>NC_081256.1:18466893-18780643 GCF_030490865.1 Poecile atricapillus
GAGCTGGCTACAGAAACCTTACATAACATGACTGACTCTGGTCCAAGAGTTTCTCTTGGGAGATGACCAAAAGAAGCACAGTGACAGCAATGTGCAGAAGTAGGAGGAGGGGGAGACAACCGCCAGCACTGGCACATACCTTTACAAAGACCACACCACGAACAGCTTTCAGAATCAACATAACTGCCATAGACAGTGCATAGATGCCAGCATAGTAATGCATGTGAGGGTTATCTTTCATGCTGTTGCTTATGACAGTCTCATTTCCCAAAGTCACAGAGGTGTTCTGCAGAAAATTCAAGGTTTCAGAGGTTGGTTAAGACAAGAATGAAGCATGTATGCATTACATGTCATAGAATTTAACTGCCTTGTGTCTTCTCTCATTATATTTGATATTTGAACTCAAAGCCATATTTTAACAAAAATTATCCTGTTAGGTATAATAATCACGTTTAAACAAAAAACAACACTAAAATTAGCTTGCTGGCCCCTTTCGTATTTTCACTTCTTTTTCTTAGACTAATCAAGAAACGGAACAAGAGGGCAGCATTAAACCATACACATTATTATCTTTCCTATTACTGAATCTCTCTTATTTCTGGAGATGAACTCCCTAGTGAGACCACCTCCTGGGCAGCCTTACAACTTATTTAAATTAGGAAGCACCATTTGGTCTCACAAGACTGCTTAGGATTTGTCTAGCAGAGCAAACCCCCAGCCCATTAGACACAAGAGTAGAAAAACTATTTAACTTACTCCACTGCCTTGCTTGATCCAGAAACTCAGCCACCAGTTGCTAAAAGCTGTGCTGCCCACATTCAGCACAAACAGTGCCATGATGATGAGGAATGCAAAGGGGCCTCCAGCTGCCTGAATGTAGACACCATAAACAGACCAGGGAACAGAGCCTTTGCCTTTCTCCTCCAGCTGGACCAACTGACCTGTGAAAGAACAGAGTATTAAAAGGGAGTAAGGAAAAGAAAGCTCTTCCATTAAACTCCTATAAATTTGTGAACACACAAAGTTAGTCTTTCAAACTGTGCAGAGTACTTTCAGAAACACACTTTACTTCATGCTTAGAACTCAGTGGTTCAAACAGTTTTTTCAAAAAGTCACATTTCTCCTGCAGAATCATTTAAGTCCTGGTACAACTGAAAAAGCCTTATCAGCACAAACTTCAATGTTAGGCTAGGATCAGCCTCACTATTGCTTTTTAAACCATCAAGCTCAAAGGTAACATGAAACAGAACTGCAGAGGTCAGCTCTTCCCTTCATCCATAAATGCCATGTCCTGCCCAGTGCCAAGTGTACACATTGCCCTCCTAGGACAGGAGGGAGAGGTGGTGTGGGAGACAAGGCAGTACCAGCTCCTTTGTGCTGATGGCATCTGAGCAACAGGAGCCTGATTGAACTTAAAAACATTGTACAGGTGTCTATATTTAATGAATTAATGAATGTTCTTTGCCCACTGCCTGTGTCCTATCAACCACACTAAGTGATTAGGATTGAGACAGATTCCAAAACCTGAAAGGTACATTAACAATATACTTTGAAGTATATAATGTTTTGAGCTTATTGAAGTACAAAATAATGACAGCCAGAAATTTGATTACATAGTTACCCTCCTCTTCCTTCTTTACAACTTTCTCCTTCTTCACAGACCCTGTTTTGGTACTTTTATCCTGGGGCCTTTTCAGTGAATTGTTTGTGTTCTTCTTGATATTAATCTGCAGGAAAACAGTGACACTAAACATACTGGGAGTAATTGGCTTTGACATTTTCATATGTAAATACAAACTTTTATTAATCTGCCTCTTAAGGACAAAAGCTTTCAATAGCTCAGCATTCAAGTCACGCAGGATATTAACTTCACAGTTATTATAGATGATTGCCAACTCTGGTGGATTAAACTCTCCTCCTCTACTACTCTGAACTATTACCAACCTATACAGGCAGAGTACAAGGTTAATTTCCAGAATCAGTGAAATTATGAGTGTACATGGCAGAGGAATGATATCCATACTATTGCAAGAAAGATGTAATCTCCCTACCCCTTGTAAAAATAACTCACTATTTTTTAAAGAGGCTTTTTTTCCCCAAGCACTCTAGCACTTACAGACATTTCATGAGAGCTTTCTTAAGAAAAGTCAGGTTAACTTCATCTTCCAGAAATCCAATATCCAAACACTAAAGTGCACACACAAGCACTGTTCTAAATCCAGCCATCTTCCCCTAACTGGGAGTTACTGCATGTTCAGAGTCAGCCTACATGGATTGAAACCCCTAACACATCATGTTCAGGGCTGCCTTCCCACACTTTACACAAAGTCAAACCACAGAATCCAACTGATCATCCATTTATTCTTATCCTATAGGGAATGCAATTTAATGGTCCCTTCCATGAGCTAATGTCTACAGCGACACTGAAGGTCAGTCAAGCATGAGGACTGGAGAATCTCTTGTTCACTATCATTATATTAGTCTTAAAATGGCAGAACTATCATCTTCATGCCTCAAAGGATGTGCAGAGTAATGCATTATATCCTTTTGCTTCTTTCACAAACATCTCCAAGGAGAATGTGTCACCAAGCTGCTTCAATATATTGATATATTCTTAAAATGCTTCCATCTCAGAAATGTTTTAAATGTCTTGTGAGTAAGGAGCCTCTCATCTCTTAAAAAATAAACTGCTCAGCTACTTCTAATCTTTTCTAAGAGGAAATACAGTCAGAATTTAGACAAGTAAGTTATTATAAAACAAAATGCAAGGATCCTTATTCCAGAGATTAACTTCAGGAAAGAAAGCAGAAGGGTGGGAAAAATTAAATTGCTGAAAATTTAGATGTTGTTGTACTGAATAGCTCTTGTTATTTTCTAGATTTACAATTTTTGCACCAACTGAAATGTTAGAGCACATATTCAAGTTTGCATTTACAGACTTTTTTGATAACAGAATTAGTGTCAAGGCAAAAACATTTTTTTTCATAAATTCCCCCAAAACACACATTTCAGTTATGCTTCCAAAATACTGTTCCATCTAACTTTTGATAAGTTGTCACAGCTGCTGTGCCTCAGTCACACTCCACTGGAAAAGTAGTAACAAGCCAGTAATTTTTTCAGACAAAGGTTGTTGAAGATCTCTGCTAATTCAGAAGTAAATTAAGGTGTGGAGTGTACAGTAAGAGAGACAAACCTCCTGCTCTGAGCATCACCAGGGGAGACACTACAATATTTTCATGATTAACTCACAAGCTCATTGGCAGAGTCCTCTCTAGCACACGTTCCCTAAAAGCAAACTGTGACAAAGTGCTAGTGAAGCACAGATTCTTCTATAGGAAATCTACTGGTCAGATCAACACATGAAAACACGTGAAGCCATTTTCCAGGTTTCCAACAACATCACTTGGTTCACCTCAGAATAGTCAAGATTCGGAGCACTTTAAAATAAACAAGTACCTCAATATGTGGTGTTTCTCCCAGCTGTAGGCTATTAAAAATAGTTGCATAATCCCCATTTAAATTCATCAGTTCCTCGTGACTGCCTCGCTCGGTAACGCAGCCTTCTTTCATGAAGATCACTTCATCACAGTCAACAAGATACTGGAGAAAGTGGCAGTAAGAACAAGTCTCTATCACGATGTTCAATAACCAAACACTCCCACACAACCCTTCTCAGCAGCTTGTAGACCCTGGTACACAGCACACCTATTCCCACATAACAGACAGCTGATTTTCAGAGGTCTTCCTCAGACCAGAGCACCATGATTACTCATACTGTACAAATAAAATGTTTTTGTGTCCTATCAAAACCAATCTCTTCGGGAAGACATGAGTCAGGATACTTTAACACTGCAAATACTGATAGACTAAGCACTAATATTTCTATGTACAGAAGACAGCAAAAAAATCTCAGGTACATCAATTCTGACTGACTGACACCAAATATAACTGTTTTCTGCTGCGACGAAATAGCTTTACAGTAAGTTAACAAAAATATTTTTGAACAAGGTATTTAGCTCTCTGGTAAGTTTTCTTTAGACAAGTGTTACCAGTCCCAATCAGACACCAAGCAACACTGGTATAAAATAATTGAATTGTGTTCAGTGCATATTTTCAAACCTAGTTTATAAATGTAAACAAGACATTCTATAGACAGACAGGGTTGTCCTGCCACAGGTCAGGGCACAGAAATTTCCAGTATGAAGGCAACTGATTAACAAACCATTTCAAGAAGGTCCAAGAAAGTATGGGAGATTCAGTACCTGAAGCTGATGTGTGATGAAAAGGACAGTCTTTGACTTCAGGTGCTTCCTTATTGCACTGTTAAAAATGTGATTTCCAACATGAGCATCTAAGGCACTAAGGGGGTCATCAAGGATGTAAATGTCCCTGTCACTGTACAGGGCTCGAGCCAGACTGATTCTCTGACGCTGTCCCCCACTCAGGTTAGCCCCTCGTTCACCAATCTGCACAGAGACACACACACATTATTTTATTTCTTCAGCACCATGCAACATAGATGACCATAGAATAAAACAGACCATAATACTAATTTTTATATAAATTACCTACTCCCCCATAACATCTTATATTAATACACATACATATTCAAATTTAAGTGTTTACTTTGTGACATGTGTTATACATTCAAACTCAAGGTTAATATGCTTGAAATCTGGCAGCACTTTCTCTGCTTATTTTACCTTTTATGAATTAACATAGCCATTGTTTTTCTTAACTATTTTAAATCAAGTTCAATTAGGTCCTGTTAAGGCAGCTAAATTTACAACACAATAAAAAATTCCCAAACAGTCAACATCTGAGTGAAAAACAGGGTACAACTCTTAATAGTCTAGGGCCCATTAAACTCAGCTCAAGAGAGTGCATTCAACAGCTTGGCTCATATGCAGCCCAGACTGATATACCCTCAACTCCAGTTTACCCTGCCAAACCAAAACTCTTTTCTCCATCTATTAATTAGTTTAGTTCAAGCAAAACACACCTCTGTCAGGTCCCCATTTGGAAGGATGGCCAGGTCAGGCCTTAGACAGCAACCATTCAGCACAGTATTGTATCTAAAGAACAAGTAGATAAATAGTTAACACTAATTTTCCCCACAATTATTTAGCTAGTAGAGTATATATCATCATTTTCTACACTAACAGCAGATATTCCAGCAGCCTAAAACAAATCATCTGCCTTGAATTCTCAGGAGAAAACTGAGGGTAATAATTAATCACGTACTTCAGAAGCATTGTGAGGATAGAGACAATTTGTTTTCAGGGATAGCTGGCTAAGGGCCACAGAAAAGTCCCCCACTGGAAGGGGGCCATGGAAGATGTCAGTACAGCAGATGTTGTGTTTGAAGAGGGCAAGGCTAGGACAGCAAGAGCAAATAGTGCTTTTTAGTGCTGCTCACAGCAGCTGCTGGTTTTAACCAGAGGTCCACAGGATGAGGCCCAGCCTCACTGCAAAGAGCAGTGACAGACACAATGACAGCCACCAGCCACAGGGCCACATGCAAGAGGCAGGATCCTAAATGGGACTTAGAGGAGACTTAGAGACAGACTCCACAAGGACATAGAGGCTTTATCTTCTGTGAACTCTGCATTAAATTTTTCCCAAGCTTGGGCCAATAATTACTACGCTTACATGAAAATCAGCAAGCAGTCTGACAAACCTTTCTTCATCATATTCCTTGCCAAAAAGGATGTTGTCCCGGAGAGTGGCATTGAGAATCCAGGCCTGCTGGGCCACGTACGCAAACGTCCCACTTACAGCAATGCTCCCCTCCAACAGGGTCATCTGGAATTACACACCAGCTGTGAGATTATCCTGCCCCATGTTTACAATAGACTTCATTCTACAGAATACAAAAAAGTGAAATAGGAGATGGGAAAGAGAAAAGCAGAAGTACTCAAAACAGGATTTCTCACCTGCCCTAAAATTGCTGAGATGAGTGAAGTTTTTCCACTCCCCACACTGCCACAAATTCCAACAAGTTTTCCCTGCACAGAAAGGAAATAATTATGGTACTCATTTCTTGCATTCTTCACCCCTTTCAGAATTCAGACTACCTTTAGTATCTCTGAAAGGACAGTTGGATATGAATGACAGCTCTAAAATGACATAAGAAAAAATAAAAAAGTAAGATTCAGCATTTTAATGCTCAATTTGTATACAGTGAATACAATCCCACAGTGAAATATAATTGAAATCAATTCTACAGGTAAAAATAAAGATATTTGAAGATCAGCTTCCTTCTTACGAGGGATACAGGCTAGGAGGATCAAGAAACCAAAAGCGCAAAGGCCTGGCTGAACAGAATGCATCAAGATGCTTTTGAGAGTAGTAAGGAAAGATATAGAGGAAAAGTCTGAAAGAAAAGAGAATTTAGCATATGTGGGTCCAGTAAAACCCCTTGCCACTTCGATCCAATTTTCTAAAGAACATGTACCAAGAAAATACAAGAATTCAGTCATTTTGAATAATTTTTCTGCAAGAGAATGGGTGGATTAATACCCACATTAAGCAATTAATTTATCAAAACTATTTTTATTCCTTTTGTAAAAAATTTAAAGTGAACAAAAAAGGTATATAGACACTTGTGGAACAACACATTGCTGGCCTTATCTTGATAGTATACTTAAGACAAAACCAGCCTTTACGTTTGCAAGCAATCATACTCTTTTTTGAGGCAATTTTTAAAGCTATATGCTTTCTCCCCCAGAGTTTAAAATATAGGTATTTTTACTGTTTAAAATAGTTTAAACTCTCCCTCTATTTTCAGAACTACATAAGACAATTTAACTATTAATATTTTCATAAATAAATGGATCTCATTATTTCAACATCCAAATGCCAAACTGCAAAGCTCTTGTATTTGTAGATAATGTCACCTATTAAGTTCAATGCTTTTTCTTTGACATCGTACATGCTTTTACCCATCTTGGAGCAATAGCTCCAAATGTTTCTACAATTATTGAAAACCTGCATCCTACTGTACAAAAAATCTCAAGGACAAAAATTGCACATTTTTCAATGAAAAGCACTGTTATATCCATTGGAACACCTAATCACCTAAAACGTTCACCCAGGATACAACTGAAACTCTGCAAAATTATCAAACCACTGCAGGAACACACTGTTCACCAGTACCTGGCAGCTGGTGCCCTGCAGATTCTCTGAGCTCAGTGGCTCACACACTGTCCTAGGAGCTGCAAACCCCTCAGCTGGATGTGAAAGCTATACAGCCTGCCCTTGTTTCACAGGCTATTTGCAAAGATCTAGCTGCTAAAATGGCACAGCTGTTTACAGCAAGATCAGACACGGCATCCTGGATACTGCAGTTGCCATGGATATTACAGGAGTGCACAAAAGCAATATGCTCCATTTCATACAAAATGAAACAGCACACAGCTCTCTGTTCCAGGGGGCAACTAAAATGAGGCCTTTTAAAAGCTCAGATTTCCTCCTTTTACTTCTTACCTTTTCTATCTCCAAGTCAATGTTGTACAGAGTCCTCTGAAGCCGAAGGTTAACCAGGTGGATGATTTTGTGCTCCTCTTCGGGGCTGTGATGGTCATCACTGTCCACTAGAAGATGGCCCCTCTGTTCTGCCAGCACAGCTTGCTGTCCCTCATTCTGTAGCTTCATTTTCTCTTTCTTGCTCTTGGTGACTTTCTTGTCTTTTTTCACTTTGGGGGTCAACTTTGGTGAGCTCTGGACGCTGGCGTGGGAGAAGTCCCAAGCCAAGGTAGCATTTTTCACCTCTATCGCGGTGTGAGGATTGGCTGGTTTTTTCTTTATCATATGAACCTCTTCCATTAGAAATAAACTCTGATAGGAGTTGTGAGAGAGGTGTAAAGATGAGACACCTGATCAAGACTGGGAGACAAGCCTACGGCACACTCACGCAGCAAAACACATCAGGCTATATAGTAGGAGGAAGCTGAAGAGCAAAAGGTAGCTCATTAGTGTAAACTAACTCCAGGTCTGCTAAGTGGCTGGGGCATTCCTGGATGTGGTGGAAGCACTTGGATACACTTGACTTTCACAGAAGTGCAATACTCTGGATGTGACATGACAGGGGCTTCTTCCTTTGACACTGTTTGCAACCACAGCTCTGTATGTTCCAGATTGAAAACACATGAGCAGAACACACAGGTTGGAGAAGTCACTTGAGACAAAGTGACTGACTTGTCCTGCACACCAACTCATTATGGAAGGACACAGAATGGCTTTTGACTTGAGCCTTTACCCATCAACTTTTCTGCTGTGAAAAAGCCATCTTGCACAAGTGTAGCTGATCTATCTAAGGCTGCTTGGCAAGAAGAAGTCAGCCATTAAGTCAACTGTATCATGTTTTCCACCACATCCATCAGTATTTACAATCAACATATTAGGAAGACATTTTTCACACAAATTAATTACAAGATAAAATGTTTGCCACTTACACAATTTGTTTTGAACCAAGTAGTCTTTTGTGACTAAAAATTCACAATTCCCAGCCTTATTTATTCTTACAATTGCTATGTCTGAAGCACACATTCATAAGAAAGCTCATACTCATTTATAGAGACAAAAAGTCAATTAAATTTTTATTGTGATGTAAGAGTATGCCCACCTTATGTTATACTTCCTACACAATTTATAGCCAAACTGGGAAATAATTCAATTTCCTTTTCCTTCTCTTCCCCCACAGAAATTTCCCTTTAGTGCACTTGGATTTAAAGCAAAGCTGATTTTAAGCTGACTCAGAAGATGAAGCAAAATTGCTCAGAAGTAATGGAATCTCAAAACCACTCTACAGATCCTGTTTTTCTCACACAGAAGTTTGTTTCATGAATGCATTTACAGAATCCATGTATCAGTCAATGCTTGTCGAAGTTTCTATTTGGAAAGTGCTATTTTCCAGTTTGGAAATTTCCACAATGTGTAATACACTGTTATCTTCAAGAGACAAGACAAAGTACAGGTCTCCCCTCTGAGTTCATAAAGTACACACAGTGTATTCACCCAATACCCAATGATGTGAGATAAGATTGTTCATTATCAGGGTTTTACATTTTCTGCCATAGATCTCTTTTGCCAGATCACAGCTCCATTTTACTGATATAGGGGAATTTCAGTCACTTAATCTGGTCTGGAAATACAAAACCTCAGGGTTCTGTGACCACAGATAAAACTCCACTGTTTTTTGTCAAACTGCTTACCTAACACCTGATATTCTCAAAAGGTTTTATTTGCAAAGCATAAGATTTCTTGTACACATGTTGCAGTCTTTTCATACAGACATTCTTAAAATGGAGTTAAAAATTATCATACAGTGAGCCACTGAGTCCTTCACTCTTATCTCTTCCTGTGGCCAACTTCAAAATCATAAAATCATTGAATCAGACTATTTTGCTTCTCACACTGGTATTATTTTATTCTTAAATTGCCAATATTCCTTCACTGTATTTGTATCTCTTGCAGAAAACAAATAATCTGGAATGTTAAGTGTAAAGAAAAATGACTTCTCTGTCATTAAAATCATATTACCTTCCAAGCATTCCCTTTGCATCTACTGAACACATACAACACTCCACTCTTACAGTGAAAACTGTGAGGCCAAATGACTGCTTACCTTAAATCTGTCAACGGAAACAGATGCCTCAGACAGAGACTTCACTGAGAATGGAGTTACTTTAAGAGCAAAAGTCATTGAGTTAAAGACAGTGACCACTGTGAATGCCTAAAAACAAGACAAGAAAAATAATCACATTGGATGTAATATTGTAACAGCTCCAGCCTTCTAAAAGCTCAAATAGCACAGTAACAAGTCAAAACCATAGAAAAGGCCCAGTCCAAGAGCAACCATCCAGCTCCTTCCCTAGTGCTTTTAACAGACCAAGACAGACCTGTTCTGTTTGTAGGTCTAACAAATGCAGCCACCAGCAAATTCTGCATTAACCTATAGTGAAGGCACAAAATCAAATCCTATTTTGAGACATTTGTGCTTTTTGCATCCAAGCACACTGCAAAACAAAAACATCCAGTAATCCCCAACGCCCCATCCAAACAGCAAACAGGAAGAATCATTTACATTCAGCCCAAAACCTGTTCTGAGGAAGGTAAGGACAAAAGAGCACCAAGAGCCTTTTGTGCAAAATAGAAAACTACACCTGCTGCTGTCACAGCTATGAGATGTTCACTTATGTGAGTGACGATGCAGCCTGGCCACATGAGCACAGCCACACGAGAAATGGCTCAGCAGAACAGCTACAGAAGCAAAAGCATAAAGAATGTTTCCAACAGCTTACCTGAGCTGCTGTAAGGTCATAGCCAAGGATCATGTGGACAGAAAAGGTCACCACACTGGCAATGACAACAACGATGGGAGCCACTCCCACAGTGATGCTCTGGAAGTAGCCTGCACGCTCCAAGATTTTGCGTTCCTCCTCACGAATTTCTGGAAATACAAATAGGGGCACCACATTTGAACTGTGATTCAGGGGGTACATACACACAACAGACAGTACCATAGCACTATGAACACTAAGAGACACAAGTCTACACTTAAGTGTTTATCAGATTATAAACCCTCTCAAAGAAAGCAATTATAGAGGAGGAAACAATAATGGTCTGTAATCACCACACAAATATAGGGATTTTTGATTTTTTTTTCAAAATAGGGCAGCCCACACATTTATTAAATAATAAAAGAGGAACAAAATTGAAAATTTAAGATTAGTGTCATGCCATAAACATCATTACACAAGAAGGTGAAATTTCAGAAGCTGGTATGTTTGTCCAACCCGTTGTGCTTAACACAGAGGAACCTGAAGGATGAGAGTGTTCTTACACTGCTCGTACAGCAGCACCTACAGCACTAAGTCAGGATGCACCAGGCTACAAAGCAATGGGGCATCTGCAGCAAAGGAGACATTTGCAGATTGTGGGAACTCACTTTGAACATTCTGAGAAAACGGTTTGACCCAGGCATACATTTTAATGAATTTAATGTAATTAAGAACTTCATTCATCTTTTGCACACGTTCATCTGTTGTTGCTACGCATTTTCTTCTGAAATAAGCTGTGAGGCGTGACACAAACATCTGAAACAAAAGACAACACCATGAAACATTAATGGCAACTCAGAAAAAGCGAATACATTCAATTCCTAATTACCAGAGAAAATGAATTTTTAATCTGAAAATGGGATTCAGGGATAGGGCCAGGCAACTGCTGCTCTAACATAAAGCTCAGGCTGGAAACACCATTCATTTCCTCCTGCCCCATCTGCACCAAGCACCAGACCCATGAGAGCAAATTTCAACAAAAATGAGAGAATAAAGGTGTGCACTTTTACTAATATTGAATAGTACCAGTTCAGTTAGTTTCTGAAGCACGAAGTTAACCTAAAGACACACAAAGCTGACCCCCACTTTAGCCAGCCTTTTAACCTGATTCTGTAAGGCAAATCAGGACTTTTCCCAGCCAGATGAATTTCTAGTCTATGCCAGTGCTATGAAGGTAATAAAACAGTTTTTAACATTTTTACTGAACTAGTCTAAAAACAGAAAGTTGTTTGACATGTTCTAAAGTACTTGCTGCTCCTACATTCATCCCATTCCTGGTCTGAAATTTAAGCCCAACACACTACTTGAGGAAGTTTTAGCTCCTTGCCTTTCTTCATACACCTGCAAACTCTCTTGAAATCCCCCATCAATAAAGGAGGACTGGTGGAAAGAACTGAAAAACACATTCAAACTCCACTCCTTATTCCTCTCTAAAATGCAATTCCCACTACATAATCATTACTTCTGGCCAGATAAATTGGACCACAGTGAACCTCACAGTATTCAGCCTCTAGGTTTTATGAAACATGTATTATGAATACAGTGACAAATCTTCAGCAGTCTTATAGGCAAGAAGATTGTGGCTTGAACTAGCCTATTTCACAGCTCAGCAGAAGTACCTCATCAAGAACAAGCTGTACCAGATGTAGTGTTTTTCAACATGTTGTGTTGAGTCAAGAAATCAAGTACACTGCTTATGCAACACTGAGCTCCCATACACAAGCTGGAGGCCTCATGTCTTTCCAGCCTCAACCATGAACACCTGAATATTCTGCAGTTTCGTTTAACTATGAATATTAGTCTCAGCCAAATCTATCAGCTTTCTTATCTCCATTTCCTAATTTTGTCACTTTGAGCTTCCTGTTTCCAAATTTCAGCTTCCTGCACTGTAATAACTCTAATAATGTGCAATGCCATAAACTGACCAAATCTAGCCCATTTCAACACCTTTTATTCAGAACTATACCTTTGTCTGACCTAAGAAAAATAAAGCAAGTCTTAACTCTTTCCAACTCACCATTGCTGGGTAGAAGAGGATGAAGACAGCAGATCCCAAGAAGCCTGTTGGACCCAGAATAATCACATTATAAACCATTCCCAAGATAGCCACAATAGGGCCCCCAGCCAACAAACTGCCAACTGCTGCAGCTTCAAACATCCTCTGACCATCATTGGAACAAACATTTATGAGCTGAAAAACAGACAGAATAGATTATTTAGATTTAAGGCACAGCTCATTCTCAAAGGAATATATTACACATCCCTTTTCACACTGCCATTTCCAAAACACGGCTGCCGCTTACCTCTCCAAGAGACTTCTCCTTGATGTTCTTCAGCTTAAGGATTTTCTTAAATGCCATTGTCAGGACAGCCCCACGCAGTCTGACCCCCGTGCGATAATTCAATGCCCAGGTTAGTGCCAGGGACCACGATCGCACAACTTCCGTCATAAAGATGCCAAAAACTAAAAACAAGCTGTACTGCAGGTTGGACTCACTCTGCTGGGTATACTCCAAGAGGTGTTTCACAACGAATGCCTATAGGAAGAAATGCAAGCTTGCATGAACACCCCATCATGCCAGAAGACCATACAACAACTTTATGTTAAGTTAGAAATAAGTAGGCTACTTTGCTTTTAAAAGAGCCATTTGAAATAGAAAGCATCTTCTTTCCAGAAGTAAAAGGTGTCAATACAAGAAGTACTGTAACACAAGCCCTGCTGAAGAGCCAAGCACTGAGTCAAATTTAGTAAGTAAAGAGTTTAATTTGGAACCGTATTCCTTGCAGCACGCTTCTAATCCTCCGTGTCTTCTAACTTAACATAAATGTGTCAGTTAGCTGAAAGCAATGCATTATCATATAGAAGAGTTTTAAAATATAGTCACTACTTATACATCTGCACACATTAAGAAACATTCCTTTATGTGACATTAAGACCTTTTTTATTTTATCTTTGGTTTGCTTCAAACGTGCTTATTTGATAAAAAGGAACAATGTACCTACAGTTGTAGAGGGGAAGAGTGAGAAGGACATTTGCAAAACATTCCTGGAAATAAACATCAGCAGTTTAATAGTAAAGAAAAAAACAAGCAGAAAGCACAAGGTACGCAATACCACAAATCATTGGGGATGGGGAAGAAGAAAAAAAAAAATAAAAAAAAAATTAACCATTCAATCCCTCCCCATACCCTCTTCCCCCAAGAACATAAACACTTTACCTCAGGAATCACATTTCAAACATCACCTGCAGAAAGAGGACAGCCCCCAGAACACCAATTCCCAACTCCAGCTCTTTGTGGTCCAATAGCACAATATAACATCATACAATTCACAACCACCAGCATTAAATATTATTAACTGCAAAACAATAGGCTTTTATTTGAAATGAAGTGTCATCTTAAATGGTAACATCTCAAAAACACTATACAACAGGTAGACCATTGCATAAACATACAATCTGCATATACAGGATAATTATAAAGGGCTAATATCTAACAGTCAGTCTTAGCTTCTAACAAATTAGATTTGAATCTACACACAAAATTATAAAGATACAAAAACAGAATTGTAATTGTACACGAAGTCCAAAAGAAGTCAAACTTGAAGGTACCAACAGAGGAGGCTCCTGAGGCTGCACAAATTCTGAAATCTGGTTTCAGAAGTATCCTACAGTAAGGCTTCACAGACAGCAAAAGACTTCCTAGAGAGCTTTTCAACAAATGATGTTTTAAGATACTGGTGCTTTTGATATACTAGTACAGAGTAGAGAATTACCTTTGCCCACAAGAAAAATCAACAAAAAAATCTGAGACCAAAGGAAATATTTGAGAAGCCTTTCACATAGTCCATTGAAGTCCTCTTGGCTAAATCATGTTTTGCAAGTAGGAGTTCTATATAGTTTGAAGAGAGAGGGAAAAAAAACCAAAACCCACTACTCCAGCAAAGGTTTTGAGAGCTACAGCCCAGCACCAAATAAAAAAAAATGTGGAGATCAAATTCATCTGTTCGGAGGAAAATAATCCTGCACATCAGAACCAAGGAAACATGCTGTAAATAATTTTGCTCTTTTTCACAGGTGTGAATTAAAGCCAGATGTCCATCAGGTTCTAGAATGGCCACTGAGAAAATTTACATACCGATCACTGAACAAATGTGAGGAGCTCACATTCACAGATCTATTGCATTCCAACTTTCTCCTGATTTGATTTAATTTTACATCGACTGTTTGGATCACAACTGCATACAGTTGGTTTGCAGTTACTGTGGAGATTACTGACTTCTTTTTCCAGTATTCAATCCAACATATGCAACCGAGTCACTGAGCAATTGGGGTGAAAATTCCCCTTTTTCCTCACGAGCTGTAACTCAGCATGGTCGCAGACTGCAAGCATTTTCTCACACACCACAGCATTGCTGAAAGTCTCCAAGAGAGGATGTATAAACATAGCAGATGTTTCCTGGGGTCTCATTCCTCCCAAAACTTTAGTGCAATTTTGCAGCACTATTTTATAGATTCAGCATCTCCCATGATGAAATAGAGACCAGCTTACATTACACCCCAATTTATTTTTGTTCCGGAAGAAAGAAAAGAGGAAACAGCAGATTAAAGAATTTTGAAAAGGGAGGGGAAAAAAAGTCACAGAAAATTAACATTTACATCTGAACAAGGACTATTCAAATTCATATTAGCTTAATGAAAAGAATCCAGCAAAAAGTTATTTACAAAACAAAAACATTACAGTATATAAACTAAGCTAAAGGGCGGGGAAAAGAGCTCCTGTGGCTATTACCGTAGTGGTTGGTACAAGTTGCTTGGCTGTCTTAAGCATTCCCATGGAATAAACATTACCTTACCTTTGGTCTTGGCGGTGGCTCTGGCCAGCAGGAATGCCTCATCCTGACGCAGAAAACAGCCATCCTGAAAATGCTGAAGAACAGCTTCTGTCACTGGTCCCACTGCAGTGCCGGCGTCCCTGCTGCAGCCAGCGCGCGACAGCACGAGGCAGGCTGCAGCTGGAGCCAACTGGGAAACTGGAAAACTTACCTCCCATAGCTTACCACTCCCCCCTCCAAATAGTGACCAAACTGTCAAGCTGTGCTCCACTAAAATAGCAAGATTCCCCATCTCCCAAATGGGAAGAATAGCTCTGAACAGTAGCAAACAGGTACATTGTTCAGACCTGGAGTTAAACTGATTCTGTTTAGCAATCAAGAAACTTCTTTGCTCCTCCACCAGAACTTGAAAGTTTTGGTAGCTGATCAAATAGTAGCAAACATTAACTGGAGATAAATAGTGTATCACCTATAGTAGTACATTCTGATGGTTATTGCAAGGCAGTCTGACACATGCAGCTGATTCACCAGGTTATCGGTTTAGATTCTGTGCCAGATGCAAAATTTATCAAAATAAAAACAGAGGAAGACCCTTGAAGGATCTGATACCAAAAAAACCCCAAACCAAAGCAAAAGAGTCCACACAGGAAGTCTTGAACAACTCATTTCCAGTTATAACCATCACAATGCTCATTAACAAAGCCACAGCCGTTTGGTGGCATTTCAAGATCACAGACATTCAATTAAATTTTTTGAAGTTTAATATAGTGTTTAACTCCACTTTCATAATTTTCCTCCAATACATGAGGTCAAGTCAAGTGCTCTTCCTGATCTCCCTTTTCACCTTCAGGTGACTGAAAGGGTGCAACAATACAGGAAAGCACTGATACTTCTGAGGAGACAGCATAGGCATATCCCTGAGGCATGCCATTTTTAAGAACAGGGAGGAGGGATGGTAAAGACTTATTTTCATGCCAAATGGTGGAACCAAAAGTGAATTTGGCCTTATTCAGAAAAATGAATAAGGTTGTCTGTAAATGGGCAACTGTCTATAGATAATTTTAAGTTACCCATATCAAGCATCAGTTGCAGCAGTAGCCCCCAACATAATCAAGCTGGTTTGTTTTTTCCTTTCCCCTCTCACTCTCATTCAGCAGTTTGGCTGAAACAAATTGAGACCATTACACTACAGAAATTAGGGGTAACCTTGCTGCAAGCTCTTTGCTAAAGATAAAAGTAGCTCCTCAAGCCCTGTAGTGAAACAATGACAGAAGCTCTTCTTGGGAAAAGCTAGTGCTGTTAAAACCTTAATCATGATTTATTGTTAATTATCAAAGTACGTTCATATATTTTATAATAAAGACAACTAGAAAATATTACAAAGAAAACAATACCACAGAAACATTCATTGTTATTCATATTACATGAAACGAAGCAAACTTTAAGACTTAAAAAACAGAACATCATTTTGATAAGACATTTAAAATCAGGAAAACATTTTAAAAAGACATTTCACCTAACAGTGCACCCAAGTGTACTTACCCAAGAAATGAACCTCCAGCTTACCAGCACACTGAAACGTGTACTACTAGCAGTAATACTGCTCCTACTCCTCAAGGGAAATGTGTAGAGAATAAATTTAGTCATAATTTCAACTTTAAATCTGCACAGCACGTGCAACAAACAGGTGACAAAAAATGGTGTGAATGTCAAGTCCCATGTTGTTATCTTCAATACGACCCTTAGCAACAAACAGCAGCCATTCCTAGAGGCAGCAATGTTTTCTAACACTTCTACCTGAAACCTGTCTGACCATTCTCTGCAGGATCAGTAAAGACTATGCCCACAGACTTCTTGAGACCTGCTCAAATTAGATTTTAAGCAGTGCTCTCACAAATGTTTTGGTCCGCTTCTTGAAAACTGTTATTAATTCCAATAATTTAAGATTAGCGTTTTGTCAGACTGAATTTTATTCCAAGATAAATTTACAGAATTTCAAAGAGAAAAACAATTAGGAGACCTGCACATAAGAATCTTATGAAAAAAGCAAGTTATGCAGTTAAGCTTATGCTGTTAGGGAAGAACTTTATACTTAAAACCAAAAAGAAAAGCCAAAAAGTCCATTTCTTCCAGGATACCTAAACTCCCCCTCCCTTCTCCAAGAACTTGCCTGGGTATTCAGCAACTGATCCATCAGCTGTAGGAATCCTATCTTGGATTATTGAATTGCTCTTGAATTTTACCCCAAAATTTCTAGCTAGTCAAAACATTTAAGTGATTCTGCAATGAAACCTTAAGATTTTACAGTTGGCCATGAGATGGAGCCCTCTGGGGTTGTTAAAAAAAGGATGGATATTACTTACTGGTCCACTGAAACCCGCAAGCTGCGTGATCATCAGACACACTATGGAAAGGATGAGCCTGGTGCGGCAGAAAATCCACACAACCCTCCGGAGAGAAGCATCATCAGGCCCACTTTCTTTCAGTTCTTCCTGCCACAATCTTTCCAGCCTAATAAAACCAGAAAATTTACGAGATTTATTCATGTCATAAATTTTTCACCATAAGAAAAGGTACGGTCTCATAGATAATTCTTTCTTAAAACTCTAAGGGCTTCCTAGCTCAGAGCAACAAAAAATAATATTAAGAGAAATAAATACATTCTGTGAGGTAAAGAGAAATATCTATGTATTACTGCTATAGGACAGAGGGATGAAAAACACAATGCTTTTTCTTTGCCTGGAGTCTCTTTGGCAATCTTAATATAGTGACAGCCTTTCTCTGCTGAACTGATGGAAGAGCTGCAGAACCAAAACCTGAAGAAATTCTCATTAACCACAGAAGGTTAGCTTGATCAGAAGATCTGATCCACATTCAAATCACCTTGCTACTGACAGTTATTTCTCATTTTAGCACAAGATTTTTTTCACTGTAGCCTTGAGAAAAAAATTTGTTTTAATAAAAAAAAATACAGATTAAAGACATGCAAAATCAGAATAAGAATTGCAAGACACTCCTAAAGATATAATCCTCTAATTTCACTGAAATTGGCAAGGCTACAGAAACTGTGCTGTATGAGAAAGTTGTCTCTGAAAGATGAAAGTGAATTCCATCATTGTGTGAAAGGCAAAACAAAATGTCAGTGCTGCTCTTCTAGGGCAACACTATACCACTGCCTGTGCACTAGCATATAGTAAATGGGAACAAGAAAATAATGACGAGCTAGATGTCTTTACCTTCTGCAATTGACATCTGAAGATTCATGCCTTGATAAAGACCATACATCGTCCATAAACAATTCCCCTTTCTTGTATGCTCTGTGGGCCAAAGGAGTGAGCCAGGAGAAGGTCATGGAGGAGAACAGCCCAGCATTATCAACAGGGTGCTGGTGCCTAAAAGAATTTAAAAAAAAAATCACAAACAAATGAAAAAGGAAACAGGAAATGTAAATCTTCAAGAAAAACAAAGCCTCCTCTCATTGAAAGCACTCAGAGTACCAAATGGTCCACACTTGCTACACAAATTCTGATGTTTCCAGTACCAGTCAGCAGACCTACATCTGCGATTGTGTTTTGTGACTGGTTTGAAAAGCAAATGCTGTATCAGTTCTGTGGTAGCCTAAAGACGTACTTGGAAGTGGTCCGTATGGGTTTCAGTGCATTCAGACCATGGTGGTATTTGCCCTTGTGATGCTCTTCGTCCAGCATTCTCAGCTGGGAATGCACAGAGGTGTCCAGTGGCAGGCCCTCTGCCCGAGCTGCTGCTTCCAAGGCATCCTGGCATTCAATCTGCTTTTACAAGAAAGACAACAGATTCAGACTTCAAAACTACATTTGAAGTCCATGACTCCCATCTCCAGCAATTTTGCACCTCTTTCTTCTGCTAATTATTGTGCAACAATCACAGTCATTTCAATGTCTTAGACCACAGGCTTCATCCTGGCAGCAAAGCCATGGAAGGCACAGCTTCTACATCTGTGTTAGACTGCTGAATTTGTAAAACATGAATTAGTACCAGTATTGTGCCTGTGCATTCAAGGGATAAATGGATAGACCAGTCTAATCCTGCTACAGGAAATACAGTACAGAAAAATGACAACATGAAGTACCTATGACATCAGTTCAGGAAATCAATGACTGACTTACGCAGCAAAATTAAGACATTTTCTTGATAAACTTACACCCTTTTAGTATAATTTAGATATTCTTATCCACAGAAAATACAAAGTATTTTCAGAATGCTACTAAAATTCCTTCTTCAAAAACACTTTGGATTAGATAAAAAAAAACAAATATGCACTAAGCAGAATTGTACTTCCTTTTATCATGTTTCCTGGTTTTCCTCTTTTCCCCTAATCTAAATGGAACAAAGATGACAATTTTCTCTGCTCCCAGGCACAGCTTCTCAATGGCTCAGCAACTTCGGTAACAGCCACTTACTTAAAAGGCAAAACCTTATCTCAGGGAGGGTTTCCAGAGCCACAGTGAAAGGCAGACTTAAATGCTAATCCAAGAGCAGAAACAGCAGGGATACATGGTAGTCAAAATGTTGCAGAGTTCAAACAGATCTTCTGATGAGCATCCAGATGTGCCAATGCTACATGAGGAGATGAGCCTGTTGCCTGTACTGGCAGAGTGCCCTTGACTGGTTTTGCTAACTTAATGCACCATTTATTGCAGGACCATGTTACCTGATTTTATTCTAGTTTATTGCAACTGAGCTACTTTGTAGAAAAAAAACCCCACATTTCTTCTTACAAAGATAATACAACTCTGCCTTTATCAGTTGACTTACCAGAGCCAAGTTAGTTTATTTCCTTGAAAAGAAGCAATTTTAACACACTGTAGCCTCCAGCAAACACTAAATGCAGGTATTTGGTTCCTGACTCCCAAGTCATGTAATTGTTTTTTGAAATATTGCCATTTATCATAGGCTTTGTCTGTAGTACGTTAACATGTAGCACAATAAAATGCTGCTTCCACCCATGTGAAGGATGAGAACAGGAAACCGATAACGTCAAATCTGTCCCTTATTTACTTAACTGATGTACTTAAATAGTGCCTAAGCATGTTGTCAACAATCCATGGTTCTATCTCAAAAAACGTATTTGCTAAGCTATCACCTAAAGCTATGGTAACAAAAGATAGCCAAATAACACAAAAACAAAAGAACCTTAAAACCTTATACCAAGTGGAGTGACTCAAAAATACACAGTACTTGGAATCTGAATTAAAAGACTTCTCACTCAATTTATATTAAATTACTGACTCACTAAGGCAACACTGCCTTACTAAATCTGTGTAAATCAGCATTAGTAAGGGACCTGCCATAAACATCCCAAAGGAGTCAATAGAGGAAAGAGTTCTGCATCACTTTTTTTCTGGATACAGCAGAGGAATTCTTAACTGGTTTGTTGTGTCACCCTTGCAAGATGCCCCAGGCAGATCTGCCCAAACATCTTGTTGCTGATAACACACTTGTTTCCAAGTGATGCCATAAACTAGTTGCATAAACATTGCTTTTCAGAGTACACAAAAAAGCCTATAAGCAAAAAAATTTAAAAACTTCCAAAACAGAAAACAGTATGTTTATGAGCATAAAAATAGATTTTCACCACTTAGAAACAAGAATAGCTTTTTAATAAATAAGCACAGTTGCAAGGGGTTTAGGCAGTCCAAAGATAATATTCATAAACAATCACTGTGAAAAATAATTAAACTCTCCAGAGCTGCTCAAGAGAGTTCTCTCAGCAGATGTGGAAAAGCTGCATTGATAAAGACAAGGGCACTGCCTTTGAAAGGCCTTTATAATGTCTTGCCATAGAGACAAGTACAAGAACAAACCCCTCGTTGAGAGCATTGCTCATCTCCATCTTGGTAAGACTGTCAAATTCCCACATGCAAGACTATCAAGAAACTAATGCATCACACCACTGTACAATTAAGATTTAATAACAACTCTACAGTTCTGCGTAGTTCTTTAAAGATGAGAAAATCTTCAAAGCAGAGTTTATCAGGAAGAAGTGAGACTCCGAAGTTGTTCAACAATGCAGTTCAAGAACAAAAGACTGAAGTAAAAAAAAACCAAAACAGTCCCAACACTGTTAATTTAGGTTTCTGATTAGGTTTTCTGATTGCCTGCATGTGTGCACAGTTTTCTTGGAAACCAATGCCTTGAGTGGTTACTACTGTGCTACAAAAGGCTCCAGCTCTGCTATTGAAATAGAAGTCTAATAAACATGAAAAATAAATTAAAATACACTTTTTCTAATTCATCAACTTATTAATATGCCAAAACAGGTAATGAAATGAGTGATACAACATGATATTGATAACTCCAAAGAAATGCTCACAGAAACAAAACAAGCCTAAATCAGATACTGCTAAGTGGAAGAGGAAGATTTATTCAGACATTTATTGAAAACAGCAAATGACTACTCAGCACCAAAAGGTCAAAAAAACAATGAAGAACTGTTACAAAAGACACAAGGGATAAAGTTGAAAATATTACCATACCACTTAAAAACCCCTAGGGTTTGCATCCTTTTTGAACACCAGACTATGTTCCTTGTCACTTCAGTTCAAAAAGGGTATTAAACTTACTTTCCTTGAGCAGTAGTAACAATGGAGCTTGGAATAGCATAAACTTACAATGTTTCAGCTGGACAGAAAAAAGGAATAAAGGTACAGGTATTTGAGAGGTCTATGAGGGCTGAAGAAAGAACTATGACCACCAACTGTTCTTACAAAAAAATAACAAGGCACACTTAAATTTAGAATTCTCTATCATAGGATACTGTAAGGTTCAAATGCATAAATGCACTGAATACTGGAGAATTAAACTCACATAGGATAAGCATATATGGCTTATTAAATACATGACAGAGAGCAAGAACAATCATTGATCCAGCAGCTTATTAATAGCTGGTGGATGCCAAATACATTTTCTGCAGCCATAGGCATCTCATAACAGCATAAGAGTTCTACACTCCACATGCCATGAAGCTCTGACACACCCAAATACATGCTGATACAATCCAATAGATGACTGTAAGAATTAACAGATTAAGAAAACAGTTAAACTTTTAATCTTGGGGCCCAATCCCCAAGAGTGGGGCGAGCCCCAAGGAAGCATCACTGCACGCATGATCTTCCTTCATGGGTGTGCCACAGAGAGGCAGAGAAACAGAAGCACAGCTGGTGCTGCTGCCACAGAGCACAGCATGCACCTGCCCCATCTGACTTTCTAAAGCTCAGGAAAACAACAAAATCCATACCAGCACCTGTTAGAATGAATTCCTTGTCAAAAAATTGGTGATAGCAATAGTAAGCAGCTAAGGTAATGAGAGTCAGAAAGATTACATGGCTGGCTCAAGACATATGACAGAAAGCCTGAGTAAGGTGAAGAAACTATTCTATCTCACCCTATAAGGGTGTACCATGATAGCAAGCAGTCTACCTCATGCAAAGTCTGCTGCAAAACAATATCAAACTTGCATTCCACAAAGATCTATAGTTAGTGGTGAAATAACAGCCTACATCTGCTTGCAGCTTTTTCCTGGCAATACAGATCATGCTTACAGCTTAGTCATTTTCTGCTCAACCTAGTTCAAATCCTGAGCCAGATTTTCTACAAGAAATTTGAGAGAAATTACAAAGGGGAAACTATTTGCTCATTAGGTTAGAGACAGCTGTACCAAATCCACAATCTGAGGCCATGAAAATGCAGGACATCCAGGAGCCAAGCTACAAAGCTGTCATATACACGTGATGTCAGCAGTTCCATAAGGAAGCAAGAATGGTATGAGGAACCCTAATCAGAAAGGCAAGTAAACTCAACTATGTGAACGTGCACACTTCTGAAAAAATACTAAGCAGGCAACATGGGCATCTGAGGGTGGGGAACAGGTAAAGAAAAATGGAGGAGCTGTCAGGTGGGAAGGAAAAAGGCACCCAGGGAGATTCTAGCCTTTCACACAGTCCTATAACAATCTCCTAATTGACAGAAGGTAGCAAATTATTGGTTTGACAACTGTAACATCATACAACCGCAAAACCAGACAAGACAGGAGGCAAAGTAAAATAGATTTTTCCATCCCTTACTCATCTTGCAGATGAAGAACCTTATGTGCATACAACCCAAACCCCACTCACTGAACAGCTATTGTCCCTTCTTCCATAAGGCAGAACACCTTCCAGGGCTCAGATCACAGCAGGGAAGAAGCTGCATCTCTTCTGGTCCTACCAGCAGCTGACAGGAAACTAGAACAGACCTAAAAATACTTTTTTACTAATCCTTGCAGCTGACATAGAATGCAGAAGTTACTGTGATTGACTTATTATTACATAAAGTTAAAATTGCTTGATTTAAGTTGTAAAGGTCTCTGAGCTGGCAACACTGCAGAACAGAACTCCCACCTCTTGCATTTAGAAGCCAGAGCTCAGCAGGCTTCCTCATGCCCTTAAAGCTCCCAGCAAGGAGACATAAATGGGAAACCTAGAGACCAGAACAGCAGAGCTCAGAACTAGGTGGGCATGTGATGAAAAAGGGAATTATATCATCAGTGCTGCTCAGTGCTTAAAGCATTCTCCATATTACAACTCCAGGATGAAGAGCAATTTAAAAATATTTAAAACTTCATTAAAAGATTGGTGTTGCAAAACAAGGTAAGTTATTAGTTTGTATGGGCTGGGGAAGGGAAGAAAAGAATCAACTGTTCCATTTAGCTTAAGCATAACTAAAATAAAACAAGAGTCTAAGAAAATATTCTCTGAAATTGTAATTACATTCTTCCCAGAAATTCCTCTGAGTCCAAGAACATTCCCACTAGAAAGGAGTAAGGGTAGCACAGGCAACCCCTAAAGCACTGTTGTCCACACTGCAAGTCATCAAACTCCAGAACATTTGAAAATTAAATAGGTTTGCAGGTCCTAACATTATCAATTCTGCAGTTGCTTGGTGAAGCAGCAAGTGCACTATGAACTTTATAGTCTACCAAGACAATTCTCCTCTCCTTTCACTGCATTTGATGCAGTACACAATCTATAAAAATATTAACAAGGGGATTTGCAGGATTAGGCTCCCAGCCTTCTCTGTAGCTAGGATACTTTATAATACCCAGTCTGATTAAAGCATGAGCCTATTTAAGACTAGTTTGGTGTATCATCCATCCATACCAGCTGTCTCCCTGACGCTGAGGCAGCAAAGAGCAGGCACTGGGCTAGATCAGAGACAGTGGGTGTGAGGAAGGAGGCACTGATCCTTTAGGCACCTGCACACATTGATTGCAAAGTGCAAACAGCACAGCTGAATTGACACAGCATCAAGGTGAGACCAACAGATAGTGTCAGATGCTTAGAAATTATGGTTACAATTTCCAGAACTGCTGAAAAGAACCATGTCAAGAAGTCAGACTCCATTTTCTTCAACCTCCTGAAAAGAAGGGTATAAATGAAACCTCATGTCTCTGCTGCCTTCCCAGCTTCTGCTACCTGGAAGAACACCTCTTCACAGTACCAAACACATAGCCAAATGCAGGAATAAGTACAGCTGTGACATATTTCTCTTAAAAGATACAAATTAACTGTTCAGAAACATGCTGATTTACCACAACAGTTCTGAGATGGGAAAGCTTGAAGTCCAGCTATTCGCTTTAACAGTTACATGTGATTGATTACACAAGATCTGCTGTTACTTTTCTGGGCCAGGATTAGCAGAAGTTGTATTAACATTAAAGTCATGGTTGCAAAACTATCCTGAGTTTATGCATCCTCAGATTAAAGCAGAAGTTTCCCAATAGTGCTTGGTACTGATATCAAGGCTCTGTAGCCAAACAAGGTCAGGGTATGTACATTTGGTAAGCTTGAATATTTTAGTCACAGATATTGAGCACTTTGACTTGAGGCACAGAAAGTCCTCTGTGAGGACAGATATATCAGCTTCTTACAGGAATATTTCTTATTTTACCTTGCCCTTGAATGCTGGCCAGCATCAGCTTTGAGGTGAGATGCTCTCAACTCTTTCCTAGCAAATTCACTTATTCCTGCAATCCAAGAAATACAGAGTTTGGCATGAAGCACTTATTTTAGAATTTTGCAACTGTAGCTGCTATGAATGCACCTGATAAGCAGCTGTGCATGTGCTTAGGCTTGTGGTATCCATTAATCCCTGTCTTTTGTTTTGCATTAAAACCAGTATTCATGATCTTGTAAGCAAAGGTTCTAGGACTCGTTCTGAACTAAGGCTGGGCATTGATCATCCAGCACCAGAGCTACATAGCTCATGCACAGCAACAGCAAGCTCCTGTGGAACTGGAAACAACCAGCTTTAGAACTGGCACCCTACACATCTTTGACTACAAAGATGGGAAACCAACTCCTCACTAAGCAGATCAACCTAGCACAGCACAAGCTGAGAATTTGGCTCCTGCCTTGCTAGCTCTGCTCTACTGAACCACCCTGCCACATTTCTGGGGGTGTTCTTCATTAGCAATCTTTATTAAGGCCATGCCTAAACCAGGTCACAACAGAAGCTACACAGGTGAATTTTGTACACTTGGAATATCCAGGGAGGCCTTGAATTTAAATTCGTATTGAATGGAGTCACCAATGAGTGCCAGCAGAAGCTTTGACACCACAGCATTTATCAAGCCTAATACAACCATCTTGTATTGAATTCACCTTCCTGTACAAACACATGCTTCCAAAAGCAAACAGTAAACTAGGAAACTCAAACTAAACATCTCAGGGCTCTAAACATGTTGACTTTGAAATTCCTTAACCTTCATCCTCAAAAACAACTGAAACACAGATTTTGTTTGTGGAACAGCTTGTTTGCCGTCTGCGGCTCAGCACACAAGTGACTATTCCTTATCACTAGGATACAAATTTTCAAAAACTAATAACCATCTCAGTGTCCCAAGACATCAGAACCCCACACATATATGTCAGTTTTAATTTGCTTCAAGCTAAGTTCACCAATAGAATGCTTGGGATAGAAGCAGTAAATATTTCTGGCAACTCTTACAGCTGTACACTGAGTTTCTAAAGCAGCCATAGAGCAGAATGTCTGCAGCACTAAAATAGAACATTACAATGAAAAAGATACTGCAAGATTTCCCTCACTGATAGCTAATCTATTCATTACACACTTCTGGTCATGAGCAGGCTGATATAGAAATCTGCTCTGAACAAAGGAACAGCAATCCACAGTAGTCAAAGACAGTATCAGCATGTGGTCTGAGCTGAGATTTTATAATGTGGCTTAGACTTAGACAGAAGACGGCTGTGCATTAAGCAAGGCAGTCAAGTTCCAATGGAAGCAGTGAATTATCCAGAATATCAATGCTCCTCCACAAAATGTCCTTGCCCAGTAACAGATTTTGCCTTTTTGTTCCTCCTTGTAAGTGGAAGGGTTCTCTGATACCCTAAGCCCCACTCCAAGTGTCAGATAAACTTTTGATATATGACTGGCTGTGGATATGCTCCTTTCTCAGAGAGTGGTATGTTCACCTAGGAATGGAGGCCAAGGTAGAGATATATCCCTTCTTCAGTGTGGTTAGAGGATCATTCTAAAACATACACCAACTAACAATTCTAGGATCTTCTATCAAGTGATCCTTGACAGAGTAACTTGATTCTATGATCACGCTGTCGGTGACTGCTTTACCAGCAGAAGTTCAGTGGTAAAACAACTTAACAAAACATGATTGTAACCAATAGTTACAATCATGTAATTACAGTTCTTTGGAGATATCATGGAATTAATGCATCTTTAGAAAGTATCACGAATGTTTACTTCTTCATCCAGTCTAACTGTGTTCGAAGTTTTCAAAGATAATAGAACTGCTACAAGAAACAGATTTTAAAATTTTGCTTTCATTTGACTTGAAGTAAAAGAAGTGTTTACTTGGTTACAAAAATATGCAGTCATCTGGAAAAATGCAGACACAGCTAGCAGCTTCAGCTACAAATAACAGTTTATAGTTAAGCTGTCTAGGACTGCTCTAAGCATGGAGTTCAAAGGCAGAAGTACCCAGGATACACTCACACCCTATTTTTAACCTGTTGTTCAGTTGACTCAGACACTCAGATGCTTCAGAGACGTTGAGGCAGAATTGATCTATTTAAATACTCAGTGATAAATCACTTCAAAGCTATCAGGGCTTGAAGGATTTACATCAATTCCAGCAAGTTATGATCACATTCCCTGCTGTCTTGGGCAAAAGATGTCAGAGACAAACCTGAAAAACAAGAGATCAAGGTAAAGACAGGAATATTAGTAGGGCTTCTGATAGCTAAAGTTAGCAACACATTTCCTGCATGTTTGAAGCCATCTTTACAGTTCCCCTGGCTGGTACCTTGAAATGCAGCAATTTGCACTTTAGATTTACCACAGATGCAGTCATTCTCCAGCAGCAAAAACTGCATCCTGAACAGTATATTCCAGCCAGAACTAACTACAGCTTGGTGTACAGCTTGTAAATAAGTGCCATAGAATCATTAATATAGGAACTCAAATTCCAAGAATTGAGTTCTCAGAAGCTCTTATATATGTATATTGTAGAGGCAGCTTGTTCTCATATCCTCCTCTATTGCAAATGTAATGGGGTAGGAAAGCAAAATTCATTGCCTGCTATTCCATCAAATAAACACAAAATCTACATTTGAGACAAGCCTATTCCAAAAGCATTTCAAGAATGAATTATTTCTCTTCCTTGCCTGTCATTTTATAGCATACTTCATGGACACAGCAGGGTTTGTCCTCCCCAGGATACACTGCTTCCATGAGAAAAACTACACATAATTACTTCAGCTGCAAGTTGAAGGACACAGGGACATTCTGAGAACAGAAAGTCCTAAAGGTGTAAGTACAAATCTATATTTCAAAACATCCCTTAATTATAACTCACTGGTCATGTAACAGCTTTTACAGATTAAGACCACTCACTGTAGTGCTAGGCAGCAAGTGCACCTACAAGTTCTCCAGCAGAGGCATGTCCCCACACACAATAAGCCCAATTAGTATGGTAGTATGCAGTGAGAACATGTATTTAAGACTGTTTTGTAAGCTACATTAACGTCTCCAAAGACTTAAAAATCAATTGTTATCAGAACACACTGCAGACACTTATTCATGAGGTGAATATAAGTATTCACAAGCAGAATATTTTTTTTCTTGAATTTCAGTTCCAAAGTGCCTATTTTGAATGTCCATATTTCTATAGCAACATTCCCATTAGACACAAGGAAATGTTGGATTAGACCTACTTATATTGCAGAATTATTTCAATTATGATTCCAGGAAGCCTAGTTGAAAAGCTCCTGTCTTTCAAAGATGTGATCTTTCAAGCTGTGACCAAGCAGCATTTAAGCTTGCAAGGAAAGAATTGCAAGTCCTTTTTCACTATTGTCATGAACACATTTGTGTTAGTTTGAAACAGCATCCTTTCAGCAGGAAATAAACACAAGAATGGAGGTTTCAAGACAGCAAATGGAAAGCTGAATATATCCTTTATGCAATGCAAAGAAGAGAGACATACAAAAAAGCTCTGGGACCATGGCTCAATAGTAAAGCAGGTCTTTCACCTACAAAGATCATGATCAGAAAATCAACTAGACTTGTCTGCTTCAAGTTAAGAAGGATGCAGAAAATGCAGCAATATAGGCAACAAAAAACCCGGATGAGTCATATTATTGATCAGCCAAATGTACTTGTAGCCCTGCCAGAAGTGGTCATCACCACTGGCAATGAACCAGTGGCCCTTGACTACCATCCTGAGCATACAGGATTCCACCTCACCCTATAAGGGTGTACCATGATAGCAAGCAGTCTACCTCATGCAGTCAAAGTCCGCTGCAAAACAATATCAAACTTGCATTCCACAAAGATCTATAGTTAGTGGTGAAATAACAGCCTACATCTGCTTGCAGCTTTTTCCTGGCAATACAGATCATGCTTACAGCTTAGTCATTTTCTGCTCAACCTAGTTCAAATCCTGAGCCAGATTTTCTACAAGAAATTTGAGAGTCACAGCATCTCTACTGATGGTACACTGGACTCTGTTGTCCAAATAACAGAGTTCCACTATACCTCATTCCTCTATCTGAACTACTGTGGTCCTACCTTCCCTCATCACATCAGCCCTCCATCATGTTCTGTCAGGAGCCTGATTTAGGCATCTAACCTAATCCAGGTTCCATAAAAGATACAAAGTAGCTAAGGACAGAGCTCCTTCTCTTCTGTTGAAACACCATTTTCTTTACAGCTTCTACCATTTTCTTATACACAGAGGGAAAGTGCATAACCATACAGGCAAAGTTCAGCCTTATGAAAGGGAAGTCTTTGCCCTTCCCTAAGCCAAGTACACTGCTGAAACCAGAGCTTGTTTCAACTAGAAAGGGAAAAACTTGGTACACAAACATGAATACCCAACTTAGATAAGGTGTTATGAATACAGCTCCTTCTGCTTAACCTTAGTACTCTGCAAGCAAGCAGGATTTAATCACACTGACATGTAGGAACAAATTCAGAGCTGTTTCTGTCTGTGGACTATATACACCCGAGCTGCAAGGCTAGCAAAACAAAAATGGTACCAATGTCTGAGCTAGAAATTAACACAACCTTGGCATACTGAACAAGATATCTACCAAGTAAAGTGGGTAACTTTTGAGAACCAGAAGATTCCATTAGCAAAACAAGTTTAGTTCATTCTTCTACTCAAAGAGCACAAACCAGATAAAGTTCGAGGTATGAACTTGGGTAAGCCCTTTTCTTACATCAGTAATCACAAGTTCACAGAATCCCAGTTTTGCAATCAATTATCTGTGTGTACTACCCTGTAGTCATAGGCAGCATATCAAATGGTGGGGGTAAAAGGGTAAAAAAGACCAGCAACTGAGTTAAGATAACCTGAAGCTGCCTCAGAGTTAGAGATTTTCATGCCAGGCTGTACAGATATGCAGGACTTGGCTTACTTTCAGTCTCCACAAAAGGAAAAAAAAAATGAAACCCCAAAAAAACCAAAAGATTCCACAAATATGCTGGCTTTGTTATTTCATTTAATTAAAAATGTACAGGTAAGATGAGGATTGTTTCCTTTAAAAGTTAAAGCCTGATTAGATGATGCAGACCAAAAGAGAGAGACAACATACAATGATTGCTGTTGAATTCCAGTGCCACGGGTCAGGAAACAGAGCTGCCCACCAACAGCATCACTGTTGTCACCAGTAATTTGACAGAGCAGATTTGCTACTGGACAGGGTCGGTGGCAACCCATGACACCAAGATAATAAAGACTGTCAAAAATCTGCACCATGACTCCGGAGGGCTCTTGGTTCTGCATCAGTGCCTGCTCTAATGCAATCAGACACCACCTTGCTCAAACACCGTCAGCAGCACTGTGCTGAGTCATAGAGCCTGTGGGGACACTGGAGCTGCAGGGCCTGCGAACGCTCGCTGCACTCAGCCTGCTGCAGAGCTCAGCTCTCCAGTCACAAAAAACCAGCAGTGCAGCACTGGGAACCCCTCAAACCCAGTGAAACAAGGGAAGCCTTCAGCTGAAATAGAGAGTATCTCAGCATCTACTATAACACAGCAAAGATTAAGGTTTTTCAGAGGTCTTTACAATTCCTCCATACAGATACATCAAGTTCCTCTATTTCCAACCCTCTCACAGCAGTGCTGTCATAGGCAATCTATGTGGAATGACCAGCAACATATCTGCAAGGAACTCATCAGTGCAAAACTCAGACAGAAGCACTATTAACTTTATTTGTTTTCAGAAAAATCTACAGTGTGTTTGTCTGTGTGTAAATATATAACAGTCCTTGGAGTATTTCAGAAAAGGTCAAGAACAGGATATGCAAGAAAATATTAGCTGCTCTGAATGCTAGCACTGGAATATCTTTAACCTTTTTCACCTGGCAGGGGTTATTGGTTTCTGACCATATCTTTCAGCAGTGTGGGTGTTTCCACTTCTCTGAGCCTTTTCTTTCTCCATAGCACTTGGTAGTATATGCACTCTTTGCAGTGAAAACAAGCTGTAAAATTTAGAAGCTCTGAACAATGACAGGCTAGCTCTAAGCCAGTAGTTATTTCAAGACCCAGCTCTCAAAATAAAGTAGAATTATGACAGTACCTCACCATGTTAAATACACAGATGTTCAAGAAAGTGTTCAATAAAAGTTACTTTCATCTGAGGGGAAAAGTACAAAAGTCATGCTACTAGAGCAAACTAGACATCTGTTTTAGAAAATTAATCCTTGAAACAACCACAGCATGATTATGAGTTTTTTCAGCTGCCAGCACTGAATGGTGCATGATTTGTGCCAAGTTCTCCACTGCTCTTGCTTGGTTGAAATGATTCTCTAAAACACAAAGGTTTAAAAAAGTTCCCTGATTCACATCAATATCTGAATACTAGAAAAACTTTTGCTCAAATGTTACTGAAAAGTCACATTTAAAAGTGTAAAATGATTACTAGGTGCTCAGACCTGTTAACAAAAAAAAAATAGCTACAGCACCCCTTGGAATGACCTCTTCCACACAATAGGCAGTACTCATTAGTGACCTTCAATGCAGCAAATCTATAATACTGCTGGCACAGCAAAAAGGCTGCTGCATGCAATTTAATAAGCATAAAGACTGGAAAATAAACAATGAAAAAGAAACTGACCTTAAGTTTAGAATGCTGAAAATTAGACTCTTCCTGCTCTTCGTGCTGCACGGAGTCAGCTCTCTCCCTCACACTTCTATACCCAGGACTGGGTATAATGTACTCTTTTCCTATGTCGATGTCTTTCATCTTCTGTAAACGCCAGGGTTTACACGTGTATTTTCACCTCAAGTGTCTGAAAAATAAATAAATTCCCCTTCATTATGTGCTGTGCCCAATACACCAGTTACTTTTAGTCACCCATTTTTAAAGTTTATTTTCTAAATAAAAATCAGTAAGCAAAATGAGTCATAGTACAACAGGACTATAATAACATGACTTTCAAAGTCCACACAAGACTAACTTCTTATGAACTAGTTTAAACATACCCTGAGGTAATCAAATAGTACAATGATCCTCAATGCACTAGAGTGCTGTCATACTTCCTCCCTTAGATCTCTTAAATACAATTATGCAATCTGACAGATTAAAGTAATAGCTACAGCATTTAGCTGAAACCCTGAGAAACTTGACTGGGAAGATCAAATCTCCAAAATCTTTTGTAAAGAGTCTGAAATTGCATACATCCAATAATTTATCGGCACAAAGTTCTGCAAAACCAATCCCTCTAGAGACATGACTTGATAAAATTAGTCAGTGCAAACACTCAAGAGAAAACTACATCTCTTCTCTATAGCACTGCTCACTTACTCCATAGGTTTGAGCTATAATTAAGTATAGGCATGCACAGGAATGAGTCACACCTTCAGTGCTGCAGGTTTCCACCCAGTCTATCAAACTGCACTGAAAGGTCAGAAGGAGAACCAGAGTCCGGAAGACAAAATCACTCCCCACTGCGAGACTCTGTTTTGTAACTCCGCTTTATTGCATTCTGCCGCTCGCCTTCAGCTAAGGCGGTGGGAGACGCCTGGTTGCGCTACGCTGGTCAGACTGCACCAGCAGCTCTGCCGGGGTGCGCGGGGCTGCCACGGCTCTGCCACGGCTCTGCCGCCGCCGCATCGCCGCCTTCGGCACCGCGGGGCTGAGGATGCTGAACCCGCGGGCTCCGCGTCCCTCCCGCGGCGGAGATGCGGGGCAGCCCCCTCGGCCGGACATCCCCCAGCAACCCGGGGGGAGCCACCCTCTGCTCTTCCCCCGCCTCCCCGTGTCTTCGCCGCACTGGCGTAAAGACGGGAGCCGCCCCACCCAGGGACAGGTGCCCCTCGGCTGCAGCTGAGGCGGGACGGAGCGCGGCGGGAGGGGGCACCGCGCAGCCCCTTCACCGGGGACGAGATGAGGGGACTGCTCGACCGGGCTCCTGACAGGAGAGGGGACAGCAAAGCCGCCTCCTTACCACACAAAGGTTCGCCCGCCCCGGTACCAGCCCCGCTCACCTCCGCCCGCCGACGGCCCCACCGCAGCTTCTCCGCTCCGCGGCCGCGAACCCAAACAACGCCGCTTATAGCGGTTCCGGCGTCCCTACTGCGCCTGCGGGCGGGCGCTGCGGCGGCCGCTCCTTCCTGGCGCCCCATGGGAGATGTAGTCTGCTCCTCAGAGCTGGACACTCACTGACTGCTACAGTGAACTACATTTCCCTCAAGGCCCCGCGCGGGCGAGCTCCGTTTGGCCGTGCCCCCGTCCCGCCGCGCCCCGCCCAGCCCCGTCCCGCCGCCGCTGCCGCAGCGTGGGGGGTCTGGAACGTTCGCCGCCCGCCGGGGCGGCCCCGCGGCGGGGCGGGCGCACCGGGGCACCGCTCCTGCACCGCAGCTCTCCGCTCCGCTCCTCACCGGTCGGGAGGACGGCAGTGAAATGCAGTGCAGTGCAGTGCACCGCAGCACAACGCAGTGCCGTGCTGAGCCGTGCTGTACCGGGCGGTACCGTGCAGTGCGGGGAGGACGTCTCCTTCCACCGAGCCACTGCCGGTGGGAAGAATTTGGGTCAGCTCTGTTCGGACACCGCACACGGAGCCGAAGGGCTGGCTCGGTGCTGGAGAGGGCCAGGGGTGTCTTGGTTTCCCCCCTTCGCGGCGCTCCCGGCAGCGGGGGCTGCCGCAGGGCGCTGCCCGGTTTGCAGAGGCGGAGCGGCGGCCGGTGCTGGCCCACAGAGCACGAGTGGCGGCCTCAGTCCCCCCTCCCGGCCGGCCCGCGGCTCGCACCAGCCTGTCACTCGCTGCCGGTTATCTACAGTCCCTCGGCCGGGGAAAGTGCGGCGTGCCCTTATCCGGGGCTTAACCTTGGCTGCAGCCGGGGCCGCAGTCAGTACCTGCTCCTGAGCCGCGGTAGCCACTGCCGCAGGCCCGCGACGCGCTTCCCAAGGAGCCGGGCGTGATTCCCTTGCCAAGCCCCAGCTGTGCCCTTCCAGCTCCCTCAGACCACCTGAAGGGACGGGGAGCTTGTCCCAGGGCTTTCACAGCCAAGCTTTGCCGGCTGAAAGGGATGGAAGCTGCGGCTGTATGTCCCTGTGTGGTGGTGGCTGAGGGCCAGCAGTCCTGCTTCCCCAAAACAGTGTGGCACAGGGTGTCCAGCCCCCGCCTCAGGGGAGTCAGTGAAGAGATGGACAGAGCTGCGTTTCGTCTCACAAAGGGCCGTAAATATCCTTAATAAACCCTGAGCTGTAGCTTCTCCCCTGCTGCGTTTAAATACCCTGTCCTCAGCTGACATCTTCCTTCCACCAGCCAGATTTGGCTGATGTCTCATTTAAGTGGTTTATGTAACGAGTGCCTGTTTGCACCGCAGTCCTTGCTCTCCTGTCAGGAATATTTGTGAGAGTCAGTTTGATAGAAGTGCTGAAATGAACTCAGGTAAAGAAGGGAGATGGGAATCTGGAAATAAAAGTGGGACAGAATATTCCTTCCAAGCCCACAAGCCAGAGGTGCAGGTAGAAGGTGTCGCCATACAAGTAACAATCCAAGGACACCCGTAAGGTACCAGAAAATCCCTGCAGAGTTCCTTGACATACATGATCACACATCCTGCAGACCTCTGACTCTATTTCTGGAAAAAATGAGAATCAGCTCTATTGCAGGTGCTCTTAACATTTTGGGACAGGGAAACTGACAGACAGACATACCTTGCCCTGATACAGCGGCCAAGAACAAATATAGCTGCTGCATTTTTCTACAGACTCTTCCCCAGGGCTCACAATCATGCAGTTTCAGATTGGTTGGACTGGCATTTTGCTGGGGAAGGCACTCAAGGTGCACTTCATGCTTTATAAATGCTATGTCCCAGCAAAATGCGGATTTTAAGACAGAAGCCAGGAGGCAATTTACAGTAAGTCCCTGAACAGTCATTAAACTGACCTTTGTCTACACCAAACATACTGGAACGCAGGGGTGAGTTGTTATTCAAATACTGAGCTGTGTAGTTAAACAGCGTAAACAAAAATGACAAAGCATGAATGATGGAGAAAATTAAACTGTGTTAAAGCTTCAAGGTGAATCACTGATATTTTAGGGTGTTGACCTGAAATTGTTCTGACTGTGAGCATGCCTTTGGCCCCTGGGCTGTGGAGGCAAACAGAGATGTTTTTTGGAGGTGGCTGGGTGTTTTTTGAGCTGCTGATAGGTTGAAGCCTGAAGGCTCTACATCACATGCCTGGAAAGGAAGAAGAATATAAACCTCCATTATGCCAAAGTCATTACAAAATGCATCCAGAAAGATGAGCAGAGACTGTTGTTTAAGCCAAGGGAGCCAGAGCCCTGCCTACACTTGTTCTGTCCTCTATTTCTTCAGTGCTGGAGGAGATCTGAGAGTAAAAGGGAGGACCTGAGTGATAGTAGAAAACTGCTGGTAGGTAATGATGTGTACACTGCACTCAGCTCTGAGCAATGGGCTGGCAGCAGCATCAGGAGTGCTTTCACACCTGTGGTCCTATGAGTATATTCTCCCTTAGTACAGTGGTGGGATGAAATGCTTAAGTAGGCATAACCCACTTTTTAGTGTGTCACAAGTCTCCTCCAGCGTTTGTTCTAAAGGCTATAAATGTACTGGTGCTACCAGCCAGAGGAGTTACATCTTTAGCTCCAGTGGCAGCAGCTAATGCTTGTAGTGCTGCGAGTCCTGGATTCATCCCTGAGGGATGGGAGCTGTTACATAAACAAAGCCTGTACAGTATTAAAACTTGCCCTGATTCAAGATCTGGGATTTGCTGTAATAAGCCCTGACTGCAAAAGAAAAGCAGAGCCAGACCAAAGAGCCAGAAAGAGCTTCAAAGCCAAGGCCTGCGGACCAGGGTGAGGAAGCAACACCTGAAAATTAGTTTTCTTAGAGGTGTCCAGAAGCTGCTCCCCTCCACCCCAAAAAAGCATCAGCAACAAATCTAAAGCAATGCTTGAAACAAACTGATTTGAGCCATCGAAGCAGAAAATGGAGCATCTCCAGACTGATCAGGAAAACCAAGGTTCAGCTTGTGGGAGTGTTGGTCTTTGTGCAAGACCAGTTCTTTCCCCTCTCCCAAATCCCCTTTCCTATGTACCTCATACACAGAGGACATCATCTTCTTACCCTTTCCCACGGGGATGCTTGGTCCAGGGTGCTGACACTTGCATTTTCAGCATGAGTTTCCTGAGCGTGTCCCTCCTGATGAGCATGCTGACAGTTGTTGTTCTTGCTAGTGGTTTTCTACTCTCTTGCAGATCAGAGCTCTCAGCCATGAAGTGCAGAACTCATAGATTAATTGGACAGAAGTCCCATGACCAAATTTAGCCTGTAGCGCTGCAAACCGTAACAAGTCCAGAAATAGGGAGGTCTGAAGAGACTGCATTATCAGTTTGTTCATGATTCCCTATCCCTGTGCAGTAGCCAATCTTTTATTGTCCATCATGTCCAAGTCTCCCTCCCACATACAGAGTGTTCAGGACTTTGAGCTCCCAGAGCAATCTGAAAAATTTCCCATAGCACTGCAACTACTTCAGGTCACTCTTCATGAAAGTAACAACTTAGACTCAGCTGGGCCACATGAGCACCAATCCATGTGGGCAGCTTGGCAGATTGAAATAAGCTGCCCACATTGTTGGTATATGTTGCCAACAACTGGAGGGTAAAGAGACATTGCTATTCATTTTCCTTTGTATCTTGTATCCACTTTCACAATTCCAGAGGAAAGAAATTTTTTGTAGCAAAAACATCAACAAGATCACTGAGGGTAGTCATTCTTAATCCATCATACTTAGCCTACAGAGTTAACATCCCCTTGTGGAGACAGGGAGGGGGCAGAAGTCAAGGTGGTACTTGTGGCAGGGCTGTCACAGGCTGCTGTGGCTTGCTCAATCATTCATCCTCTTCAAACTCACTAGAAAATAAGCTATTTGGGGACATCAGTGGGCTGGGTTTGTCACGTGAAAACCATAGTCCAGTTTCCTGCAAACAATGACGTTAATAATCGTCAATATTTCACAATAGGTCATTATTGTTACAGCAAGAATTGGTGACAGTTGTTTTTAATTCAAGAAAAGTTACGGTATCTAATGGATTTGGTCATGGCTTGCAATTGAAGAACCAGAGGTACCAATACTCCCTGCACATATTTAGTGTTACTAGCATCAGAGTCTTGCTAAATATCCTTCTGGATAATCTAATCTATCCTCCTGGTCTGGAGAGGGTCATGAGTGCTGCCCTCTAAGCTGTCCACAGCAACACCTGGATAGACACAACTGTCCATGCTGTGCCAGGCATCTCCCTGTCTGCTGGACATGGATACTTGTCCACAAGACTATGCACACACCAACCATACACAGTTCATGCCTACCTGGTTCCATCCAAACACACAGCATGGGGGCTGATAACCTCCCTAGATTGACATAGTACCAAAACCTTTCCCCTATCCCAGTCATAGTTGTACAGAGAGAGGTTTGCACACTTGAAGCACTAAAGACCCAGTACCACAAGCTGAGCATTTCTTGGAACTCAGCATTTTCCATGCAGCTACTCTGATTTTCAGGGCATGAGAGGCACAAGACCTTGTGGGATGTTCAAGACCTAATCAACACCACAGGAATCCCTCACTTCACAGAATGGGTACTCTCTGAGCTCTCACTTTTTCATTACTGCAGTCTCATTGTGCTTACAGATTTGCAAATGACTCATCCAGGCATTCAAGTTCATGTGCTTTATGTTGGTTCAGTGCTGAACAATCTGTGTTGCTGATCAGAAACTGGTGAGAGTGAAGGCCAGCTCACACAGCACAGTGAAGAGCCATTATTTCCCTGCCCTTTCCCCAGAAAAGTACTCAAGAGGGATATGTTTGGAACTAGAGAAAACAGGAACCTTTCTCTTTCCTCCTGACCTATTTTAGCAGAAGGAGTTCATTAATATCTTAATATACCTGTGCATTTGGCTTTCCTGGAAACAAGCTGTACTTGCTTGATGTTTGTGTTGGTAGTGTGGGCGTTCGCATTGTGATTATATTTCAGAGGATGAAGCTCCTAAGCTGATCCAGGCAGAGATATCACTCCAGGCTACAGCAGTACCACCCATTGCCTTCCCGTCACTTCATGTGGGAAGATGAACTTTCCTAGCCAAGCTAACGGTGTTTTACTCTTGTTCTCAACAGCTTCTACAAATAGTCATGCTTTTGCAACAAATGCCTCTTGGTGTTATTTTTCTTTTTTCAGGTTTTGATCATCCTGCCCTCTTTCTGCAGCATTTGTGCTTGTAAAAGTGCAGAAGTAAACGGTGCAATGCTGCGCTGTTTCACACAGATTAAATTTGGTTTGTAATTCATCATTCAGGTTGGGAGGAGAAAGCACCGAAAAAGTATCTTATTTCATAGGCTACTTTCTTTGGGTTTTGGGAGAGTGGGATACAAATAAAACCCTCCCAACACAATTAGCAGCAACTTACTCAGGACTGTTTTTTCTTACAGGAAAATCAAGAAGATTTCAAAGCTGTTGCAATGTTTGAAGTGTAATCCAGCGCAGAAAACCAGTTCAAGGCAGTTCATACTTGGACTGATTGTTCAATTTTTCTTCTATAAACCCAATAATTCAGATGACAAGATCAATTCAAGGGCAAAGAACTGCCCAGGGACCAGAAACGCGTGCAGACCTACATGGGTAGCAAGTTTCATGATTTCAACGCCTTGCACGACACCCACGGCTAATGAGTAATCGATAGAAGTCAGCAGCATGGGTCAGGCTGGAGCCTGCCTGCTCTCACTGGCACAGCAGACTGTGTTGTATGGCTGGTTATTTGATGAAATTAGTGGAAAGGACAAACAGTGCTGTGATAAAAAAGCTGGAGATGTGTCTGGATGAGCATTAATGCACTAGAATGCATTCTAACTATACCACTCTGGCTTTGGGAGTTAGGTCCTTTCAGCTGGATCCCTGGTTCATTTCCCATAGTCTGCAGATGTGCAGCAGTGGCTTTAGTTAGCCTGAGGCATGCAAGGAAAAACTCCTCTAACCCCTTTTCAAAAGCAGCCCAGGATTGTCCCCAAGACAGGGCATAGAAAAGGGGAATGGCCACATCAGAATGTTGTGTTCAGTTCGGTTTGCTTTTCTGAAACAGTTCTTGGGGTGGCCAAGCAGCCATGGCTGGGGCCATACGTAGGCTGTAGCAGGGGAAACTGGTTTAAACCTCACAAAAACCAGAGCTGGTGGCCAGATGCAGCACGACCTTCCCACTGGCACCCAGGGACATGGTCACAGTCTGCTGCCAGGGCAAAGCTGGGCTCTGTCCACTCCTCATCCGCCTCTGCAAAAACAAACCTGTGGGTCCACTGAGGTGAAAGTGTCACTGCTTCCAGCTGCATGGAAACAGCAGAGCCAGGCACAGCAGCAAGGTCACTTGGCTAGGCTGGGATGTGGGTTCCTTTTAGTTGGCTGTTTATGTGGCTGTGCAGAGCCTGCTGGATGGGCACCAGCAGGATGTACCATGGAAAAGTGATGTGTGGATGCAGTAGTGACAGTCTTGTTTAAAGTGCAAAGTGCTGCCTGCTGCTGCTCTCTGCCAGCACCCACAACGCTGCAGCTCCTCTGAGCAGCTCTTGGTCTATGAGCTGCACATCAGACATGGACAGATACCACCTCTTTCATCTTCCAGGAGATGACAAGCTTGCCACTAGCCATGTCTTCACTCTCATTACCCCAAATCCTCCCCATTTCCTATTTGTTGAGAAGTGGCCCTGCCAGCAAAGGGTCTTGGGGATGCTGCATAGCAGTGACATCCAACACCTTCCTCTGCTGCTTTGTCCTCCCCCAGGACACAGTTCGTGGGTGCCATCAGCTCTCTCACCACCTGTTCTCATCCTCTGCAGAGATGCTTGTTGATGATAGCTCAGATGGTCATTACATACCTCACATCTGCGTCCTTCCCTACTGCTGGCAAGATGGGATGCTCTCCTGATGCCTGACAGTGGGAATGTAAGGAAGACACTGCAGGGACTGCCACTACTGCTGGAGTCAAGGTGTCTCTTTCCCCATGTGTCCTAAAACCCTGGGGCTTTTCCACAGTGGAAATATAGCCAGCTCTCAGGTGCCCCTCTGAGATGCATGTGAAGGATGATCCAGCCTAAGCAAGCACACAGCAAACAGCCTGTGGGGAGGAGGCCATTCTGTCCTATTGGAAACAGCATAAACAGCATGACCAAAAAAGCCTTCAAAAAAGTAAAAGGAGAAAAATAATTAAAAATGCTGGGAGCCCCTGGCGGTGCCTGGAATCCCACGTGGTGGAGAAAAGGCCGTCTGGGATGCCAATTTTGGAGCTCGCCAGTGCGATCAGCCAGTTTTAGAAGCAAATGAGAACAGCCAAGGTCAGAGAGCGTTGGGCCTCTGGGATTGTCGCTGTGTGCTGAAAACTGGGAGGCTGGGGAAGCTGCGAGTCAAACACAGCTCTGTCCTTGCTGCTGCAGCTGGGGCTGGGGCTCTCCCAGGTCTCAGGGTGGCCAAGCCCAGGGGCTGGCCTGGCTGCACACAGGGGTAATGGGGGCAAGAAACTGGGGTTTTAGGAGACTCCTGCTTGGGGTTGCAGGGGAAGGCTGGCAGGTAAGTGTTCAGAAAGCAAAGTGGTGGGAACTCTAGGGAGCAGTGAGTAGTTATCAGGGCTTGGGAGACTTGCTCTGTTTTGCTGCTGGGGGAGAAAGCAGAAGAGGCAGCTGTCTCCTGCTTTCCCTTCCCACAAAGAGCAGAAGGTTTCCTGGGATTTCTTTATACAACCCTCCTGTGTACATCTTGTTTTGCTGTGCTAATTGCTTTTGCTTCCTCGGGAAGTGCTGCCTGAGCACCAGCAGCCACCCTGCACTGCCATTACAGCCCCCAGGCTCCTCAGGAGCCCCATGCTGCCCTCTGTGCATTGCTAACCCCAGCCACACAGGGCTTGTGTGGGACTGGCAGAGTGAGTGGATGTGTATATGTGTCCTGGTGGACTCTTGGACTCTGAGCAGTGGATTAGAGCCACAGTGCAAGGAGGCTGGGTCCCAGTCTGGGTGGCCATGGCACTCATTCAAACCTCCTCTCATTGCTTCAGCTAGTGAGACTATGGGGACAACCATTGTGGGACATCAAAAAATTTAGGACAAAGCCTAGGCAACAGCCTGGTTGAGGAATGGTGAAGCCTGCAATGAAGATGTATACCCCAAAAGGATCAGTCTGAAACTTAGAGGCTGTTAAGGCTGCAGAAATCCCTGAAAAGGAAGGCATACTGGTATAGGTTTGTTTTGCCACACAGAGACATGTCACGTGCCTGTCCCATGTGCTGCAGGCAGGGACAATCCCCCAGCTGTTCTGAGCTACAAATAGGAAAAGCCCCCTGTGTAATCATGGCTTAGGTCAACTGGAAACAAAGCACTCCAGCTGCTGTGTGCTGCTCTCCATTGCAACTTGAGAGGACAGGGACCCCCCCCAGCTGTGGCTTCAGGGATGAGAACAGTGCTTGAGGAGGGCCAAGGAGCTCAAGGGTCTGCAGTCTGGTTAATTCAAAGCACAGCCCCACAACCCCACAACACTTAGAACAACAAACAGCCTAATATGACAACCAGAAAAATCTCCAGGCTCCCCCTGCCCTCTCCCCAGGACTGGGAGTGCAGCACATGGGAGCTGGGGGTTGTAAAGCCCATGAAGCATCAGAACCACTTCCTTCAGAATGCAGTTACAGGGTGAGAGCAAGGAGACAGTGGTGAATTCTTGGGGTGGTCAGCAGCTTATTATGTGACCACAATTGTACCACATCTCCAAATTGTGGCTCATTTCCTCCTCCTAAAAAATGCATGACTGCTGGAAACCATGGGATAGAGGCAAAGGAGAGTCACTGTAAGAAAAGCAGAGCAAGGTCTCAAACCACTGCTGGGGAGAAGTTCACCCCATGAGGGAGCCACCTCTGGCTTCTTCTTAAAGACAAAAGAGCGAAACAGTTTGAACTAATGAAACATACACTATTCAGACCCAGCTCCTTGTTGAAGTGAGGCACATGTACCATCAATCACCAGCTGCTCCTGACTTGAAAATACAGCAGCTCCTCATGTGGGTGGGAAAAATGAGCTCCAGCATTGTACAACTTTTGTGAATCCTACTGCTGCCTCCTCTGTCTTTAAAAAAGCCAGGATCTGCACCCTGCACTGCACTTACTGTGGCTACAGTCTTGTCTAAAGTAAGTTCAACTCTCAGGATTAGTTTTTCACCTTTCTGTTTCCTCAATGTGTTTGCAGCGATGCACAGAGATGGTTTTAAACAGATTTTACTGCAGGCATTTATCACATCAATCAGATCACACCCTGATGTCCTGGCTGCAGGCAGAGATGTGATTTAGATAGAGTTTCTGGCTGAACACCTGTGTCACCTGTAGGTAAGAGTAGGCCCGGGTAATGTCTCTGCAGAGAGAATCCCTGCACCATCCACCTGTGGTAGGGAAGAGCTGGGCCCTGGCTGTTCATTTAGAGCTGATTGCTCTGGGCTCTCTTGTTGCATCAGCACGGAGAAGTTACTGCAGTCATGGTATCTTTGGGCTTACCTTTGCCCTGTTTTGCACTTCATGTCATTGCAGATACCCATTCAAAGTTCAAGCCAGGTCTTTACAGATACCCCTACCCAAGAGGCTGTGACTCCCTGCACTGCAGGGGTCATCTCTAAGGACCAAGGACCAAAGCTGAATATCATGATCCTGCTAGGTGAGTTTATTCCCATATAGGGTATTGGCACTGCAGTCGTGTCTGGAGTCCCTCTTTGGAAGTAGAGGCCCTCCAGTGGGGACAGACAGCCCCAGAAGCAATCCAGACTGGCTCTGACAGCATTCATCAAGCCTGGCTGGGTTGGGAGCTGTCTGAATGCTGAGGAGGGAGTATATTCCTACCTGGTGGAGATAATAATTTAATTTAATTTCATCTCAAGTTTGTGACAATAAACAATTTTGATAACTATAAGGCATCAGGGGTGTCAAACCTTGTGATTGGTCATATCACCAGTGCTTTGGATTGTGGTTGAGTGCAAAAGGGTGAAAAGAAGTAGAAATAACACATCTGTTTAGGGCACCCAAGCCAGCACTCAAATGAGAGAGCTGCAGACAAGTGGAGACTGGGAAGCTGCTCCCAGAGAAAAAGCATCCCAATTGCCTGTGCCTAATACTCCCACTGATGTGACAGAAAGTGATGGGAGCACTGAGATGAATTCCTCCATGTACCTTAGGTACAGACCCCCCTCACATGTCTGAGCACATTGTGTTACAGCATTATTAATTGCTTTGACTTGGAAGAAAAAGAAAAAAAGAATCTTTAATCTAAGAGACTTTCTCTTTTCTTGTTTCCAGTGTATTACCTTTTCTTTGGTATCTACTACAGCTGGAATGACCACATCTACACTACAAGGAAAAAGGTCATTAATCAGCAACTTCCTTCAACTTTTCTGCAACCATGTGCATGTTGCACTTTGAAATACATCCCTGACAAATTAAAAGAAGTGTTGGAATGAGTCCATGGGAAACATAAGTTCAGTAACCAGATCTGTAGAATACAACATCTGTCAAGATAACGTGATTTCTCAGCAGCTTTGATGTGCTGGAAGGGGGCCACTGAGTTCCCCTGAGAAAGTTTCCCTTCATTCTCTTTATTAATTAGATCTGTAGGCAGCCTCAGCACAAAGATTTTCTAAACCAAAACCTTGGATGCATGAACAACTGAATGGATCCTTGAAAAGGCACAGTCACTGAACATCACTCAGTTCCCAGACATCCTTAGAAATGTGAAGCCCTTTGGTCTGAAAGTTGTATTACAGGTGCCTTTCCTGTGGAGCTCCAGACTCACAGGGAGAGAAGGGTTAAAGGAAATGTTCCCTCTCCTCTGAACAGGGCCCTTGCAGGAAAGGCATCGATCAGAGCACAGATAGCTGTGCTTTGATCAAAGCTCCCCCTCACTTCTGGCAGACCAGGCAGTGGGAAGCAGAGCTGTCTCCTTCCTGAAGTGATGCATCTGGGGCCAGCAGCGGGGAGAAGGCAGAGGGATGGACTCCTCCTCATTGAGCATCTTCTCCAGGCAAAGCTGGGGCTGCTATGAAGGGAATGCTACAAGAGCCCTTTTCATCCTCTGGACAAGTTGAGAGATGAAGAATAACCCTGCCCTTGCACAGGAGAGGAGCAGCCCCATCTCAGAGCAAGGGAGGAGGAACAGAGCAACAATTCTGGCTGGTGCCTGCTCTGTGTTGATGACACAAGGCCCCAGGTGGGAGGAAGTGGAGGGATGAGCTGGAGCCAGATAAATTGCTCTGGAAATGCGGGCAGTCAGACAGTGACCAGCCAACCTTCTCCTGGGTATTTGTCCTGGCTGTTTAGAAACAGGGAGTTGCCTCCTTGCCCCTGGCAACCCTGATGGCACCATGGGTTCCCTTCTTATGATGCAGGTCAGGTGACACTAGGTCTTGTCCCTGTACTGCTGTGCAATATGGCATTTCTCTGCCCATCTCAACAATCCCAGGGTTATGGTTACCCAGCCCCACACCTTTTTCTCTCTGGCTCAGCCCACGGATCCCTTCCTAGGAGATACTGAGCCTGCCTGGGCTACCCCAATGTATCTCCTTGGGGGGGGGGGGCGGGGGGGGCTCTTCCCAGCTTCTCTTGGTACACGTATCCATACATATCAGAGCTGGAAATGGGTTAGCTGGGAAAACAGGAGGCAGCTCTGCTACCTCCCACCGTATGTACCACTGAACTGGGAAAAAGAATCTGCTCAGAAGCTGCCATCCCATTTCATATGTCTCAGTGCAGAGAGAAACAGGAGCACAAAGGTAGGGTTTGAAGGCCAGAGATCCCAGGAAAGGAGGTGTTGCTGGTGCAGCAGCAGAGCAAAACATTGTATATGAATAAGAAATACAGAAAGGACAGGGGAGCTCTGCAGACTGAGGAGCCTTGCTCCAGGGTGTTCGTGCTCAGGCAGTCCCCATGTGACCAGGAGTGCCTGTCCCTGTGACTGCTCCAGCACTGTCCCCCACGGGAAATGTGCTTTGCTCTTCAGGCTTAAGCAGCTTCTGGGGTCACACAGGGTGGCTGCCTCCAGGGACTGCTGTCCCTGTGGCTGGAGCACATGCCAAGCTCAGATGGCTGCTGACTCATTTTCCACCCCTGAACAGGGTGTCCTCACTGAGCTCACTGAGGAGCCTGTGCCTGCCATGACCAAGTCCTCAATCTCTAAGAGTGACCAGAGGGTTGAATCAGCAGAGGATGGAGCCAGAGCATGAGCAGTGATAGTAGAAGGGCAGCACACAGGTGCTCCTGGATCTGCATGATGGTTACCTGGGCAAGACCACGTCTGTTAGTTGGACATGAGCATCATCACCCTGGGGCTGGTGTTTCTCCTCAGGAGAGCTGCTGGTGAGGAATCATGGAAGCAGTGTCCTGAGGGATGAATCACATCACACAGAATTCATCCATTAACTACTTATGAAATCTGGAAGGAGATATTGCTTGCTGAGGCCATGTGAAGAAAGAAAAATCATTGCAAGCAGGAGAAACTGGAGCAAGGCTTGTAATGGAAACTCAGCTAAAAATCCAGGGCAGTATATCCTGCTGCTAAGCCTGTGTCTATGAGGGCAGGGCCTGGGACCAGGAAAAGTCCCAAGAAGAAGTAAATTAGAGAGAAATTTACCCTGGGACTTTGCTGTGCTTTCCCTCTCATTTCAGGTTCCTGAGCTCCAGGCATGGCTGGTCAGCGGCAGACAGACTGTCACATGGATGTCCCTTCTGTAAGTAAGCAGAGGGGCCTCTGCTGTCCCCTGTCCCCCCAGGGAGACCTGTGCCACACATGGGGAACCTTCTCAGCTTAACATACCTGTGTGGCATCTAGAGACACAGGATGAACATGACCCCTCCAGCCCCATCTCCATATTCTGGCAGCTGGGGAAGTGCTGATGCAGCTCCTGCCTTGTTGCATGTCCCAGCTGGTACAGCAGCTGAGTACAGGGAGTTGTGGTAGCCCAGAGTTCAGGCAGCAGTAATGCATTCTCCCTGTTAGCAGTTGAGGGATGCTGGGCACAGAATCCCCTGTGGTGGAAAGGAATACCAGGGAGTTCTGCAAACAGCACCCCAGGAGAGGTGGAAACCCAGGGAGATGCAGACAGGGTGGCCACATGTCTGGTTCACCTTCTCAAGTCTGTCAACCCAGGAGCCAAGAGCGGATGAAGCCCAGCAGTTCATCTGGCAGAAACCCTCTGCTGAGAAGCACAGGAGAAACCCAAATGAGCAAAGAGTAGATGAATAGCCTGTGAGTCAGTATCCCTGCTGTCCCTGCTTGGCCAGAGCCCAGGGCGTGGGAGGCAAGGAGCCAGGAGGGTTGGGGTGTAGAATCTGTCTGGCTTTCATGCTTACTAACTTACTAGTGGTCTGCAATTTTATTTTTCCCTGCAGAATTTGGTTCAATGCTCAGGTAAATCTCGTGTCAGGCACAGAGTCATTCAGAGGTATAAGAAAGCTGGACAATGTCCATGTCCTGGCCATTGCCTATCCCTTCTCCCCGGGACAGGAGCTCCTCCAAGGGTGCTTGGGGCAGGCAGACCCCTTTCTAGATCTGCCAAGTGAGCATCAGCTGTCCTGGCTAAGTCCAGGACACTCTCCTGAGTGCCCAGGGTTCTCTGTGCTGGGGTTCATGGCCTGCGCTTGTCACATCTAGCACTGTGTGGGAATCACCCCAACCAAACCAGGCTCCCTGCCACCATGGAGTGGGCCAAGAAGAGCTGAGTTTAGGCAATAATTGCATCCCTGACCTGGAGCTGAGATGACAGAAGTCTCACAGCTCTGCTGAAGGCACAGAAGGATGCTCTAAAAGCATCAGAGTTGCTGGCCACCAGGCAGGACATATGAGGGGAAATGAGCCTCATGTTAGGTACATGGTCCTTCCATGCAGATTTCCTGTGATCCTCCTCATTGCAAATCTCACTGCTCTAGAGACCCACTGATTCGACTCAGTCCCTGTGGGGTCCCAAAGCAGTCTAATATAGGACCAAACCCAGAGCTGTCTGCCAAGGCTTAGAGATGCCTCATGGGCCATTGTGTCTACAGAGGGAAAAGCCAGGAAAGAAACAAATGCTCAGAAACAAATGAAAAGAGAAAATTGTTTAAAATGCAGGAACAGGGACCAGAAAGATGTCCCAGAAAGCAGAGCATCCCCACCAGGCTCATCATTTCCGGAGTCAGTGTCTGCTGCCCTGTACAGGGTGTATGCTCTGTCCAGGGATATCCAAGGATGAGGCAGCAAGGAAAAGTCCCACAGTCTTTGTGTCTTCCCACCACCCTGCCCAGCCACTGTGGGATACTGGGATTGACAGACCTCCAATCAAATCCAGTTCCCTCTCATTTCAATTTTCATGAGGTCATTTCAGTTTTAAAAGCTCTCTGGAATTACGTTGCTTTCAGAAAATGTTTGGCCTGGGTGCTGCTGGCCTGTAAGTTCCCAGTGAGACCAAAGGGAAATTGCAAAGCCTGAGGAATATTTATCAAGCTGATTTTGAGTTTAGTTCATTAGCAATTACCTTGATTTGTCTTTCCTTGTTCTTGCCAATTTACCAGGGCAACGTCTTGGAAACTCGCCTCATTTGGAGAGAACAGGATGTAATTAGCCAGATAATCTGCTGGTTCCCCTGTCAACCTCTCTGTGCCCGGTCCCAACACACGCAGTGGCTGTGCAGGCTGGATCAGACCTGATTTCTGGTGCTGTTTATGCACTTAGTGCCACATAAGCAGGAACTAAGATGCTGTCCTGCCCTCAGGCAATGACAAATCCAACTTTTGGATCACTCCTCAGGCTGTGACCCCTGTGCTGAAACCATCTGGGACCCTTTGTTCTGAGGTTAGTTCCTTTGCCAGGGCAACAGAATTCCCAGGGGTATGCAGATACTTATTTTTGAAAAGGATGGAGATGATTTATTTCCCATGGGCAGCTCATTTATATTTTCCTGTTGTGTCCATCCTTGCTGCTTTTTTCCAGACCACTAGCTAAGGTCAAGCGACTCAGCCGCAAGTTGTGGCACAGCAAGAGCTCAGTCACAAGTCACTGGGCACAGATGGCACCACGTAAGTGATGCCTAAACATTTTAACTGCTCAGGGAAATTTCAGGGAATACCCAGTGCTGCAGAGTCCTTCAGGAGACAGAGGAGACTTTGTTTTCTACATCGGTCTTGGACCTGCAATTCAATCGGTGGGGAGGAATACTGCATGTCGCCTGTTACAGCTTTCTTCCCTTTACTAAAGACCCCTCAGCAATGCCACGGGGACTGTGCGGCACTGCCCATGATATTGGGGCAGTGCTGTAGGTCTGTGGTTAAGTGGTGCCTCCCTCAATTTCCCTCCCTCAGGATGGAAAGGCCATTTGTGTGTGCCTTGGGCTGATAAGCGCGTGCCACCTTCCGCCCTTGGGAGAGGCCCTGCTACGGAGGCGGGGGTGCAAATGCCCTGTTTCTCTCAGACCGCAATTGAATTTGAGACTCTTTCAGCCTTTGGCTTGTCACTCAGTAGCAGATGACAGCAGTGAGGACCAGAGCAGGGCATCACAGTGTGTCAATTTATGGGGACCGAGGGGTATCAAGAGAGGCTGGTGAGGTGACAGAGCAGGGGCTGTGAATGCCTGTCCCACGTGGAGGGACAGAAGTGTGACAACGGGGTGCCCGGCTATGGCAGAGAGCTGCGCTGCTCTACCCCCGCTCCCTCCTCGGGAGACTGCGATGAAACGCCTCTCCCCGCTCCTGAGGCCGTGCAACGGCGGATCTTCTCCACGGAGGTGATGCCGGGAGGGGCGAGATGAGGGGGAGCCAAGGAACAGCTCCCGCCCCGCTGCGGCCGGGACGCGCCGCCCCGCGCTGTTGTGTCCCCGCCGGGCGCCCGTTGCCGCTCCCGTCGCGAGCGGAAGCGGAAGCGGCGGCGGCCGCGTGCGGCGATGGCGGCCCGCGGTACCGCGCGGCGCGGGGCGAGCGGGGGGTCCGCCCGCGGCCCCGACCCGCAGGAGGAGCCGCCGCCGCCGCTCCAGGCTGTGCTGGTCGCCGACAGCTTCAACCGCCGCTTTTTCCCGATCTCCAAGGACCGGCCACGGGTGAGAAATCCCCTCTGGGTGCTGCTGCCTGCGCCGCTCCGGTGCCTCCGGGGCCGCCTGTCTCGGTGTGCACCGTCCCCGGGAGGCCGGGGTGGGCAGGGATCTGGCGAGAGGCCGGGCTGGGTCGGGAGGGGGCGAGGCTCCCCGACCTCCCGGGTTCGGGCAGCCCCCGCCGCGGCTTGTCCCGCCCTCCCGCGCTCCGACAGTTCTCGCCCGTGGGAGTTTCCATCCCCTCTGGAGAGGCGGCGAGGATCTGATTGCTGCCTTGGTGCTGTCCGCTTTTCCATATGGCCTGGCGAACTGCGCTGTTGGCTCCTCGTCTGTGGCTGGTGCAGGACTGGCAGCGGGTTTGGACAGGCTTGTTTCTGATAAAGGGAAGAAACGAAATCTTGGCCCTTGCCAGCTGTAACGCATTAAAGAATATGGCCAGAAAAATGGATGGGGGTAGTACTTTAATTATCCAACTCAAAAGGCTGTGTGTTAAAGGAACACGAAAACCATCTGGAGACTTTAAGTCTGAACAATTATCTTACCTCATTTGCTGATGAAGTGTTGGTGGTGCTTGTAATTATACACGCGAGCTCAGGCCTGAAATGAAACAGCACCAAGAATGAATTAAGGAATGGTATGGCATCACTCAGGTGTGACTCAGTAACTCAGTTTAAAAGTGTGAGTTGAGTTTCAAGTCAAGAGAGTACTTACTTCACTTTAGGTTGGGTTTTTTTCCGCTTGTTTAATTCTGGACACTCATATTCCTGTGGCTTCATCATTCATGTCTGACAGGTTTTTCTTGAAGCAGGTAAAGCCTGAGTCAGGGAATCAGCACTGTTTTGTTGTTTTTTTTCCCAGTCTTTGTCATTTATCTGAGTCTTCTTGAACAGTTTTCAGTGATAACTTCCTATTTTTATGCCTTTCTTTCTGAATTGAGGATCTGCCCCTAGAAGATCACAAATTAGCTCTTACTGTTTAGATCAACTGTAAAACATTTTTATAAAACCTGGTACGGTTACTTGCGTTATGTTTCTGGCACTATTGATCACATTATATCCCCAGGTTGAAAGGGCTGTTGCTGATGTTGGGGCATTGGGTGTTTGTTCAGCTATCTGTATGTTTTTTTGGTTTTGTTATTTTTTCAGGCTCTTTTACCTATGGCAAATGTGGCTATGATTGACTATACCTTGGAGTTCCTAACAGCAACTGGAGTGGAAGAAACCTTTGTTTTCTGCTGTTGGAAGTCAGCTGAGATAAAAGAGCATTTGCAGTAAGAATATCTTCTTTTTAGTTTTATCATGGAAAGTATTCATCTACCCTCCAACAAGCCTCAAAGGCCTCACTGATTCTTATGAAAACTGTAAGAGGCACCCTTTCAGCAGTGGTCTCCTATTTCAGAAAAGACTATTCCTGCTGTATAGGAGGGTGGTTGTGCAGTTTGTTGAGAGTTGAGTGTTGTGGGACTGCTCCTCAGTTCACCTTCTGAGTGTACCTGAGCCTGGCAATATCAGGCTCACTGTCACAGGATGCTCCTTGCATCCCCTTAGAGGTGTGGCATGCACTGGGACACTGTGTCCTAGTGTGTTGGTAGGAACAGCCTCTTTATGCATTCCTGATGGTTTTTTTCCTTCTTCCAGAAAATCCAAGTGGTGCCGGCACACGTCTCCCAACACGGTGCGCTTTGTCACCTCGGACCTGTACCGCTCCCTTGGTGACGTGCTGCGAGACGTGGATGCCAAGTCCCTCGTTCGCTCCGACTTCATCCTGGTCACTGGCGATGTGGTGTCCAACTTCAATATATCCAAAGCCCTGGAAGAGCACAAGTAGGTGCTGGAAGAGTGAACGCTTGCCTGGTGTGCTGAGTCTGTGGTCTGTAGCTCTCTGAGGAGTGTTCTCATAGTTCTGCCCTCCTTTTTCAGGTTACGTCGCAAGATGGAAAAGAATGTGTCTGTGATGACGATGATATTCAAGGAGTCCTCGCCTGGCCACCATGCCAGGTGCAAGGAGGATGACATTGTTATTGCCATGGACAGTGCCACAAACCGTGTCCTTCACTACCAGAGAACGCAGGGGCTGAAACGATTCCGCTTTCCTATGGTGCGTCTGGAACCTGGCAGGTGGAAAAGGACTGTGGTAGTGAAGCAGCCCACCCAAGGAGATCCTCCTTGAATGAGGGCTGGGGAACTGTCCTAGCTGCTCCTATTGGAGGAGCAGATGATAGGAAGTAACTTGGGGTAAACTGGCTTTTTCCCCCTTAATCTTTATTTGAGGCTTGGTGAAATCATGCTGGGACACACGTTTGTGACTCATTCCAGTTTGAACATGAGGCAGATGTACTTCTCACAGTTCAGGTTTTACCCTTTATTTCCTTTCCATGATGTAAAACAAGGAAATGAGATTATTTGTGCTATCGCAGGGGTTCCCAAATTGGGGTGCATATACCTCTACCATACACAGACTATTTTTACCAAATCATTTAGGTTGGAGAAGTCCTCTGAGATCAGAGAGTCCAACCTTTGATCACCACCTTATCAACTAGACCATGGCACATCCAGTCATTTCTTGAACACCTCCAGGGATGGGACACCGGTAGCTCCCTGGACAGTCCATTTCAGTGTTTAACAACCCTTTCCTTTTTGAAGTGTTGTTGAGCCTGACTTGGGGTGGAATTACAGAGCTGCAAGGAGTGGTACCTCCTATTACCTGTTTGTTGACTTAATGCAGTAAATGTCTGTGGAGGCACTTTCTCAATGAGATAGATGGACCAGATTTTTTTTTCAACTCAGAACTAAAGCTGTGTTTGTATAATATTTTCATCCCCAAATCAGTAGTCAAGAGGTTATTTCATGTCTTCAAATGGAAGTACAAATCACTGTAGGAAACCAAAAAGGAAAAACCAAAAGAAACAAAACCCAGCAACACAAAACTGACCCACAGCTGTAAAAATTGTATTTAGCTTTATCAGTGTTTTTCTTTTGTACAGTTGTAGCTCCCAGAGACTGAGGTAAGGAGCCTCCTGGAAGAAAAGTGATTGTTGGAAGTACAAGCTGTTTCTGGGAGGCCTGCACTTTCTAAGGGCAGGGGCAGTCTCTGCTGGCAGACACTCAACTCTTTGTGTGACCAGTCTGTGCTTGCTAAGATTGGGTTTAGTGTAGTTTCTAGATTTCTCTGATTCTCAGAACTTCAGCTAGTTTAATAATTCAGTCAATACTGCCCCTGGCTTATAGAAGCTTTTGGGGTTCAGTACTGCGTGGGGCACTCAGGTCATCTGAATTTTTTCCTCTATCAGAGTCTGTTCCAGAACTCTATTGAGAATGTCGAGGTGCGCCATGACTTGCTGGATTGTCATATCAGCATCTGCTCTCCACAGGTGAGCCTTGCCCTTCCAAGGATCCAAAAATCAGTCTGCACTGCTCCCTTGGTACTAGTGGTGTGCAGGGGCTTTGTGTGGCCTGAGTACCAGGTTTGGAAAACAACTGTCTGAGCTGAGGGCCTGGGTGATCATGTGGTGCTGCTGTGTGGAACACATGGAGGCTCAGTCTGTTTATGGCATCCGCTGCTCAAGCCCAGGCAGAAATACATGGTGGATGCATCCAGAGACTGTCTGATTTGGCACAGAATGAAACTATTTCAGAAAAAATGTGATTTCACTTTGGTAGAATTAACATCTGTGGAGCAGAGGTGGTGGCTGTGCTGTGGAGAAGTGTCAGTACATGTAAGCTGGTACTATGATAGGGTAACATTCATGGTTATTCCAGCTAAGGGTCAGTAACATATCTTCCAGATCTGATAAAGTTTGTCCACAGCCTTCCTTTGGGGGTGAAACTACAAAGTGAGGCTGGGCAAATTGCTTGGAAATGGTAAAGCAATGTCTTACCCCTTTTGAAAACCAGAATCTCTTCATGGATTCAGGAGGAGATGGGAGGGTCAATATTCCTAGCAGAAGGAGTCAGAGCTTTGTTCAAGACAAGACCATCACTTTCCTATATTGTATAATTTGACTCTGTGTTATTTCCATGTACTTTATTCCTGGCAGGTGGCTGAACTGTTCACAGACAATTTTGACTACCAGACACGGGATGACTTTGTGCGTGGTCTGTTGGTGAATGAGGAGGTAAGGAGAGGGTTGTTACAAGGGAGATCCTCTTACTTTGCCTTAGAGAACCTTCTGATGTGCTCCTGCCTCTCTCCCAGGTCCTGGGGAACCAGATCCATATGCATGTAACAACAGAAGAGTATGGTGCTCATATATGCAACCTACTGATGTACGAAGCTGTGTGCTCTGACATCATCCGGCGCTGGGTTTATCCTCTCACTCCAGAGATGAACTTCACTGATGACAAGAACCAGAGTTACACCCACTCTAAACACAATATTTACCGAGGGGTGGACGTGAGCCTTGGCCACGGCAGTGTGCTGGAGGAGAATGTGCTCATCGGGCAGGGAACAGTCATTGGCAGCAACTGCTCCATCACCAACAGCGTTATTGGGCAGAACTGTAGGATAGGTGAGTGCAAGAATGAGGGATGTACCAGCCTTGCCAGGCCAGGACACACATTTGTTGAACTTCAGTTTTTAAAGTGAGTTTGGCACTGAGAGAGGATGATATATGGGTTCTGATTGATTGCTAATGGGGAGAAAGGAGAAAATCTTGGTTTACTAGTAGAGGAAATAGATTAAAGTTTTCAGGGTACCATAATGAAGCTGGAAAGTACTTCATGCAAATGAGGTATTTCAGCAGCAGAGAACGCATGATCTTTACTGATCTAAAGTTATCAACCACCAACATCCTGTAAATAAGGGACATCTGTCCCCATTTTCATGAGCTGTTTCCTAGCAGCTCACTCCTAACCTTGCTCCCTCCTAGCTCACTCCTTCTTTGCCTTGCCTGGATTTTCTATTTTTTTTTTTTTGTGAATTGGCTGTGTTTGTCCAAAACTGAGATGTCAGTTGTCACTTTCAATTCTCTGTAGGGAACAAATTTGTCTTTCAACTTTGGGTAAGAAGTGGATGTAGGCCTCTGAAGTAAATTTTGCCGTTGTCTAACATCCATCATGCATCAAGGGCGTTGGGAGTCAGTAAGATGCTTCCTAGTGGACTCAGCAGTGTCAGAGAGCACCAGACAGCCTTCCTTAACGAATTTGTACTTGGTGTATAACAGGTGATAAAGTCACTTTGGATGGAGCTGTTCTGTGGGACCGAGTGCACGTAGCAGATAACGTGGAGATTAACCATTCTGTTGTCTGTGATGAGGCTGAAGTGAAGGAGAAAGTAAAGCTAAAGCCCCGCTGTGTCCTGTCTTCTCAGGTGAGCTGATTTATGTCTGTTCTGCTTTCTGCCTCTCTTGGTAGGTTACTCATCTTACACTGTACTATTCCAGAACACAGGGCTGCCCCAAGTCTTTTTGCAGAGGTGGAAACTGTGCTACTGCTCCTACCCTTTTCTTCCCTTTGCTTGGCTGGGACAGTATAGTATAAATGTACCCATGCTGATGTCTTCAGTTATACTTGTTAGGGACAGCTTGTCTGGAGGAGGTACTGGTGGAAGTACAAGGGCCAGTCAGAGTGTTTTTCATTAAGATATGTCTCACATATTTTCAGGTAGTAGTAGGTCCTGGCATTACTCTCTCTGAGGGCACAGTGATCTCTCTGCACCCCCCAGATGAGGAGGAAGAGGACGATGACCAGTTCAGCGATGATTCTGGTGTAAACAAGGAGAGCAAAGTGAAATTGAAAGGTATGAGAGTCTGTCTCCATGCACTAAAGCTATGCAGAAGGTTTTGTCTTATGTGGTCTTTTGGGATCTTTACCAGCCCCATGCCAGACACTGCAGGGCCAGGGTGCTTAGCGCTTCATTCAACCTGGAACCTATATGTTCTCATCAGGGCAAGCAAGGATACTCAGCTGTGTCCAAGGGCTTTGTCCTTGTGAAATACTGTTGCTACAGTGTGGGTTTGTCAAGGGATCTAAACATGATCTGCCAAATGTTGCTGCTGTAGGAAGGAGTAAGTCACTTGTCAAAGCATGTGAGAAAATCCAAGCTGAAACCCATATGCATCTGCAGGAATTCCAGCTCCTTCTTGATGAAGGCTATTTAGGGGCAGTAATATGCAGGTTATATCAGTCTATTTCAGCTTTGCCTGTAAGCAGATCCAGTACATCCACACTCTGATTGCTGATTCTTTTTCAGGTTACAATAAAAAGGATGTAGGCTCAGAAGGCAGAGGCTATCTCTGGAAAGCAGATGACAAGAATGAAGAGGATGAAGAAGAGCAGAGACAAAGCCTATGGGGTGAGAAGTTTAGTGTGGTCACCTGAAGGTGAACAGACAAGCATGTGTTGGGGAAACTGGCCGAGTGGGATGCTGGTGGTGGTGTCTAGAGCAGGACTTGAGCTTTGTGAAGCAGACTGGCTCCATGTAACAGCTATGTGTGGAGGGAGGGTGAGAGGTAAAAGCAGGTCATGGAACAGATTCTCTCTACCTGTGCTCTGTGGAAGGTGTTTGTTAGATATTTGCCTTACACTAACACACAGAGCTGTCTGTGCTGGGAATGCTGCACTATGGGTCACTCACCAGGCCCTCCCTCAGATGGGAATATGCTTTGGCTATTCAAGGTGCTGCTGGCTTTCTTCCTGCCAGTGGCAGGGTCTGCTGACATTGCTCCACTATGAGTCAGCAGTCTGCGCAAAATGCAGTTGCTTCTGTCCCTGTCCTTTGTTGTCTGCCTGCAGACTCCCAAAAAATCCCATTATCCTAGTGCCAGCTGTAGTGTTCCCTCTGCAACGAATATAATTATCTGGACCTGTAAATAGAAGCTTCCTTGCAAGGACAGATAGTTGCTGACTTGGTTGGGAAGTCCCTGGGACAGCTGGTTCCTCATGGCATGTGATAGTTGCAGCTTTTTAGTGCTGAATGCTGCATCTTCTCCTTCCTCAGGCCCAGTTATGCACTCAGAGGAAGAGAGCGAATCTGACAGTGACCTGAGCATGGGCTCTGAAGAGCCAGACAGTCGGGCAGCTTCCCCTCAGCTGGATGACATCAAAGGTGAGAGGGGCTAAAGAAGTACAGTGACTCGGTAGATAATGCAGTGTGGGAGGTTTGTGCTGCTTTCTCTGGGTGTACGGGAAAATTCGAGCATCTCTATGCTACGTTGTTTCCTGATCTCACTTCCTGCGTTTTCTACAGAGTTCTTCAGTATTCCCCGTATCACTACTGGGTTAACCCAAGGCAGTCAAGGGTGAGAAACTAGACAAAGAGCCTCCATCTTTCTCATCCTCATCACTGGACCTTCATGAAAGAGACCTCCCTGAGTTGTCTGTTTAAATGGCAGTGCCATTGCCTAATTTTAGAGACTATGGGAAGGTCCAGCAGAGTTTCTCTGTATGGACAGCTTAGTACTGTAATCATTCTGGAGAAACAAATGTCCTTGTAGGAGCTGCCTCTTTTGGCAGAGATGCTTTGATTTTCTGTTTTGTTGTGTTAAGCTTATCTGGATTTGAAAGAGATTCAGGCCAAATTGGAAAAACTCAAAAACTTTCTCATGTTGGAATATCACCACAAAGGAAATGAAACCAATAAATTTTAGATTTGAATTAATGCTTTCAATTATGGGAAGATGAGGTTTGTCTGAATAGGAAAGGCTAGATTGTGAAAGTATAACAGAGTCTTCTCTAAAAGGCTGCAGAGGTAAATAGCTTTGTACTGGTTTCTGTGGATACATCAATGATATTTAGTAGGTGGTTTCCTTTGTTTGAATTATATCCCACTATTTATAAGTATAGTTGCTGTGGGTTTGTGTCAGCTTACAGAGAACAAATAGACATCTGTGTCAGAATGCTTTTTTTGTGAAGGGCATCATTCCTTCAGTAATGAGCAGTTTGAAGAAGCTGTGCTTTTGCCTCAAGTCTAACTGCCTGTCCTTTCTTTCATTAGTTTTCCAGAATGAGGTTCTGGGTACGTTACAAAGGGGTGAAGAAGAAAACATTTCCTGTGACAACCTGGTCCTGGAAATCAATTCCCTCAAGTGAGTTGGGGATGTCCTTAAGCATCCTTGGGGCATCCTTAGGGATATTGTTCCTTATGCTGAACAGTTGGGATTGACAGCAGACATGTCAAAAGAAGAGGAGAAACCATGTGAATGCCCATTGTTAGACATTTTATCAGTATGGAGCATGAGAAATGCAGCTTAGACATCATGACTGAATGACAACAGGAGTTGATGGAGAGCACCAGCTGCATGTCTAGCATCCTTGGTGGTTAGGCTTTTCCTGCCCCTTCTCTGTAACAAGAGATGGAATTGCTGCTAAATAACTGTGGACTGAAGAGAACAAGCCAGTTCTTGGTACGACTGCCTGGAATTTCATGCAGGGTGTGCTGCTCTGGGCATTGCAGCATTCAGCCACCTGCCTGCAGCTGGGGCTGTACTATGGTGTGGCTTGTCCACAGTATTTTTACAGCAGCAAGTCTAGAACACATAATCAGAGTGCGTTTTGTCTAGTGTTTGTCAAATCTAAACCTGTGGGCCTTTATTTGTGAAAGAGCATTCCTACAGCACTCTGGTAAATGTGAGGGTGCTGTCCCTGCAGCAGCTTGTTCCAGTTGTGAAAACAGATTTTCAGGACTTATGCAGGGCCTGATGAATCAGTGATAAAGTGATTTTATTGTCTGAATATTTGCAAAACCAAATAAACAAAAAATAGGTTGAGAAGATGAAAATGAGACTTACTACTCTATCTCTGTGAATAGCCAAATGTTATGGGGTTTTTGCCTTTTTCATTGTAGGTATGCATATAATATTGGCCTGAAGGAGATGATGCAGGTGCTCAGTAAAGTGATCCTGGAGTTCCCACTGCAGCAGCTGGATGCAAACCTGGACTCCCAGAACTATTTCTCAGCACTACTTCCTGTGAGTCCTGCTCTGTTTGACTCTTCCTTGGGCTTGTCTCCTAATGTGTAGCAGTCTCTCTGTGTGCCCCAGGTAGTTCCTGTCTGAGAAATCTCTTTGGTTAAGCCTGGAGCCACTTGAACTCCTTGAGTTCATGAGCCTCTTTGTCTTCTGTAGAAGTAAGAATGAACTGAAACTGTTGTTCCTGCTTGACCGAGCTCAGCTGAGACTGCAGGTGTGGGAGCTCTACTTCAATACCTGTGGTTATTTCTGTTGCCTGTGTGAGACAGTAGAAGTGCATCATTTGTAAAAGAGAAAAGAGAAGGTCTGGTAGAGATGTCTTTACAGGCTTGCATTCCAGCAATGTGGTTCTAAACCCTCTCAAGTCCTGTGCCTGGGACAGTGGGGAGCACAGTGGGGATCCCAGTGAGATCCTTTCCGAGGTCTTCCTTGTCTGCATCCTGTAATTGGTGACAATTTTTTTTAAGCCAAATGTAAAGGCATGATATCGTAGTCCTTGTGCAAAGATAAAGTTCTGCTTTCTTTCTAGGGAGATGGGTTGTATAGTTGGGTGTACCAACTTCAATTTCCTGCCTTATGGCAGACAAAATAGGGTAGGATCTGTTTTTAAAAGCAGTTTTCTCTTAATGGTTTTGTTCACCCAAGCTGAAGTCATTGTAGTATTTTTGTCTCTTTGTCCATTTATCTATTTGACTTTGCAAACTCTACAGATTCTGAAGATGCTCTTTCAGAATGAATAGGTCTGACACATGTCTGGGGCAGACTACTTCAATTTTTTAGGACTACTTTTTTTTTTTTTTTTAGGAGATTGAAAAGAACACTGAACTTCCTCATAATCTTTTCTCTGAGGAAGTATGTGCTTTCAATTGATGGGAAAAGATGGAAAACTAATTCTCCTTTGTGTAGGTGTAAGAATGCTACTTAATTCACCTCTTGGACATGTGGAGATGCCTTCTGCAGAAAACATCCGTGTAAACTGATCTATTCTTCAGATGGCTTAGTGAGATTTTGCTGCTCACTCTGTTTAAATTCTGCTTGCTTTTGTTCATTTTTCCAGACTGTTTTCTTGAATAGCATGTCCTGTCCTAGAAAAAGAGAATTGAAGGAGGAGGACTGAAGAAAATGTTGGAGCACGTGTTGGATTCTAGGTGGAAAGCAGTACATCTAGACAACAGCTTGTGTGGAGTTGGTAGCTATATAGAATAGTGGGATTTTTTTTATCCCAACTGGGATATGCCATCTCTTGGTCTCTCAGATTAGGCTCCTACTCTAGCATGAGCAGTAAAGGAGAATTTCACTGCAGCACCCAGTCAGAAGATGTTGTAGTCTGGGATGAAACATATAAATGCATAAAGTTTTGTGTAATTACCCCAAACCCCTAGAAGCTGAAGACAATGGTAGTACATGAAAAGTTTCTCTGCGTAACTTTGTCCATATATTTTTCATCAAAGGAAAGCTAATGCTTATGTTTAGCAGCAGAAAGAGCAAGTCAGCTCACCTTAACTGAGAAGTAGTAATAATCAAATTGTAATGTTTAGAGTGGCCATGTGTCATGTCATGGTGGCATTTGTCTAGGCAGGGAATTGTGTTCATTTATGAAGTACAAATTACCCTTAGATTTATCAAAGAAAGCCAGGTGTCAAACCAACAGAACATCATGGCAGCCAGTTTCTCCAGATTCTCCCTTGTAAAGAACAACCAAGAAGTTTCCTAGAGAATCCTTCTCTGGGACAGTTTGTGCCTCAGATGATGCCTCCACTGTGTTCAGGATTGCTGTCCTGACTTTCTGCACTGCATTCAGCAGGAGAACAGTGTCCTGGTGAGGTACAGGTGTGTTCACTTGCACTCATGATGTTTGTCACTGTTACAATAACCCAGTATTTGGGATGAGATACACCTCTAATAGATGTAATGAACCAGCCTAAAAAGGCTTATTAAACACACATCACTGGTCTTCTGAGGCAGCAGCTTTGTGTATTTACCAGCAGTGCTCTGAAAAGACCCATTCTTTGGGCAGAAGTTGTACAGCATCTGGAACAGTGGCTTCTCTGCAGCTTCCGATTCCCTGGTTAGCAAAAAGTACATTAATTTACTAATTCTTATTTTCAGTCTGCAAATCCCAAGCCCAGGCTTGGTATTTGGTTAGTACATAATGAAAGCAGTTGCTGCTGAAGTTTGCAGCTAAAACTGCCTCAGGCAATAGCAGTTTTGGGCTGAGAGCTGCTCATGATGGAGTAGTTATGGAAAAGTGTTATTTTGTGTGAGTTGAGGCTACCTGCATTCTGAGAGTGATGGGTATCAGAAGCCCACTGAACCTTATAGGCCTTTTTATGTTTCTCACTCTCTTTGTAGCTCAACCCTAACCAAGAAATGCTGAATTAAGATGGGTTGTTTATGTAAAACCTATGTCAGAGCAGTCCCAGGCAGCTCAGGAGGGGAAATGGTGGGAATGCCATAGTTGTGATGTATGGTTTGACGTGAAACCACAGTATGTGGTCTGAAGTGCTGATGAGCCCCTGAGCATGATGCTCTAAAGTGTTGCAGCAATTTTAGGAAACAAGCATCTGGTAAAGGATATTCCTGTGGGTAGTTTTTTCAGATGAAACATGGAGGCTTGAGAAATAGAGATATCCAGTTTGATGTATGTCAGGCATCTCGTTCAGTTCTTGTACAAACTGTAAAGGAGAGAAGGTGCAGAAATAGACCTTTCCTAGAGCTATAAACCTTTCCCAGATCTGGGATTCTGTAATTGTGTGCATGTGAACACACTGTGGGATTGCTTATTTGGGGACCAAATGGATTTCTGCTTTCACTGAAGCCATTTATGGTGATTAGCACAGTTGCTGTTGTGGTCTGACAGGCTGGAATTACAGTTTTGTCCATCATGTTTTGCACATACTTCCTGATGGTGTTCTGTGCTGGTGGTAGGTATAAAATGATCTTGGTGTTGAGACTGTCCTTCTGACAAGAGAGCTGGATCACAAACCTCTTTGAAGTTGTTGGAATATTGTTGACCAGATTTGATGAAAAATGAATCAACCTGTCAGAGAAATCTCATTGCTTTCTCCAAATTGTAGATTGTTTTGAGGAATTACCTGTGTAGAGTCAAATCTGAAAAATTGTGATATTGTCCATAGGCCTCTCTGTCAGGTAACTTTCCAAATTTTCAGTGTTTCATCAACTCCACATTGCAAGCTTCTAATTCTCCAGTTTAGATTTTCATGAAACTCCCAAAATAGCCTCTCTGGTCATACAGGCTTAGAGGATGTTTTTCCTAGGGGCTCTGTGGGGCTGAGCCCTACTATCCCCATTAGCACCAGTTACAGTGCAATACAACTTGACATAGTATATTTTTACTTCTTTCCCTTTTCCAGCAGCAGGCACACTGAATTGAGTCGTGGGGTTGTGCGTGTTTTCTTTACAAATAACCTCCTTTCAGAAACTCAATAGCTTCTGGTTAGATTTGTGCCTGCTTATGATATAAAGGTGTTAATAGAAAGGTATTACAAAGTGTTTCTTAGCCTGGAAAGAACTCAGTAGCTTTACTGCAGTGGAGGTGAAGATTCCAAAGAATAATAAGAATGAGGAAATGGTTGTAGAGGAGGGAAAATTAAGCATTTTGCTAAACACTAAAGTACCTCCTGTAAATATGCCACAGAACCCTCAGTTGTTTTATTGTGATACTATGATGATCAGGATCATTCTATGCTGTTACTGTTGTTCCTTAAACCAGCCAATGTACCACTGCACATTTTGTTTGTTTGTACTAATCCTCTTCTTTGTTTCTGCTTGAGGCACACAAATTCTAGCATGGTTGCATAACAAATGTGTCTGAAGAGGTGATTGAGTGCAGTACTACTGAGCAGAGGAGCACTGTTTCCTAGCTCAGGCTACCTTTGGTAGTCCTCACCAGCCTGGTGCTCTCCCTCTGTCAGGTCTACTGCCTGTTAACAGTTATCCCGGACAGTATAATGCTGATTAACCCCAAATGTAGGTGACTAAAAGCTTCTTCATCACACCCCAAGCCCCTGTGGATTGCCAGTTTCCCTTCAAAACAGACCAGATGTGTTCTGTAAGGAGACACTGCTGAAGGCACAGCAAACCAGTGTATCTGTGCAAGCATGCCAGGGGTATAGTTTCAGGATTGCCTGCTGTTGAATTACTCCATTTAAAAAGATGTGGAACTCTGATTTAATTTCCTACGATGTTTTTGCAGGGTGGTGAGGTCATGATGTGGCCAATGAAGAATTTTTGTATCTTATCCAAGTTCTGATACCTTTTAAAATTTTTATGGACAGGGATCTAAGTATTATCTCCTATCCCAGATTCAGGTCACTTTGTGCTGCTTTGCAGAGCTCCCTGCTGCATATTTCCCAGATAGGTACAACAAGGGAAGGAGCTGTGGGAGACTCAGAAATAGTTTGAAGAGGCAGCACTAAAATTATTAAACTTAAAACTTCAAGAAAAATAAGCCTTGGAGGAGAGAACAACTAATAGTGTAACAACTTCTTGCCCTTCATCCTTTCCACCCATTCCCTGCAGCAGGCTTCAGGATCCAAACAAGCCTCTGGGCACACAGCAAATGTGTGATTTGCACTTAGGGGCTGCTCTGACGTGTTCCTGTTTTAGGGGTGGTTGTTTTTCACTGTTCACTTCTACTCAGCTGGTAATTAACCTGGCATTATCTTTTTCTATGTTGCCTTATTTGTCCTTCTGCTTTGAAGGAAAATTCCACTGAAATGTCAGCTGCTCTGTGGGGGGAGGCTCTGAGTAGCATGTAGGTATCTCTCCTTATCAGTCTGCAGTGAAGAGATTTTGTTTGAATACCAGACTCCATTGAACACATTTATTGTGATGATCTAGTATTCCATCAAGAGAAGCAAAAATAAGAAAGCTAATAGATATCTTGAAATCTTAGTAAAACCGGGTTCTGTCCTCACATGTGAGACTCAATAGCATCTGTTTCATGGACAGCAAGGGTCAAATACCTGACGTAGTCAGCTGAATGGTTTCATAAAATGCTTCCCTGGGTCACTTTCCTGGTGTAACACAGCTGAGACACAGGGCTGAGTGCAGCCATCCATCTCAGCTCAGGCGCTCTTCTGTGTTTTCTCCCTGCAGCTGTTGAAGAACTGGACCCCGTTGTTTAAGAACTACATAAAACGAGCATCAGATCACTTGAATGCCTTATGTGCCATTGAAGAATTCTTCTTGGAACATGACAGTCTCTGCACATCGATAGCTAAAGTGAGTATCTGCTCCCAAACCTCTTTTTGCTAGATTCACAGTGGAATGCATCCTATTTACATAATCACCTCTCTGCTTTAGGGGAGAGAATTTTGGGGTCTTGGTGGTGAGGGTGTGTAGAAAATCCATCTGTAACAATTTATTTAAAAACAAAAAAAGTTCTGTGTCTGCCTGTGCCTCTGAGGGAGCACAGCTGAGGGTGAGTATTAATTACCACCCTGCAGCCTGTGGGGAGCTATTATTTTGCAGCTTCCAACATAGATGTCCTTGTTGTGTGACGCTGGAAGAGGCAAGGCCAGAGATTCACTCAGTTTATCTCTCCATGGTCCCTGGGATCTCACTGCTAAATGGTTTATCCTACTTTGGAGTGCAAAACAGAAAAGCTGGGAATAAAAGTGGAATTTTATTCAGGCTGAGCTAGTTATGAAATTGGGAGTAAAGGGAATCTGCCATGTGGCTTATTATCTGTCTCCCCACTTCTGAGAATTTTCATATATTCCTCCTCACCATCCTTCACAAATATTTTGTCCCTGCGTTCTGTCTGCCCTATCACATGGAGAGCATTTGACTTGGATTGCAAGGCTTCTTTAGCATCAACTCAGGAAGCCCCTGTCTGTTTCGGAAGAGCTCTCCTAGAGCCTGCTTAACTCTTTGATTCCTCAAGAAAGAGTAATCCTAACTTATGCTACCAGTGCTTCTAGCTGATGGCAAAGCACTTAGGACTGGAGCCAAAAGCCTTCAGTTTGGTGAGCCAAAATGTCCTTGAATTACAGCAATTGTTTGGCATGTGTCCATTGTTCTAGGGGCCTGGGTTTCCCTAGAGGCTGGGAATTGAAGTGACACTTTATATTCAGAGTTGGCAGCCAGCTTTGTTAGTGCTGCGCTGCAAGGAGACCGACAGCGAAGTGCCTGCTCTGCCTGAGCACAAAGCATCCTGAGAAAGCCTGATCGTGTGTCCCCCTTGCTCACGGGGCAGGGGCTTGAGCTGACGAATGACCAGTTGTTTTTGTCACCTGCCATAAGGCCCTGCAAAGAGAGAGCTGGCAGGAGGAGGGAGCCTGGGGTGCAGAGCTGGATAGGTTCATGCTCCTCTGCACGTGTCACTGTTGTATGTAAGCCTTCATCAGTTGCTCATTGGATCTGCTTTGGGCATGGTGTTTGGGTTTGCTTTAAAAAGAACTTACATCTTGAACTGATGTCCTCTGTGAGCCCTTGTTGCCCACTGCTCTCAGTCCTAACCAGCATCCTCAGAGCTGAAACTAGTGGGGCTTCAACTTTGACTCATTATGTGTCACAGCATCCGTCAGGAACATAAGGCTTGGTGGGAGAATCATGCTTATTTTTAACAGTAGAAGGAAAATGAAGCAGACTGAGTGCCTTCTGGTGAAGACAGAGCTGAGAGACACAGCTTACGTGCAAGCTTTGTACTTGGACGTGAGCTAGTCCCAAAAGAGTTTATAGAGAGCCTGTTGCTCTTTTCTAATTGATGCAGGTGCTGATGACATTTTACCAGCTGGAAATTCTGGAGGAAGATGTAATTCTCAATTGGTTCTCTTTGCGGGACACGTCTGACAAAGGAAAGCAGCTTCGTAAGAACCAACGGGTGAGTCACAAAGGTGTTGGGAGAGGCCACAGTGGGGGGAGAAAGACAGACAACAGCTGCTGAAAGAAACTTCAAGTGAAGTTTGGTGTCACTGTCACCTTCTGTGGAGCAGCTGCCATCACATAGGAGGCCAAGAAACACTGCACAAAACCAGTGCACTAAGCAACACAGATTTGTTCTCCAGAGCAGACATTTCTGTGCATTCTGCCATAATCATCCTGTTTGGATGAGGAATGGAGGTAGTATGAGGATTGTTTCTAGTGGGCTCTCTGTAGCACAAGGCCAGCACTTTCTGGAGTAGCAGCACGGCTTCTCTAAGCCGACACCCATTTGCAATGGGCTTTAGGCCAATGCCCTGTGTGCTGGCCCCATGCAATTCCTTTGAAGCTTTCATTCCTGGCTCAGCAGTCCCTTCACATATATTTCTAAGCATTTGCTGTACTGAGTGGTTTCATTTGGCTTCTGTTGCAAGGAGCATATAAACTTCCCTCCTCCATCAGGCAGAACTTTGTGCTGCAGTTTTGCTGAGCCCTGTTCCAGTCCTCCTCCCTGGATCTGGAAGAGAAGTAGAGGAAAAAAAGCCATCTGAAGAACAACTTTGTTCAAGACCTTTGCAAAGTCAGCTATTAGTATAGGTCAGCAGTGCTTTCAGCTGCTTGTTCAAGCCCAGTTAAAATGTAAAATGAACTGCCTTTATAATAGCAGTTTCTAAGGGACAAGTTTTTTTCCCAGCAGAGTTTTCCTAACATGTCAGCTAAGGTGAAGCTGCCATCAAACTTTTGTCTTTTTGCTCAGTGTTGGAGGGATTGTCTGACTGGAGGAATTTCCTTTAGGAATTTAATCAGTCTGCATTTGTCTGTGGTATCCCAGTTGTTTTTCATCTAATTGTATCTCTCTCCCTCAATCTGCCTTCATTTCTGTTTGTTCTGGAAACATTCTCTTTCTTGTGCATTACAGTGATGCTCACTCACACAAGTGTATTTGTTGAGCATTTCCAGCATCCCTTAGGTGTCAGTTGTTACCCAGTTATGTCTTATTCTCTCTGCAGCTCCAGAAGTTTATCCAGTGGCTGGAGGAGGCAGAGGAGGAGTCGTCTGACGGCGACCAAGACTGACACGGTGGCTCAGCATGAGAAGAGGCTCTCACTGCCTTTCTGGGCCAAGTGGGCAGGGCAAGATCAATGCCAGTGCATGGTGTGTAGATGTGGGGCCTGACATCGAAGTGACTGACAATCCCATCATTAATTCAGTTGTGTGTTCCCAACTTTGCCACTTCCCTCCCTCCCTCATTTGCACCTTATGTTGCAACCCAGTATAAAAACTATAAGGGAAAAGCAGGAGGCGGTGATACCTAAAATCCCTCTGGAGCCTGGATATGATGTACTGTAAGCTATTTTTGGGAGGTCCTTGTTACTAATACAAAGGGAGAGAGTAGATGCAAATGCATACGATGCCCCTGTAGACCTAACCATCAGGGTTGTGGAAGAGTGGTCATACAGCTAAGGTATTTGGAGTCATTGTTGCTTCTGGAGCTAAGGGAACTCCTGCTGAAGAGACACTGGCAAGGTTGGTGAGTAAGAGCATGTGGATTAGGGTCTGGAGTGCAGGACTAGAATTCAGGTGTTCTTGTGCCTGGAGAAGATGCAATGTCTGAGGATGCCCAAGGCATTTTGCAGCCTAGAAGGCACTTCTGTGATCTTTACAAAAGGGAAAATCTCTTGCCATCTGCCCTGTTAGGATCTAACACAAATTGCACAGCGGAGTTGGTAAAACCATGTGTTTCTGTAGAACTGGGGGTGATGTGTGCTCAGCTTCCCCACAGGGTTGGCTGATGGTGGATGGCTGTATGGATCACCATACCCTGCACATATCATTCTTCTGAGCCCCCAGCTTAGCAGGCATGTTTTAGAGAAGTGTCTTTTTGGTTTTTTTTTATGAAAAGGGAGCAGAGGTGCCTGGCTCCTCCCACTGCACCAACTACACTTGGGTTTTGCCCTGGGGGCATTGACTGCACCAGCTGCTTTGAGGAGAATGCAAGTTACTAAGTCCTGCTCCAGTGTGAAAAGGAGCGAATGGTATTTCCTTCAGCAGCACATGGTCTGTGTATCCACATGATTTCAGTTACATAAGCTTGCTTACTTCATGGCTGTTTATTTATTTGAAAACTTTCCTCAGACAGCAGGGAAAGTGCTGCAAACCCACTGTGAGGCTCTGCAGCTGCAGAGCAGCTCGGCAGGCAGCAGGGAGTGCGTGTGCCTCTGGCTCAGACAATGTGTGGCAGCAGCAAGGCCTTTAAGAACAGCTTACTTGGAAGTGTCACTGTGCTGTGTTCTCCCCTGCTCTCAAAAAACAGAGTGAAAAGGGTACCACAACCATCAGCTTGTGTTCATAGGTGGGTTATTTGTTGGATGTTCTGACCTTGCCTCTGCCCCTTCAGGAGGAGCATGGAATAAATCCTTTGCAGGGGGAAATGCACTGGAGCTGCCCACTCAGGATATTTACTTGGCCGTTCCGTGGTGCCACAGTTGTCAGTGAGGGGACAGCATTGGATGCTGGAACCAGGGATACTGCCTCTAAAAAGCTGATGTTCAGGCAGGGCCATCTTGTGCACTCACTATCAGTTGCCAGGATTGTGCATAAATGTCCTTGTTTTCTGACATTGCAAACTCTGTCTTGTAAATGTTGGGGAAATAGTTGGTTTCTGAATTTTCTGTATCTGCCAATATTTAATTCAGGGAGCAAATAAAAACTATCCTGGTGTTACCAGCTTCTTTCCTTTTTTTGTCTTGGAATTTTATGTCTCCAGTCCCTGCCCCTGAGCAGGGCTTCATGTGTAAGTTAAATAACTCAACACTGCTTTTTTCTCAGATTTTAAGCACACAGTAGGCAGGTAGGAAATCAGCATAGCACTGAATCAATGAAAGTGTTTGGTGGTAACTCATGACCCCTGTTTGCAACTAGAGAACAATCCATTAAAACTTCCGAACTTGGAATCCTGAAGTGGGTGAGGTTTGGTTTTGTACAGAATTATGTTGCAAAGATGAACCTTAAATTTAAAGAAATGTTATAATTTCTCATTATGGGACTTGATGGCTGATATGTCCTGCGTTGTGCCCTCCTGATGTTGGGAAATAGGAGTTGGCAGAGGCAGGGGAAAGGCAACTGCAGAGCCCTTAGTAAAACCATTTACAAAACAGTGGCAAGACTTGGTTATTTTAAAATTTCTTTGGACATCTCAAGTATTTTTTTTTCCTTTTACAGGGTAAAAATGACTTAAGAATAAATTTAACATGTAGTGCTGTAAATAGTTCAGTTTGCCAGAAGTTCTTGATTATTTCTGCCAAGTAACAATTACACTTTTGTTTTTACCACATTCCTTCCTCCTTTGCTCCAACTTTGTGGTATGAGCTGCTTTTTTACCTGGGAGTTAAAATCCAAGGGGAGAATGTTGCTCTATGGCCATATCCTTCAGGCTCTGGTAGTGTGTGTGGTGGGGTAGTTTTACAGATGCCAAGAATAGAGTAGCAAAAAGAAAACAAATTAGGACACTTGATACTCTCCAAGGTGGAGTTCTGGCATGGTGCAGCATCCTTATTTACTGATATGTGTGGTACTTTTTAAAGGAGAATTTACTCCATTGCTGAAGTGTAGGATGGGCTTGATGCTTTCTTACTGGTTCAGTCAAGATGTTTTTTTGGTTGGAAGACTAGAAATGCCTTTGAGAGCAATCTTGAATGTGGAATCATTGCTGCCCATCTCTGAGCAATGTAAGCAATAAGTACTTTATTTTCCTAAGGCTATAATAATCAAGTTGTTTTACTTTCCATCAGGGAGGGAAGGGGAAAGGGGAAGGGAAGGAAAGGAAAAGGAAAAGGAAAGGAAAGGAAAGGCATTCCTGTATCAAGCCCATAACTTCAGTTAACAATAGTAATCCTTTTAAAAGAAGATAATAGTTTGGTGTTGGTTAAAGGTGTAAGCAATGGAACTCAAGTACATCCACCTCTGCTTTGGGCTGTTCCAAGGTGCACTAAATATGTCTGAAGCCTTTGTACTCTCTAAGGAGAAACAATGTTATCAATGCTGCAATTTTTAAGTTGCTATAATTGCAAAAATAAGCTAACAGGCAGTTCAGAAACTCTTCCTTGAGGACCTTGGAGTGCACAGCATAATCCCCTCCTGCTAATTTCTTTGTCACTGTATTAGTGAGTCATACACCACAAGGCCTCTGTGAGCAGTGAAACCAATCTATCATTGAGTCTATTCTGTCACTTGGCCTGTTTTAAAAGAAAAGGCAGCTGTAGCAATGAGATTTCATCTATTACTACCCTGGGGGGTGTGGTACCGCTCCCCTGAGCTGCATGTGCTCCTTTGGGAGCTCAGCACGACTGAAAATTGCCCTTCTGGTAACAAAGGTGTCTAATGTGTACAATACAGGCTCTGAGGTGCATCCACAGCTGTGCTGGGAGGTGGGTGAGACAGTGGCCCTGCCAGGGGCAGACTAGGATTCTTTTACATGTGCCTGCTTTTGGGGCAGAGAGGTGTTACAAAAAGACTTTAGGATTAGCTCTGTCAGGGTTGACCCAGGAAGAAGCAACTTAAACTAAACTTTTCCATTCCTGACCTGGATTCTTCATTCCAGGTACACCAGCTTTTACCACAGAGCTCCGAGCATAAAGAAATTATAATCTTCCAAGAGCTGATGTGGAAACACGGGAGTGTCTCAGACCTCTTACAACTTCTGCTTACCTGAGGACTTCCCTTAGATTCTTACTCTTTTTTCAGTTTAATGTCAGGTTCTTCCCCCAGTCTAGCAGTGCTGCCCAGGTAATAACTAGCAATGCCTGCAGGACTATTTCATGCATTAGGAGGCTTATTTAGCTCAGCCTGCCTGCCCGCCTGAGGAACGTGGCTCTGTTCCCTCTGGGATCTCTCTGGCTCCTTTTCCTACAGCAGGGGAGTCTAGTCTGAGGGCTGATCTAGTCTCATGCTCTGTGCAGGCCCACGGTGTGGTGCTTCCTCTGCATTTGTTCCTTCTAATCCAGGACGGTGCAAGGCAGTTCTTGCCCTTCCTGTTGGTGGGTGTTCCCAAAGCTCCATCTACCCCAGCTCTGCTCTCAGCCACAGCTCCAGGAAACTGCTGATGGAGATGGTTCCGTGGTGCCCATTGGGTGCTGGCAAGGTGTGCAGAGGGGAAATCAGACAGCCTGAGACTGCTGTGGAACAGAGGCAAGTCCTAGGGGCTGGGGTCACAGTGCTGATGACTATAGGTAAGAATGTGCTGGGGTCCGGAGGGATAGAGGATGGGAAGAAACCACATAGCCAAAAGGTGGCCAGTTGAAGAGGCCATGGTATGTGGAACAAGGGATGCTCATGAAGAGCAGAGGAAAGAGTCTGCTTGGTGAGGAAAAGGTCTGAGTACTGGGATTAGTTGTTGGATGGTGACAAGGGGTTCAGAGGGAAGCCTCAGCTGTAGATGAGCTGGGGTGGATGATAGTCCCTGTGTGTAGTGGCCATCTGAGACACAGTACAGGAAGCTCAGAGGGGTCTGTACATGGGAGAGTAGAGTAGAGATGGATATGCCTCATGTTTTGTAAGCTGTACTCATGGGGCACATAGCTGTGTGAGGAGCACAGGGAAAGCTGAGAGGTGTGTGATAAAGAACCAGGGCTGCAGATAGAAGGGGAGGCTTGGAGTGTGGACAGAAGCAGAGGTTGTGGGATACAGGAACGACCCTGCGTGTGAAGCAGCATCAGAGGGTGTAACAGGGGTGTGAAAGCTGAATGGGGGTGGGGAGCCTGGGAGAGGTATATTGCCAGCTGGCACTGGGAATGTGGGTGCACGGGGAGTACCAGGCTGTGGATAGGAGGATGTGGTTATAAAGTATAAATCCCAACGCACCCACGGGCGATGGGGCTGGAGGTGTGCAGTCCCAGGGGCCGTGCACCCCCACGGGGCACAGTGGATGGGTGTGAAGGGCGGTCAGGTCCAAAAGAGAGGGTCAGTTCCAGCGAAGCGGGGGGGTCTCCTATCGATGCGGGATCTGGCTCGGGGGCAGGGTGCGGGCCAGCATCGTGGCGGGATCTGGGCCCAAACTCCCGGGCTGCCCGCTGAGCCTGGTCCCGGCCCATGGCAGGTGCCGGTGCGGGGTCGGTCCCGCTCCGCGCCGCGGCCCCGCGGGGCGCCGGTTCCGGTTCCGGCGGGGCCGGGACGGCGGGCGGGGCGGGGCCGGCCGAGGCCGAGCTTGCGCCGTGCAGCCGGGCGGCGCTGGGACCCGGAGAACAAGGGGCGCGGGGGGAGCGGGCGTGCGGAGGCCGCAGCCGGGCCGGGCCGGGGCGCGGGCGGGGGCCGGGCCGGGTCTGGGGGTCCGGGCCGGGGCGGAGGAGGCGGCGGAGGCAGAGGCGGGGGCCTGGCGGCCGGGCAGGGGCGCCATGGCGGCGGCCGAGACGAAGATCATTTACCACCTGGACGAGCAGGAGACGCCGTACCTGGTGAAGCTGCCGATCCCGGCCGAGCGCGTCACCCTCGGCGACTTCAAGGGGCTCCTCAACCGCCCCAACTACAAGTTCTACTTCAAGTCCATGGACGACGACTTCGGGTGAGAGCGGGCCCGGGCCCGGTCCCCCGGGGCCACGCGTGGAGCCCGGGCCCCGTGAGGCTCCCCGGGGAGCAGTGGGGGGCGACTGGAGAACTCCCGCCCCTCACGGGGCTGAGGCCGGGGCTGGCTGCCCCTCGGCCCCGGTTGCGCCCCGGGACGGCGGGGCCGGGACCCCGGGGCGGGGAGGTGCCCCACTCGTGCCCGGCGCGGGGAGGGGGATCCCGATCCATCCTCCATCCCCATTGCCTTTCCTTGGAGAGGATGGGGGTGGTGACCCCCTTAGGTTCTGTCTGGGGGGACACACCCTTCGTGCACCCCAGGGTCTCACCTGTGGGGGGCTGGTGGTGGTAACCCCCTGTGCACATTCTCTGGGGTTCGTTGTCCCTGGGTGCTACCTCCGGGGACAGCCCCACATCCTCGGATCCCGCATCAGCTCTGGAGAAGCTGCTCCATGCTAAACTTCTCACTGAGAGAGCTGGTGATATCCTGCTTTAGGTGCCAGAGGTGCCTTGGAGGAGACCATCATCCCCATCTGAGGGTCACCCCCTCCCCGTACTCAGGATGTTTGGCCAACACCTTGCCTGAGGTAGTATCTCCCATGCAGGCCACATTGGGGTGTCTAGGGTGGCATCCCCAGGTCTTATCCTACTCAGGACTGTCATTACCCACCAAAAGGGCCTGGGCATCGCCCAGTGTGCCTGCCTGGAGAAAGTGCCCCTTGCTCCCTCCTCCAAAACACAGTGTGGAGGTAGTGCCACCTCCATCAGCTCTTCCTATGAAATGTATTTGGGACAGTTTTGTTCTCCTAACATCCATTTTGGGGAGGGACATCCATTTTGGCAGCTCTGTCCTCTGCATCTCATTTTTGGGAAGAATGCATAGAGAGGACCAGCTTTCTCCTCCCCTGCCCCCATGGAGAAGGAGTGAGAGCTCTCCATGTGCTGCCTATCTCTGAGCAGGGGGTGTGTGCAAGACCCACTGTACCGATGTACATGTCCCATCCTCAAAGTGAGATTCCTGTGCTCAATCTCTGGTATGGAATAGGGGTGCAGACCTGCCTCATATCCCATCTCCAGCAGAGCAGCTCTCTTCCAACACTGGTGTTTCCATCACCTCTTTTGTGATGCCCTTTGGTTCCTCCCATCACAGGTGGTGAGGAGGTGTGTTCTGTCCCTTGTTTGGATGTTGTACTCACCAATCTTCTGGGGAGCCCCTGTTGTCTCTTATTTGCTTAAAGTTGGTTACTGTTCTGGGGAGCAAGTACCATGTGAAGCCAGCTCCCTGTAACACTGTTTGTCATCAATTTGTTGTGTCTGGATTTCCTACATCTAACTTTAACCTTTTTGAGCACCTCTTTTTCAATTCTGGGATGCTCTTGGTTTCCACAACATAAGACTCTTTACTATTCCTAGGACTTTGGTATTTGAAGGAGTTGTCCTTCCTCCTCTGAAGATTTAGTGTTTACAGTAGGTCTCATGTATAGAGCTGGGATTGCAAAGTGTTTTCAGTTTTATAGCCTCTCAGTGTCTTCTCACTGCACCAAATACCTCTCTAGGCTGTGATTTTGGCTTGTACCCCATGTTGAACAGGGCTGGGCCTGTTGGGGCTTGGATGAGATCTTTGTGGCTGCCTCAGCAGGGGGTGCTCTCCCCTCCTCAGCCAAATTATCCCAGTGCCCAGGTTCCCGTTAGTTCGGGAGGTGCCAGCTTTCAGATGAGGCTTGAAATTTGGAGTCACTCCTTTGACCGCAGTCTGGGATGCTTTGCCTCCCTCAATTCCTCCTGACCCAGTGGAGAGCTTTAGTCCTCAGAAGCTTCCCCGTTCTCCCCTGGCAAATAGAAGTCTCCAGTCCTCATTTTCCATAAATTTCCTCAGCAATATCAGTTGTCTGTGGATCATTTCCTGTCCCTCAGCTGTTGAGTAGTGTTGGGTGCTATGAAACAGCTGCGTCTCCCTGTCTTGGAGGGGACCATGTTCATTGGTGGGAGAAGTGAATTCTCCATGTATGCTGTTTGTAAACAAATGCTTTGGGATCCTTTGAAATGTTTTTCTTGAAGTGAATTCAAACTTGTCTTGAATGAAACATTGCCATGTGGGTGGGAGAGTGCGCAACTATAAACAAAGTTTAGTAATAAATAGCAGTGTCTCACGTTGGGAAGAGGGGTCTGGTGGCAGTGAAGTTTCGTGCTGTGCCTTTTCATCCTCCTCTATCTCTTTAAGGTTCTACAAAAGGAGGTTGAAGATAGATTAACAAAACACAACAATAAAGCAGCATAGGGAGTTGTAAGGGGTGATAGCAGGGAGAGGGGAAAATCACTCAGAAAGATACCACAAGATCAATTGTGTCAGAAATGCATGGGATGAGATTTTTGTTGTGGCCAGTTCATCTGTCTTGTTTGGGAAGCATAAACCTCTCTGGAAGGGAAGGTGCAGCTGAGAGGGGGTCGGGGGCTGTGTGTGGACAGTCTGTTCCTTAGAGAAGTCCCGAACAATGAGTTGTGCAGTTGGAGCAGCATGTGCAAGGCCTGGGGTGTGACAGAGAGCAAGCCTCTTGTGGTGTCACCATGAATGCTTCTTCAGGAAAGCTGTCTCTGCTGCCTTCCAGACAGCTGAAGAACATGCTGGTGGTTGGCTGGAACATGGTGGGAACAACCAGAGCAGTCCAGCTGCTCTGAGAAGCCCTGAAGCCCCAGGCAGCATACAAAATAGAATTAAAGAATCATTTTGGTTTGAAAAGACCTTTAAGATCATCAAGTCCAGCTGAAAAATTTCATGATCCCTGGTAATTGATGTCCATGAGAAAGCGAGCCATTGGCCTGCAGGGAGAATCAGAGACAGAAGGGCAGGAGGCACCTTGGCTGCTTGACTATAAATGCATGGGCAATTAGAGAAAACTAGTAGGAGGTTAACAATGGTGGCATTCAGAAAGCTGTGTGACAGGGAAAAGCGTTTCTCACACATGTATTCCTCTCAGCTCCTTTCCTGAGGGGATTGCCTTGGGCTGCCTTCTGTCTGGCTTGTGCTGGGCTGCTGTCAACTGGGCAATGTCCAGGAGTAGGACCCAGGTTAAAGCCCCCTCTGTGAGAGATGAAGTAGATTGCCTTAGGGCAGCTGATGAATGAGGAAGAGGCCCGCAGGTCCCATGGCTCTGCTTTGGACCTTCTGCAGGATCCCTGTGGCATAAACCAAACTTTTCCTCTCATCTGTTATTAGGAACGGAGGCATCTCAGTTTCCAGAGCCAGCTGGAGCAGGATGTCCAATGTTTCCTTTCACCTCTGTTGCCCAGTCTGAATTCTTCTCGCTCTTCCTCCTTTTTTCCAGGCTGTGGATCTCCAGTCTGGTATTCCCTTCAGCTCACCCCATCCCCAAGGCAGTATTACAGCCTCAGTCTTGGTGTGTGGGATTTTTCATTCTTTTGTTTATCTTGTTAATATTTGTTTGCTCTGGGAATCAGAGTTGTGATGGAGCAGCTTCAGTGTTTACATCTCCTTGGAAATGTGAACTGAGGTTCCCCTGGGTGGCTGTGGAGTTGTCGGGCTATGGCAGGAGTTAGTGCTCAGCTTCAAATAATTAAGACCCAAGAGTGGTGTCACTTCTGGGTGGCAAGGAGGAGAAATGAGAAGAATTCATGCACCTGGTCCTGGAGAGAGGAGTTGTGAGCAGCAGGAAGGCTGTAGGGTTTTGTTCCTGATGCAGTGGGCTACAGCTGTATGTAACAGGGTGCAGATATCTGTGCCCTTGCTGGCTTTGTGTGTTGCTAATCTCAGAAGTGGAGGCATATGAAGATCAGCTGATGGATGGTGTGAGTGTGGCAGTGCACAGATGTGGCAGACTCTTCTTGGATCTGAGATGCTTTGTGTGGATGTGTCTCACCATGAAGTGTGGAAATACCCTTGGCTGCTAACATTGCACTCATTAGGGAAGGTTTCTTCCTGCAGCTGAATCTTTTCATTCAGTGTTTCACAGGTGAGAGCTGTGTGCTGGTCAGCAGGAGAGCACCTTAGATCAGTGCAGTGCTTGTGAGATGCACATTCTCCATTTCTCCATCAGACCTCCCCCAGGTTTTTCATGGGATTTTGAGCAGAGTTTTAAATTTTTTCTGTTGTTGTTGTTGTTCTTAATCCATAAAATTGAAAATCCAACTGTGCCTTGTTTTGTCTGCTTGACACTGGGAGCTTCTTGGGCAAACATTTGTGTGGCTCTTAGAATGACAGAGCTCTCAGCTCCATAGAGGTGCTGCAAGAACAGGAGTGTAAATTCTTCTGGGCACCTGTGCCATTGGGAAGGGAGCAACCATGCTGATGGTCTGTAGTTCGTAGTTTGCTGGGACATAGGCTTCAGTCATGTGTCAAAACATGACTGTGTTCAGTCAAACCCAAGTCCATCATGAGAAATGTAGGGTAGCATGGACTTCTCACCAGCCAGGTATTGTGCATGTTTGCCTCAGCTGAACTGCAGATTTGTCTTTTCATGTGGTACAACTCTGAGAATATTCTTATATCAGCTGAAATGTGATTTCTTCTGATTCATTTTGTTATGATCATGTTTCTTATTGATACTGCTCATTTTTGTTCCCACTGGGGCATGCCAAAGGTTAGGCTAAAGTTTACAGAACAGTTTAATGGGTGCAATTTGTATGTCCAGGTAAATCCTTAGCACCTGCCCTGAAGTTATGCCTTGTCTTTTCATAAATTGTGGAGTGCCTGAAAGTTTGAATTTCTTTTGCCTGTGAAGAAATCACTTCGGTGATCATTTCACTTATCTTCACTCGGCCACCTCCCCTCTTCTAGACTGGAGAGCCGAAAGGTCTCATTCTTCTGCAAGGGGACCACTCCTCCCTCCCTATCCTACTGGTTCTGCATTGCTGGGAGAACACCAGTGATCTGGGGTACAGTGGTGGGATGGTGCTGCTCCTCCCACTGCTGCTGGTTTCTCCCTCTTACAGGTCTCAATTCCAATTTTAGTTTTATAGCTGTGGTGAGTGATTCCTTGGTCTCAGCTGTGAAGTGAAAATTGGTATCCAGCTAATGACTGGCCCAGTATCTTATCCAGACCTGCTTAATTATCACCTGCTCTCCAAAGCCGGGTATGAGGCAGTGATTAGGACAACACTCTGGAGGCAGAACAAAGCGGGCGCTGCTGGAATTCCCAGTGTAGGGGTCAGATGCCATTGGTATTTGGCGGCCTCATCTCTGCACATGTGCATGAGGAAACGTGTTGATGCTCTCTGAAAGGCTGAGTGATTTATTTTTATTGCAGGGTCTTTTTGAAATTGATGCCAGCGGTGACTGTCCTTCTGGCTGGAAATGCTGGGAGCTGGGGAAGGGATCCTAAACTTAATAAGCAGTGTCAGTTTCTAAGCAGTGGTGAGCACTGGCATAGTGCCCTTGCCTTTCCTGCCAGCTCTTTGTAGCATGTGTTGCGGGAGTTGTTTTATTTTGATTTTGGGAACTTTCTGAAATTTATTCTTAATTGAAAACTTTTGCTGTCTCCAGAAGACCTTTGCCTGTCCCATGCCCCTGGTGGAGACTGCTTCCATGTCAGCATGAATTTCATGCTGGGAGAGGATGGCAAGAAGCCTGTGAGTGAAAGGGCCTACAAAACTCCCTTGTGAGCCCACGTCCTTTGTGGTGGTCTAAGTGACAGCATTGGCCCTACTGAAAGGTGGCTATCACTTTTTTCCAGTTTCTTGTCAGCCCCTGTCCATTCCATGTGGAGGGTGAGCACTTTACACGAGAGGTCACAGCAACCCATCTGTTGTGCTCCAGAGGATGTGTTTCTGTGCCTGCTGTGAGGTGAGCTGCCCTGGTTAGCAAGGGCGCACTGGAAGTTACTTCAGACATTTTGTATGTAGGTTACTGCAGCCTGTGCCTCTGTCTCCTGAGCTGGATTTGGCAGAGAGCTGCTAACCACTGTCTGCATTCGTGGTGGGGAGTTCCTGTAATGCTGCCCATGCTGAGGGTGGCCCATGGACACTGGAGCTGATTCTAGCTGGAGCTGCTGCTGGAGGCCGTTTCCAAGTGGTGTGGTGGTAGTGGTGGGGGCTGCAGCAGTGCCAGGGCTGAGGTGAAGATGGAGATGGTTAGCTGACAGTAGTCCCTGCTTCCCTGTATTGTCTGTGCCCGGCCCTGTGTGTCCTGCTGTTCAGACCCAGCTATTACTGACTCTGTAGGTGTCTGGTGTTCTCAGTTGTGGTTGGAGCTGCGCTCTGAAGGCCACATTGGATGGCAGTCACAGCTTGCTTTCTTTGCCCAGGGGTGGCGTTCAGAAAGCCAAGTTCGCCAAATCAGGCTGCAGACCAATTTCCCTAAGGCCTTGTGTGTCCTATGCAAACAATGAAGCTTTACAGCAGCTATTGAGCTAGTTTGCAGCCAGAACTGGTCAGAATTTTTTTTTTTTTGCTGAATGTATTTTCTCCCAAAATATGGTGTTATGTTGAAGCCAGCATTTTTCTTAGGGAGGCATTGTTTTCTGTTATGTGTTTGATGGGAATGTTTCTTAATTTTAAGCCTCTTTTGTCATTTCTGAAAAAAAGAGAAAAAAAAGAAAAGTCAAGAAACCTTTACTCAGCCATGTGAATGCAGCTGTTTTGGTTCAATTCAGTGTTCTGAAATCATCTGGAGGACTCTGGTCCTCCAAATCCCAGCACAGAGCAAAATCCTACCTTGATGTTTCAGAAGTTGCTGCAAAGTAAATCAGTGTGCCCTGACTGTGGTACAGCTGTGCTCCAGCATGGTTCAGTCTTGGAGGTCAAGGCAAAATGCCATAAAAGAATGTCTCATAAACCACCATAATTTGGGTCACGATCTGAGCAGGGTTTTTTTGTCATTATGGGATGATAGTGGTGGCCTCACTGTTCGGTTTTATGGTTCCTGCTGGGGTACATCTTTCTAAAGTGAACTCTAGAATTTCATCTAGAACTTTGCTGTTCCTGAATCCCAGACATTGGCTCACCCACAGGGTGAGTACTGGGTCTTCTGGGTGGTAGTGTAAGCAGTGATGTTCCTTTCTACATGGCTGCAGTGAGAGCAGGATGTTGCTGGGGAGACAGTGTTTCATAAGAGACTTTGAGAAGGAAGATGCTGGCATGCAGGGGTGGAGGTAGATGGTCTATGAGCCCAAGGTCATTGTGCTTGGAGGACTGAGCTTTCAGTAAGTCCTTCTTCACCATCACGGTCCTGGCCTCTTTCTCCTGTGATTTTTTTCACCTGGTCTCCTAGCAGGTGTGAACTCTTGAAGGTGGACGCAGCCACCCATCACTATGCAGGTGGGTATGCTTAGGAAAGAAGGGTTTGTGAATATAAGCAAAGAAAATCTGGTTTCCCCTGCAGCTTTTCTGCTGCACACATGGGTTTGGCTTCAATCCTCTATCAGGGTGGGCATCAGGCCCTTTATCTAGACTTGAAAGCTGTATATGTAGAGGTGTAGGGAGCATAGTTGAAATTCCTGAAGTCCTATTTGAGTTCAGTGTACTTAAAGGGGTGGGAAGCCTCTTCCATGTCTGCATGGCAGTTGCTGAACTGTTCTGAGCTGAGGGTACCTGCTGTAATGAATTGCTACTCCTCCACCCTTGACTGCATCCAAATAGATAGAACAGTATTGTGGTTTAAGGTATTTGATCTGTGAAAAAGCCTGTGAAGAGAAGCTGGGCTTCCAGAACACAACAGATACTGAGTCCACAGGAAATTGCCTTCATGTTGCACCAGCTTTGCATCGTGCTGCACATCTGATGAGGCAGCAGTCAGGGCTGTGTGTTTTTGGTGTTTCCTATTGATTTCCTCCTTGCTCCATCCCTTGTTTGTTATTCAGAGCCTGCCCTTCTGACCTGTGCTGGATGGATTGTTGTTTTCCAGAAGGGGGATGTGGCACCACGTGGCTACATTACTGTTTGTCCCGCTGGTGCTGGCTTGTTAGGCAGCAGCTGGCAAGTTAAGTAAAACTTAATCCCGCTGGTGGCTGCCGTTAGAAATTTTTGGACCAAATCCTTTTGTAAAGGCTTTTTGGAAGGCATTTCAATAAGGTACAAATAGGGGAATTAGTTTAATCTCTGTGACTTTGTCTGCTTTGTCCATGTGCTTATCTGTGTAATGCCATGGTGGCCTTAGGAGAGAGTGTGAGCTTTTGGGCTGTGAATATCACTGTCTCTGAGGACTGCATTAGCTTGCAGAGCTGAAGCATTAGTGTTTCCCTGAGCCCCAAAGCTCTTGGTTTCACTTGTTTCCATTGCTATATTGTTACTACTGTAGCACTAATATTAAACCCATCCAGGAATGGGCTGGAACTCTCTGGAGGCTTTGGCAGGCAGAGATGCCTGGTACTGACCTTCCTGTGCGGTGTAACTCTGTATCGCATTGGAGGGCTGGGACTGTTGTGGTTGTTGTATCAGTTATTTATTAAAGTCTACATGCCAGAGGCATTGTTTTTCCAGTCACAGCTAGCTATGGAAGGCAGCAGAAGCAGCATTTGGGTACCCTACTCCACTAAATCCTTTGTGGTGATTATCTCCTCACTGGAGTGTCTGTCCTTGTGGCTTGTTGACTAAAATTTGTTAGGATATTAGAGCTGGAGGAAAGGAGGATGCAGTGTGAGCAGTGACTGAGTTGCTGCATTGAGAGTCTGTCCTTCTGGTCGTGGCTGAAGACAGAAGTTGAAGTGGGAAAGGCTTCCTCACATGACTTGGAGCAAAGCTCTGTTTCTGAGAGAGCTATCATTGGCTGCTCTGTGGGAAGGTCTTTCCTCTGCTGGTTTTTGACCTGCCCCTAGGGTTTGGAGAGGAATTTATTTGCTTCGTGGTCCCTCTGATCGCTGGCAGCTGTCTCTGTGATAGGCTGGGTAACAGTGTTTGTGGATTTTTCCTTGTTTGCTGGTGGCTCCAGGCTGGTTCTGGGGACATTGAGAGTCTGTGTTTCAGGAGCTTTGGTTCTGCATGGATTATTATAGCAGGGAAGCCGATATTAGTGCAGTAAACCTGCCCCTGCCTGGGCTTCAACTCTTTTGCTGAGCATTTCTCTGACCACCTACTCCTGGTCTTTTTGTGTGTCATGATCTACAAGCAGATAGGTTGTTCCCTGTACACTGCATTGCGCTGTGCTGCTGTTGACAGTCAGAGCAGTGTCAGCAGCAGGTGACAACCTTGGCTAGGTGGCCCGATGCCATCAGGGCAGGGAGAAAGTTGCTGCAGTGCTGATGGCTGTTGCCTGGTTGGCCCTAGGGCGGAGCAGCTTCTTGAACTGAAGCTTTTTTCAGAAGCTGTGATGGGTATGCAAACTCCATACTTGTGTCTGCATACAGCTAACCAGCTGTCCCAGTTCATTCAGCCCTGCCTAGCTCAACCAGTATGTTAGTGCCATTCACACAGAGACTTGCCTTTGAGCTCAGCTGGGGCTGTACCATACTGGAAATCCATATAGGGCCTCAGTGCATGAAGTCTTGCTGTTGCACTGTGTTCATTTGAGTTTTCTTACTGGTTTTGTGGCCCTGAGAAGGGTGGATTTTCATGGTTCTGGCTGAAGAGCTGAGTCCCTTATGGCAAACCTGCCTTAGACCTAGAGCTGGTAAATGCACCTTTAGATCCTGAAGGGAGTCCTGTGAGGTGGATTTTTCTTCTAGATTAAAAATGTGTTGTTTCAGCTGGGGACAAAAGGTTAAACTTGTGAAAACTCTTTAAGACTGTTCCTTGTCTAGTCATCCTGGAAGTACCAGGGGACTTTGCAGATGTCAACATCTGCATCAGTTTAGGGTAAGCTCTGTGTTTCCTTGGGGCAGTTCCAAACTAACACAAATTGTGTAACATCTTTGCCAGTGTGCATGATGTTGGAGCTGGGTCTGACTCAGCTGTGCCATGTAGAAAGCTTTGTAGATTTGAGGTGGGGACTGTGTCTGGCCGTGTTGACTGTAGGGTCCAGCTGTGTTCCTGGTTGATCAACATGTGATGCTGGCACTAAGTGTTTGTGGTCACTCTATATGTAACTTACAGGAGACATGCTTCAAGGGCACTTGATGTCAGTGTTGCAGATAATTAGGAAGCTGAAAACCAGGGTGGTCTTTTAACTTGACTTACCAGCAGATCCACAGACACAGGAAATGGCCCTAATGCGGTAATAACATATGATGAGTATTTCTGGACTGCCTTTGGAAATAGTTAATGTGTAGAATGACCAGTTCAACACAGTTACCGAGCTCATGGGATATTTACAGACTTGTGGACAGGTTGCGCAGCCTTCCACTGCACTCTTCCATCCTTGAAGGACCTAAGAGCTGGCAGCTGTGGCTTTCCAACCCTCCACAAGAGGAACATTTAATGTCATGTGATGGTGATTTCTGGACGACAGTGACCATTTCCCAGCCTTTGGTGCAGTTGTCAGAGACAGTAGGTGGAAGGCTTTGCATGGTATGTGACAGGGTCAGATCCAGGAGTTCACAGTGTCAAAGAAAAGCAGCAGTTGGACCTGGCGCTACAGTGATCCAAAACTGTCCTCTTTTAAACTGAGGGGGAGCTTGCCCTCTTGTTTAAAAGGAAGATGATTCCTGGTGTAGAGGTGAGTCCTGGTGGGACCTGAACTGAATTCTTTAAATGGGAGCTGTGAAGACTTTTAATTTGCTGTAATGTATTGGGTCCTACTATACGGCTTTCATCTGCTTTCTGGACCTCTATTTGAGTAAGTTGTGTGCCAGCACATGATTGCTTTGGTTAGGACTGGAGCACCTTTCTTGCATCTTTCTTCCGAGAGTTGAACAGTATTTTCATGCTTGCTGGGTTGTTGGCTGGAGGGCAAGCCTGGCTGGCCTGGTAAAGGATGCTTGGTAGGCATCACTTGTATTCAAGGGTTTGGCCCTCTGTCTTTAATGGAGTTTGGTGAATAAGATTGATTTTAGTGAAACTGATGAAGCATATAAAAGGCTACTAAAATGTGCTCTGTTTGCTGAGTTTTTATACACGGAATTTTTTGTACTATCCTCTGCATGATACTGTCAAAAGCAGTATGATGAGGAAGAAAAAGAATGAGTATCCCTGGCCTAGCAATGGTCAGAGAAGTTTCTCATGGGTGTTCAGACCCCTCATACTCTCTTCTGCCCATTTTTCAGTGTTTGCCCATTTTTCAGAGTACTGCAATAGCTTGGGATCAGGGGCAGAATTCTGTCTTTGCCACCATGCAGCTGTTGTGACACTGAAAGGCTCTTTGCGTGAGTCCTTTTCATTGTCTTTGGCAAATGTTTTGTGGTGAAAGTTTGCTATGAACTTTATTAACTGCCTGTTGGTTTTATGGGGGTTCTCTGTATGTCTTACAGACCCAGTTAGGAGAGCTGTTGCTGATGGCAGCCCAGCTGGATGTGCAGAGTAGGTGCAGCCATCTACAGCCTGTCATGCTTCAAGACCCCTTCCCATCGGGTAGGAGGTTGAACCGGTTTCCTGGGGAGACTCTTGCAAAATTGTTTATGCAAAGAGAGAGTAATGTGAGCTGGTCAGTGTCTTGAGGACAGGACACATGTGGAGGGTGCTTTGTCATCTCCTCTTGGAGATCTGTCATTAAATTAAATTAATTATTAACATGATGGGGGGAAATGAACCTTGCTCCTCTTCCCCACAGACATCTGCTTTGGTCTGTGTGGTCCTAGATCTGCTCTGGAGGTATCTGGCTGGCAGAAGGGTGCTCCTAGAGCATAGGGCTGGTGCTGGGCAGGGATGCTGTGCTGGCTGCTCATGATGATGAGGTGCTGGTGAGCAGACTGCTCTGTGTTTCCCCAGGTGTGGAAGTCCAAGCTTTCAGACTTTGTTTCCCACCCTCCCCCTCTTCCCAATTTCCCCCTCTTCTCCTCTCCTTGCTCTCCCACTGAGTTGATGCTTTTCCAGGAATGAGCTGTACTGCTGGCCCAGCACATTCCACAGCAGCAGCGCTTTCTTGGCAGGAACCTCACTTGCTGTTAGAAAAAGCAGGACTGATTTGGTGTCCCTCAGCTGAGGGCCAGAAAAGGAAGGCCTGGTCTTACATTCCTCATGGTGCATGCAGAGCCTTCACAGGCATCATGGCCTTCGCCCTTGGTTGTGGTGTATGTGCAAACATCACACTGTCCCCCCAGCAGCCCTTGGGGCTCTTTACAGATCCTCACAGTCGCCTTAACCAGTGTGAAGTCCCTGGACATTGCAGGGAAGGCTATTGCTCTTCTAGCCAGACTAGAAAGGGGGGAGTGAGTTCTCCCTCATGGGGAGTTGCAAGAAGCTCCCTGTGGGGCCCAAACACCTCATTCACAAGCTTCTTGATAAGCTGGTGTTGTGTCCTTTGCGTTTTGTTACCAGCAGTAGCCAGATAAACCCTTTGTCTACCTCTGCACTTTTTTCACCTCTCTCCCTTTTCCTCTGTCGACAGGAGCTGGCGTTTTGCAGCTCTGCCTTGTGGGCTCTTCCTGCTGTCTGTGTCCAGATGGAGCTAAGTGTCATAGCAGACCAAGCCTCCTTCCTCCGGTGCGCTTGCTGTCTCACAACATTAGTGTGAACCACAGCAACCACATCAGGATTTTACCCTGTCTCATACACATCTCTGGCTGGGGCCTCATTGGGCCTGTTTCCTCTCCCACCCTGAACACAAGCCCAGCTTTTGGCCACTGTTATTATATCTGTGGAATTGTCTCCATTCCCTGAAGGTCATTTCTGCAGATGTTTAACCTCAAATCTTTTTTTCTCACAGTGAGTCCCTGCACTTGTCTTGTGCAGGGCTTGCGTTGGGCTTTGTAAGCTTTTAGTTATTGAGGAGCTGAAATTGAGCTACCAAGGTAAAGAACCTGACTTGGCTTCTGCTGGAAGTTCCCGTTTGTCCTGATTTCCAATTCAAAGAGAAAAAGTGTCACTGAACCTTCGGGGGCCTGCAGAATGCTTCCTTTGATGATGTCTGTAAATGTCCTTCCGGAGGTTGGAAGCATCGCTTGGGTAGGGCGGGATTAATTAGCATGGAGGTGCCTCCTGCAGTCCCCGTGCAGCTTCCTGCAGCCGGTCTGTCGGTGGAGGACAGGCCTGTCGGGCTTGGTTGCAGAGCAGGGCTGCAGCCAGATGGTCACTTAAGGATCAAGGTGGGAGGGGCCGCCAGGGCTCTGGCTCACCATGAAATCAGTTTGTAGCTTTGCTTTGATAAGTGCTGCTCCTGGGCAGGCCTCTGAGCCTGGGTGGCTCCTTCCTAAATGCCATTCCTTTTCCAGTCTTTGGACTAGGTGAACAGGAGGTCTGATCTCTGTCATCTCCCACCCAGTCAGTGATGCCTGTAGGACTGAGCACAGATCCAGCTGGAGCCAAGCACTGCCCAGACCTAGAGGCTCTGCTTGTCCTGGTGTTTGTCCAGTGGAGTGATTGCAAATGTGCTTATGAGGACTTCTCAGGGAAAAGTTGGCATATGGGATGTCTGTTCAGCCCTTTCCTGACTGACCATGGAGGCAAAGCACAGAAAGCTGGGAGTGGTGCATGAGGAGGCTGTGGGGCAGCAGAAGTGAACATGGTTGAGGGAGGCTCTAGGCCCATAGCAGGGGGATTGGGACTTAAAGGTCCTTTCCAACCCAAACCATTCTCTGAAAACGAAAGAGTCTACTCTTGAGGAGTGCAGGTAGTATGGAATGGTAGTATGAAATGGAATGACCTTTGAGGAGTCCTCGTGGTGCTCCTTGGACTTGTTAGGAGGGGTGGCTGCTCCTGCACAAATGCAGAGGTGTGTTATTGTTGTGGTAACAGGACAGCTGCTAACATATGCTTTGTGGTTTTTGATTCTTGAAAAGCACAGCAAGTAAAGACAGTGCTGCAAAGCAGTTCATGTTCACATGGGGTCCAGGAGGACAGCAGCTCCTCTGGGGAGGAAGGTCCAACAGAATGAAACCTTCTACAAATCTGTCTCCCTTTTTATCTTGTGCTGCAGTATAGAGGAGCAGTGCAGAATACCCTGTGTGGGAGCTTGCAAGGGGAATTAAATGGGAGAGTGACAGTCTGTTAATGGTCAGAGAGCCCTTCTCACCCCAGTGTCATGCAATTTGTACTCCTCTTTGCACAGGAGGTGAAAATACAGTGAGGGAGACCCAAAGAGTGCCTTGGCTTACAGAGATAGCTCAAATCCTCTAATCCTGTTTGATGCATCCTGTTTGCCTGCAAAACCTGAGGTCTCGCAAATACACGTGTGATCGCTGCCATGTGTATTCTCTGGTTAGGCCTGTAGCCCTTGGGTGAATTGTATCCCCGTGGGAATCAGACATATCATGTCTGGACTTAATCTAACAGGCACGTATTTCCCAACTGAAATCCCAACACTCGTAGAGAATTGCCCTGTCCAGTTTTCTCTTCTGGTGAAATGGCTGCAGAGCTAATCCCTGTGGCCTCAGCATTGTCTTACGGAAGAGATGAGGATTTTGCTCTAGAGCCAGGAGCTGCTCATATTTGGGTAGTAAAACATGAAAGTGCTTCCTTTTGCTATGCAGCATTATTAATCTATACAATTATTTGGAAGCAAGACATCCCTGCCCTAAGGGGAGTGTACAATAGGTCTTGAAAATGAGATCACATTTCTAGTGTGTAAATCCCTGAAGCTTGTGCTGTTGGGTAGAAGTGTCTCCTGATGGTTTTTTGTTTGACTGGGGTTTTTTTCTTCCTTTCTGAGCTGTAGAGGATCGGGGCTGTTAAGGTTACAGGAATGACCAACCTAATTGTGCACTTCTGGAATGTTGTAACAGAAGATTGTTTATAATTTAATTTCTGGGCTTTGCACTGTTGGAAAGAACATTGCTGTTCTGTAAAGATCTTTCCTCTTAATAATTGAGGAGACATTTACTTTTTTATCTGTTCTACTAATTTTGCATCTTTTTAGTATGAAATTGTCACTGCTCAGTTGTCTTCTCAGTCTTTGCATGTCCCCTGTTTTTCATCCTGGCCATCAAGCTGTCCAACATGCTTGAGAGATCCCCATCCCTACCTCCCTTCTTCGTTCTGACCCCTCTGATTCAGCTTTTGTGTTTGCCTCCACATCTGTGATTTCTTCTGAGTATCCTCCCCGCTGCGAGCCCTTAGATAGGCAAGTTGGGTGACGGGACTGCCAAAGACAAGTGGTAATTGCTGCTGGGCTCCAAGCCTGCCTCCAAATCTGGGGTTCAAATCCTGTGGAAGCCTTTGTCCATGCCTCTTAGATTTCTTCTTTCACTGGGCTTGTATTACTCCATCAGAGTTCATCGCAGGGACCTCGCTCTGGCTAGCGGATGCTGCTGAGGAGAGACCAGAGCTGGCTGAAGCTAGAAACTCGCTTGTATCCGCAGCCTCAGCCAGGCTGGAGGCCACCGAGGGGAAACGAGGAGGCTGGAACACAGCAGCTGCGCTGGTGATGTGTGCGCAGCCGGGGTCTGACACGCCACGGCCGTCTCCACGGCTTGGGGTTTATGGCCTCCTTTCTCTCCCGTGCACACTCTCTTGATCCCCACCTTCCTTTCATTCCTAGGACATGACTCTGTGATATAAAATACCCTCTAATTTCCTGAGTCGGGCTGGAACTCCCCGGAGAAGGCAGTGTCTGCATGCCCGTCCCTCACCCGCCTCTGCATCCATATTCCAGGCTGCCAGCTGCTCCCGCCGGCAAGGCAGCGGGAGGGAAACTGGGAGCGTGGCATCTTCCCAGGCCGTGGGGAGAGGGTCTGCTGGCTCCAAAGGAGGAGCTGGTGGGAGGGTAGGGATGGAGCCAGGGTTGGAGCTGGGTTTCCTTTGCTTCCCTCCCTGCTGCCGGGGTTGTCCCTTCCCCTCCCCCAGCTGCATGGGAGCAGATGTGCTGCTTGTGTCAGCCCTGGCAGCCCCCTCCGCACACCCCAGCCGGGCTCCTGCGCAGCCAGAGCCTCGTCCCCTCCTCCTCTTCTTCCTCCTCCTCCTCCCCCCGACTTGGCCCCGTGTCACTGGGGATGGCGGTGGAATCATCCGCCCACTCGGCCTGCCTCCCCTGTAACCCTCCCTCCTTCCTCCCTCCCGCAGGTCTCTTTGTTGGAAAATTCAAGGCAGATGAGTGCCGGGGAGCGCTGGGCCTGCGGGCCAGGCGCTGAGCTGCAGCTTGGCCTCGGCACGTCTGCTGGCCCCAGGACGGGAAGGGGGCCGGGGAGTGCCCGGCTGCAGGGCAATTCTCTGGGCAGGGCAGCAGCACCGAGGGTCCTGGACTCGCACTCGCCTGGGCAAGGCTCGGGTTGCCTCCACATGAAAGGTTTTTTTTCCTGGCCACCATTCTTAGTCGTGTTGCACCCAGTCCCCAGCAGGACATTGGGACATTCAAAACCTGACAGTAAACTCAAAGCAGTCCCTCTGAAATCAGCCATAGGCAGATGTTTTCCGTGGGCTCTGGGGAAAGGAAAGGCTTGCTGAGAACTGAGAGAGCTCGAACTCCTTCTGGGTCTGCTCTTTCAGAGTTCCCGAGCTCGTACTCTGTCAGGTGGGGGCTGTTCCCAGCACGTTCACAGGATGGTTTTCCCTGCCGGCACATTCGCGGGACAGTTTGATCTCATGGCTGCCTCCCCGTTCAAGCGCGGAGCAGAAACGTGGCACTGCTCACAGCTCCCCCAGAGGCTGCTCGCTCAGTGGCTTCTGACGTGTGAACCTGCGGTCGCGTCCGTGTGAGAAGTGTGACTGGAAGAGTGGTGAGAGGTGGGAGGAGGAAGGGAAGGCTGCTGTTCAGGCTCGGACTGGAAAGGAATGCAGGGCATGGATAGCTGGGATGGTGTGAGGGGTGACAGATGTGAGCAGCGCTGCAGAGATATTCCTGCTTGGCATGTGCCTGACTCCAGCACTATCAGTTTTTGCTCTGTAGAGTCTAAATATATAATCCATTGTGCTCTGGCATCTGGGTGATAAATAGTGATAAATAATGTAGTAGCTGGGGAAGGAGGGAGAAAACTGCTCCGGGGTGGAGCTGACCCCTGGGATGTCTGGGGCAGCTGCAGGGTAATAAGAGTGAGGAGGGACCAGCTCTCAGGACAGAGGGAGCTTGTTCTCCATCAGGCATTGCAGCTGAGGCTCCGTGGGCGGGTCTTGGGGCTGGTTTTCTCTGTCCCCACTGAAAATGGAATAGTTGACTTGTGCTGAGCGGTTGGTCACCTTGACCCAGCAAATATATCACCCTGTCCCTTCACCCACAGGCAGGGCTCTGTGTCCCTGAGCAGGCAGCATGTAGCGCTGAAAATTGGCTCTGCCTGAAGTTCTCTAGGAATTGGATGCAGTCCAGGCTGCTGGCGACAGTATGAATGGATGCTAGTGCAGCCAGGGCAGGGTGCATGTGTGTGTGCAACTGGGAATTGAGATGACAACTTGCCTGCATTGGAAAGGGCTGATGTGGGCACCAAAGAGGGTGGGTCCCAAAGGGACGGCCTGTATTTGACATTCATCTGGGCTGCAGGGGCTTTGGGCAGAGGCTGGCACAGAACATGCTGAAGAAGCATTAAGCTAGCAGGGTTTTAATCCATTGTCACTGCTCCTTTCCTGCTTTTCCTGCTTCTCCATCTGTGCAAGAGGAATTAACACACATCCTGGGAGTGGATTAGACTGCTCAAACCATGACCTCCTCTTCTGTGCCTTCTGGGGATGGGTAGCCTTCGTGCAGTCCCTTTGCTGGCTCTCCAGTGTTGTCAGGGATTGTGAGTGCCAGCTGCCAGCAAAGGCCTGGTGACATGCTACCTCTCACCCCGTGGGACAAGCCTTTGCTGAGCGTGTGTGACACTGGTGCAACCAGTGGGGCTGGTAGGGTGGAACGAGCCTGCTCCCCAGGTCTAGGCTTCCAGCACTGTTCATTTGCCTTTTGCTGATGCCTTGTGAGTGTTGGCAAGCCTTGTGTCCTGTTTTCAGGGACAGCTGGGGCAGCTGTTGGCACACCGGGGAGCACAGCTAGGAGCCCAGAGCACCTGTTTCTCCAAGCCCCAGAGTGCTGCAACTTGATGGCACTCTGGGGCAATGGGTCACAGCTCTGTGTCTCACCTTTGCATCCTCTTCGATTCTCCGTGAGTTGGGGACTAGCTTGGGGACCTTTGAGAGCTGTTGATAGGATTCCGCTTCTGACTAGTGTTAGATACTTATAATCTATGTACTTTTAATACATAATTTCTCTTGGTTTCACATTTTTTTACTTTGTTCTCTTTTGTTGGAGTCTCCTGCTCCTCCTGCCCCCCTATAATTTATTCACTATTTAGTTACTTCATGTTTTAAGCATAATATGTGTCAAGCCACCTGTCTTGGTTTAGGGGGAACACAGTATCACAAACTAATTGTTATATATCTTTGTATTAAATTGGAATGCTTAAAATGTTGTCGTTGGGTAGAAAAGGAAATGAGCTTGTTAAAGCCTATTTTGGCATTTGATTTATCAAAGATAGTAGTAATTGAATCGTCTGAATTTGCAAGTTGTTTTAATTGCATATTCTCTGTGGGAAAAGTATTTAGGGATCCAGTGATATTTAAAATAAAAAAACCAAAACAACAAACCCAAACTTTCTCCAAAGAAAACTGATTTTTTTTTTTTACTTCTTGGAAAGAACAAAGTTAGTGCTTCTTTCACTGTGAAGGCTGGTAAAAACATAGCTGTTTGTGTAATACAGGGACATAACATTATGGTACAACTATAAAGCTTAAAGTGATGTTGAAATATTATGTATGTAATTAAAAAGCAACAGTATCATTTGGTAAGCAGCATGTTTAACGTTTTTCACTTTCATCTATTAGAAATCTCTGGCATAGTTTGTGATTCTTTCAGATCATTATAAATAGGCTTAAATTATGTATTTCTTTAGAAATAAGCAAACTGGTAGAAATATGTCTGCTGGAAATACAGTACAGCAGAAACAGTCTGGGAGGTTGCTGGAGTGTGTGGAAGAACTTCCTTATACAGCGGGTGGGGAAGGCAAGCACTGGACCTGTTGTTTGTGAACAGAGAACTGGTGGGTGATGCGATGACTGGAGGCTGCCTTGTGCACACCAATCACAACATGATAAGAGTTTTTGATTCTCAGAGAAGTAAGGAGGGGGATCAGCAGAATTGCCACCTTGGACTTGCAGAGGGCAGACTTTGGCCTGATTAGGGACTTGGTTGACAGAGTCCCTTGAGAGGCGGTCCTGAAGGGTGAAGTAGCCCAGGAAAGCTGGATATTCTACAAGAAGGAAATCAAAAAGATGCAGGGGCAGGCTGTCCCTATATGCTTGGAAGACAAGCCAGTGGGAAAGAACAATGGCCTGGCTGAGCAGAGAGGTTTTTCTCAAACTCAGGAAAAAGTAAAGTATTTTACCTTTGGAAGAAGGGGAAGCAACTCAGGAGTGCTACAACGATGTTGTGAGAAAGCTAGGAGGGCCAAAGCCCAACTGGAACTTACCTGACTACCCCTTAAAATGTTTTTACAAATAATGTCAGCAACAAAATGAGGGCTAAGGAGAATGTCCATCTTTTATTGGATGTGGGGGGAAACAGTGACAAAGGGTGAGGAAATGGCTGGGGTACTTAATGTCTTCTTTGCCTCAGTCTTCAATAGCAAGATCAGCTGTTCTTAGGTGCCCAGCCCTCTGATCTGGGAGACAGGGACAGGGAGCAGAATGAATGTAATACAAGAGGAAATGGTCAGCAACCTGCTATGCCACTTAGATATACAAAAGTCTATGGGGCAGATGGAATCCACCCAAGGATACTGAGGGAGCTGGTGGAAGTGCTCACTGAGTCACTGTCCTTTACCAGCAGTCCTGGTCAACCAGGGAGGTCCTGGGTGACTGGAGGTTGACAAATGTGATGCTCATCTACAAGGAGGTCCAGAAAGAGAATCCAGGGGAACTACATGACTGTCAGCCCAACTTCAGTGCCAGGGAAGGTCATGGGGCAGATAATCTTGAGTGCCATCATGAGGCATGTACAGAACAGCCAGGCAATCAGACCCAGCTGGCATGGGTTTTGGAAAGGCAGGTCCTGCTTGACCAACCTGATCTCCTGTGACAACGTGGCACAGTGTAATGGATGAAGGAAAGTCTGTTGTTGTTATCTACCTGGGCTTTAGTAAAGCCTTTGGCAGTATTTCCCACAGCATTCTCCACGAGAAACTGGCTGCTCATGGCTTGGGCAAGTACGTTTTCCCTGGGCAGAAAACTGGATGGTTTGGTCCAGGAGGTTGTCAGGAATGGAGCTACATCCATTGGCTGCTCACAGTGGTGTTCCCCAAGGCTCACTACTGGGGCCAGTCCTGTTTAATATCTTTATCAGTGATCTGGTCATGGGGATTGAGGGCACACTCAGTTCACAGATGACTAAGTTGGGTGGGAGTGTTAATGTGCTGGAGGGTATGATGGCTCTGCAGAGAGGTCTGGACAGTCTGGATTGACAGGCCAAGGCCAGTTGTGTGAGGTTTGACAAAGCCAAGTGCTCAGTCCTGCACCTGGGTCACAATGCCACACAGCTCTGCAGGCTGGGGGGAAGGCAGCCTGGAAAGCTGCCTGCTGGGAAAGCACCTGGGGGTGCTGGTTGACAGTGGCTGAACATGACGCAGCATGTGCTCAGGTGGCCAAAAAAGTCAATGGCACTGTGGGTTGTGTCAGCAGTATTGTGGACAGCAGGACCAGGGCAGTGACTGTCCCCTGTACTTGGGACTGGTGAGGTCACACCTTGAACCCTGTGTTCAGTTTTGGGCCCCTCCCTACAAGACAGACATTGAGGTGCTGGAGTGTGTCCAGAAAAGAGCAACAGAACGGGGCAAGGGTCTGGAGCACAAGTTCTGTGAAGAGCAGCTGAGGGAGCTTAGTCTGGAGAAAAGGAGGCTCAGGAGGGACCTTATCACTCTACAACTCCCTGAAAGGAGGGTGTATTCAGGTGGGGATTGGTCTCTTCTCCCAAATAGGAAGCAACAGGACAAGAGGAAATTGGCTCAAGTTGTGCCAGGGGAGGTTTAGATTTGACATAAGGAATATTTAGTCACCAAAAAGGTCAAGCACTGAAACAGGCTGCCCAGGGGAGTGGTGGAGTCACCATCCCTGAAGGTATTTAAAAGTTGTGTAGATGTGGCACTTGGGGACATGATTTGGTGGTGGCCTTGGCAGTGCTTGGGTAATGGTTGGACTTGATGATCTTAAAGGTCTTTTCCAACCTAAATGATTCTATGATTCTGTGATGTGCACCTGAATTTTGGCCTGGGTTGCCTGAAGTTGTGTGCAAATACCCATCTGGGAAAGTCTCCTTTTCCTCTGAAGTCCTGAACCTAGCTCTGACCCCTCTCCTCTCCTCTCTGCAGGGTGGTGAAAGAAGAGATCTCGGATGACAATGCCAAGCTTCCCTGCTTCAATGGCCGGGTGGTGTCGTGGGTAAGCAAGCCCCTTGCTTCAGTGTCTCTCAGCCTGTTTGTGCCCTCTCTGAAAGCACCGTTTGGATGTGGAGTGCCAAGTAAAGCACAGGGGCTGCTCCATGCTATTGGTGTGCTGATGCTCACGAAGCTGATGAGCTGGATCCCCACACTCCAGTCCCTCAGCTGGAGATGGAGCTCTCTGTGATGCTGGGTCCTCTGTGCCAGGGAAGATGTGGGATACCTCCATGAAGAGCTCATGGTAACTGATGCCTAGCAGAGATAATGGTCATGGCCTGTCCACAGCATAACCCCTGTGCCCCTATGGCAGGGTCAGCTTTCCAAGGAAAGTCCCGCTCCAGTGACTGGCGCAAAGGGCTTAAGTGACTTTAGTGCTGGTGAAGCGGACTGGATTTGACTGCCCTGAAGACTAAAGGTACTGCCTGGGCAGCTGCAGGACAAGCTTTTCCCTCAGTATCATGCCATGCACATGCTCTGCTCCCTGCTCGCATGCTTCCCTCTGTCCCCACGGGAATCCTCCGTTAGTGGGGGGAGTTCTCCACAGCACATCATCCAGTTTTCCCTCTGCTGAGCTGCAGTTTATGCTGATGAGGGTGTGTGGATCTACACCAGAAGGAGAGCCAAGACTCATGTGCCTTTTTCCAGAGACCTCTAAACAGATCCTGAACAGTAAAAATCCTCAGCAAATCAGGTTAGGTCAGACCTAATTCTACTTCTGTCCCTGCACCAAACAGTGACAGGGGTAGGCAGGGACCCCACTGCTGACACAGCTGCCGCTGGGATTCCAGCCAGGGGAGCAGGGTGCAGGCTGGAGCAGGGAGGAAAGGCTGTGCTGGGCTCCCGCACAAAAAGACGGGGCTGGCTGCCTGCCGTCCTCCCTCTAGCGGTTATCCAGGCCCTTCGGAAAACAGCCTGTGTCCAGCTCTTGGCCACCACACATTCCTCTGCATCCATCCTGCTGCTGCTGCATGTGCCCCAAGATGTCTCCCCACCCTTTCCAGCTGCTTTTTGCTTTCACCTGCCCTATGGGGAGTCCCAGAGTCTCTAAATCCATTCCATTGCTCCTTTTTTAATCTGGTGTGCTTTTCCTTGTGATTCATATATCCATGCAGCTGCTGGCTTTCCTTGTAGGAGCTCTCTGGTTGTTCAGAGTGAGTGGCACAGATCTGGTGTGGGTCTGTCTGGTGTGACCACCATGCTGCTGCTCTGCTGGACTCGATACTTGCAGGGAACTTGTGCCCAGAGTGAGCATCCCTACCAGCTCTTGTGCATGAAGGGTAATGACAGTCCCAGAGGCCTTTGTGCACCTGATGATCCCTTTTTCTACACCTCTGCTGAGAGTCTCCTAGTCCATGGATGGTTTGGGGGCTGAGAGGGGTGCACTTGCTTTGCTGCTTCTGACAGACAGACTGGGATGATGCTATTTTAGGAACTCAGTACTAATGTTAGCAACAGGGAAAGACGGGGGCTTGAATCCAAGTGAGTATTTCCTGACAGTGTGAGAGGCAGGAAAAGTGCAGGATGGTTATCAAAACCTTCCTGTGAGGAAATCCCAGCCTTGGGAGTGTTAGAGGAAGATAGCATCAATCCCGCCAGCTTGGGAACACCCCCTCAAGTCTCGTCACTACTGTTTGACAGCTACCTGTGGCTAGTTCCCTCTGTCCAGATCTATTTGCTTGATGTTGCTTTGAGATTTTCAAGCATAAAGTATTATATGACTTTTCCCTAGGCAATGTTGACCACTTTCAGCGTCTTTTCTACTCTGTGCTCCCAGGCAGTGGCTACCAGAGTAGAGATGTGGCCCTTAGGGAGGGGGATGTGTCCTAGGAAGACAAGTCACCAGGGAGGTTCCAGGAGCAGAGCCAGGGAGGGAAGCTGACCTGAGCGTGAGACAAGAGCTGCTTAGTTGTGAGAGCAGGAGTCGTTGGGCTTGTCCTGGGGCTTGTAGGACAGGCTCTGCAGCTTTTGACACTAGAGGCTGCTCTCTGCCCTGTCTGCTGCCTTGGCTCTGGCTTTTTCAAGGCTGCCTTGTCTTCCTTGTCTCAGCTACATCACTGTCTCTGTTACCAATGTCTCTGGCAGTGGACCTCTCATCTGCTGCACTAATGATGATCTGTGGGCTCCAACCCCCCCCTTACGAGGGTTTCCCCAGTTCCTGAAGGTGGGTAGGGCACAGCTCTTTCATCAGTGGTGCTGGGAAGCACTCAAGACCTGTATAAATGGGCTGTGCTTCTAGCATCTGAGTTGGCATCTGCTTTTGGCTCCATGCAGATGTGGTTCCCTCACCAGCAAGCAGTAGTGCTGCTTCTGAATTTACCCTGGGTATTATGGTTCAGACAGCAGCTTTTATCCAGCTTATGTTTCACATTTCTTCTGTCCTGAGCAACAGTGGGTATCTCTCACCTCTGTTCTGGAGATCCTGAATGCCTCTGTCAAACTTTTTGTTGCTTTCTTGCTTGGCCCTATTGGGATTAGCCCAGTTCATTACATCTTGAAATTAAGGGAGAGTGCAAATCTGGACAGGGGGCAATACTGGGGAGCAGTTCATTCAGGCTATCCTCTGTTTCATTCCACTGGTGAGCCTCTGGCCCTTGGGAGAGTCTCCAGCTCATTCCCTGAGCCCTGAAATTGATGGTTTATTATAGAACCGGAATCACAGTGTGTTGATGTGCCTGGGCTGCCCCACAGCATGGCTGCTATAAAGAGTCTCTAGGGTTTAACCCTTTCTTGAATTTCTGCACTGGGGAATCCATTGAGCATCCCAGAGATTGGGTGAAGGTTGTGCTCAAGTCAATAACCTGAACACAGCCTGAAAGTTTGTGAAGCACATATGGAAGCCAGAAAAAGCCTGTTTCAAGAGTCTGTTTCAAAGCTAGCTTTGGCCCTGAGCTCTGTTACCCCCAGCTTCTGAGGATTGGGAAGGTTAAAGTCCTGCTGGATCCCACAGCTTGAAGGCAGAACTGTAGAGGCTGCTAGAGCTGAGGAAAGGAGTGACTTGTAACTGCTTTTTCCAGTTTGAGAACTGGGGGAATCCAATCCCTACTGCAGGATGTGTGCTAAAGGTTACCTGAGTGTGTGGTGTGGGTGTGCAGGTGATGTCAGAGTGTCCAAGCACGGCTGTCACCCAGCCAGGCTTCATTGCTGGGTCAGGAATTCCTGAGCCACAAATAGCCAGTGTCTGGGGGGAGATGTTGCTACATGCTTGGCCTGTTCCATACCTGCTCCTGGGCATCTGCTGTTGTCAACTGCCAGAAATGAGATCCTGGGCCAGGCAGGCTTTTGGCCAGCTCCTTTGGCCACTCTTCTAAATGTTTTCTCTGTTTCCTTTTCTGTCTCTCATCCCTCCAGCTGGTGTCTGCAGAGGGTTCCCATTCAGATGCTGGCTCGGTCTGTGCTGATAACCAGACAGAGCTGCCACCCTCCATGGAGCGCACAGGAGGAATTGGAGACTCCAGGCCCCCCTCTTTCCAGTAAGTTACATGGACATCTGTTCTGGTTTCCAAGGGATGCATGGTGCATTTACTGTAGTATAGACTAGTATCCCAGACCGAGCTGGGACACTCTTACCCAAATTGTCAGGGATGACAGCCAGCAAGAGGGGAGGAGAGTGGGGCTGGGAGCAGATGTGCAGTGTGTTATTCAACAAACAAGGGCATGCTGAAAATAATGCAAGGAAAGAGCACAGCATCCCCAGCCCTTTGCCCTGCACGTAGATGTGCTGTGGTTGTTCCTGTCCCTCAAGAAGGAGACAGCTGATGGCTGGAACCTTGTGTTGGTCAGGACAGAGAAAGAGAGAGCCTTGTCAAGTTGTTCCCTGTTGAACATATTTGTTGCTTTTATCTCATCACAGCCCTAACACTGGGGGGAGTCGGGAAAACTTGGATAATGAGACAGAGACAGACTCGGTGGTGTCATCACAGAGGGAACGACCTCGTCGGACAGATGGGCCTGAGCATGGTGAGTGTTGGTAATGTGGTGAGAGCTCTGCAAGGGCGTGGCTGGAGCATGGTGGCAGCACCAGCTCTAGACTTGGGGCAACTTTCTCTGCTCTGTAGAGCTTCCCAGCTCAAAAGGGCTATTCTGTTCTTCTAAAAGGGCTTTTAGAAGGCCCATAGCCTCACACTGGAGGCAAGAGCTAACACCTTTGTTAGAGCAGAGCTTGGTGTTGAACCCTTTGTGGTCAAAGGAGATATTTCCTGTAGAAGCCTCAAGAGCAGGAGACAGTTGTGCCTCTGTCTTCTTAGCTGAGATGCAGAGTGAGCTTTAGCCTTGCCATTTGTGCTGCTTCTTGCTCTACCAAGGAAACAGCTGCAAGTCTTCCACAAGTTTAGCAGCATTGTTCCTACTGGTCCATCAGCCTCTTCCCCATCCTGTAGTGATAAAAGAGGTATCCCATAGGAGATGGATCTGATCCCAGGGCAGACTGGAAGTTATTTGGCACTAGATGGGTTTGACTGGTGGCCAGATTTGTTCTGAGGAGGTTGCCATGAGCCCTGCATAGGGGAAGGGTTTGTCTCAAGCCCTTGTCTTTTCACAGCACCCAGGGTAAATGGGACAGTGAAGGGAGAGCGGCGCCGAGATCTGGGTGGGTACGAGAGCTCCTCCACACTCATGAGCAGCGAGCTGGAGACTACCAGCTTCTTTGATTCAGATGAAGATGACTCCACCAGCAGGTAGGAGAGCTTGGGTCTTGGGGAGGCACTAATTTCCCTCTGACTCCCAGAACAGAGAGATGCCTTTGCAGGGCGCAGTAGTCCTGGGCTCAGACCTGCTTCTGTCTCACCCAGCAGACCCTTCTGCCATTGTCTGTCCTCCATGTGCATGTTCTCCTCTCTGCCCCTGCAGTCTTCCCTGTACTATCTCCATAGCTCTCTTGCTGCCAGAGCCACCACTATGGCAGCAGAAGAGCTGACTTTTGCTTTTGCCTGCAGGTTTAGCAGTTCAACAGAGCAAAGCAGTGCTTCCCGTCTAATGAGGAGGCACAAGCGACGCCGGCGGAAACAGAAGGCTCCTCGCATTGAGCGGGTACCCAGGAAGGGGCTGGGTATCCTGGGGAGGGCAGTGCAGGTCAGGGTGGGCTCTCAGGGATTCAGCTGTTTCTGCTGTGGGCATGGGTTTGGATGAGTGTCCAAGTTCTGAGACTTGCTGTGAAACTTTTCCAAACCAATGTAGCCTCAAGAGCTGGGACCACAGGCCTTGTCTCAGCTGTAGAGAGGACCATGGCGGTTCTCTGGCTCTGCAAAGCTCCCAGGATAAGACTGGAGTTGTGGGTGGTGGCTGTAGTGCCACAAGGAGGGACAAGAAGGAGAGGACAAGTGGAAGAAGCTAGGGCTGGGAATGTTACTGAGGCACAGGAGGACATCTCATGTTTCGCTTACGTTGCAGTCCTCATCCTTCAGCAGCATCACAGACTCCACCATGTCCCTGAACATCATCACGGTCACACTGAATATGGGTGAGTGGGAGGTGTGCATGGAGCCTGCAGTCCTTCCAGAGCAAGATTGGGTTGTGGAGAGGGAACTGGGGAGGGGGCAAAGAGAATGCATGAGGGAGGAGTGAGAAGATTGATTCTGTAGGAGATTGGCTTCTGTTGTAGAAATTGCCTCTCAAGAGTTTGTGTGTCTCAGGAAATGTCTATGTGACAGGGGTTCAAATCGCCATCATTAGGATGTGGTTTTACTGAGGTTAGGTGTGCTTGATGCTTTGGGGTGACTTCTTTCTCTTTCCATCCCTGCAGAGAAATACAACTTTCTGGGCATTTCTATTGTGGGACAGAGCAATGAGCGTGGGGATGGAGGCATTTACATTGGCTCTATCATGAAGGGAGGTGCTGTGGCAGCTGATGGCAGGATTGAGCCAGGAGACATGCTCTTACAGGTACTTCACACCCACATATCTCCATCTTTGGGCCTGGGAAAGCAGTAAGAAAAGACCCAGAAGCCTCCCTGAGAACTTTGGCAGGCTAAACCCAGGAAGCTGTGCTTGGAAGGAGGAAGCTGAGTCACTGCTGAGCTGAGTGGGGAGCTCAGCCTCTGGTCACATCTCTGGGACTCACCTTTTTGTGTTGTTTGCAGGTAAATGACATCAACTTTGAGAACATGAGCAATGATGATGCTGTACGAGTGCTGAGGGAGATTGTGCACAAGCCGGGGTGAGTATCTGGGTTGTTCCTTCCATCCAGGTACATCTGCACAATTTGTACTTGGGGTGTGTGTGTCGTATCTTCCAGCCAGTGCCTCTGCAGTAGCTTAGAAGTTAGGTTGTTGGTGTTGCTGTGATTCCTGGGTTTTCATGTCCAGTGCAAGAATTGCAGCCAACGGAATTGCAGGGAATTTGGGTCTGTGCCCCTTTTTTTGTGGGGATGCCGTGTTGTTGCTCATTGCAGGGCAGTTGGACTAGATGGCCTTTAAAGATCCTTCCTGAAACAAACCATGCTGTGATTCTCTGATTCTATTTGGGTCATCAGCAACCCTCAGCAGGGTCACATAATTTTGTTCATGTCACTAGGGAAACCCATAGCTGGAGGGGAGCAAGGTCACTTTACTGGCAGCTTCTCCCTGTCTCTCAGGAGAGAGCTGGCACACAGCATCCGCCCATCATGCAGGGGTTTGTGTTACTGTGCTCTGGTTCTAACTCACCTTTTTGTTGCAGGCCCATCACCCTGACCGTGGCCAAGTGCTGGGACCCCAGTCCGCGGGGCTGCTTCTCGTTACCCAGGAGTAAGTGGATAGCTGACCCACCCTTAGTGCTGGTGCCTAGCTCATGTGAGAGCCCTGCCTTAAGCACATACTTGGTTGTTTTCTTGTTCCTCCCCTGTGTGTGTGATTCCATGGGGCACTGAATTGGGGTTTGATGGGGTTTCAGCTCTCCTTTTAGGAGGCTGTTATATCCTATTCCCAGACCAAAATGCCCATAAGCCCAGCCCTCCTTCCCACATCACGCTGGGGACGCGTTTCACTGGGGCAGGGAGGTCACTTGCTCGGGGCGCCAGAGGAAAGAGAAACCCCCACTTAAGTCATAGGGGGATCTCTCCCTCTGCACCTCTCCTGCTGACCCTCCCTCTCTTCTTTCTCTCCCAGTTGCTCCCCAGCGGATCTGGGCTGGGCCAGACTCTCCATGCTCCGATCCGGGTGAGTCCCGGCAAATACTGGGGATGGAATGGGCTGTGCCGAGTCCCTGTCCCTCCCCAGAGGTTGTTTTGATGAGGTGATAATTTCTTACAATTACTGACCGACTCTTTCTTCAATGCAGGTGAGCCCATCCGGCCCATCGACCCGGCAGCCTGGGTGTCTCACACAGCAGCGATGACTGGCACCTACCCAGCGTACGGTATGAGTCCATCCATGAGCACAATCACTTCCACCAGCTCCTCCATCACCAGCTCCATCCCAGAGACTGAACGTAAGTTCTTGTGCCTCCGTGCTGCACCCGCTGCACGGCCTCCTCACTTTCACTATGCCGAGAAGAGAGCAATACATCTGCCTGGGGACAGCTGGGGTGGCCCAGATCTGCCCTGCCAAGGGACTGGGAGGGAGGCAGCTCTCGCCAGGCTGGCACTTTGATCAGTAGGAGTTCTGCCTGGGAGAATTAATATCATGTTTTTCAGCCTTCTGTGTGAGGAGAGTAGAGGAGAGTAGAGGAAGCTGGGTGCAGTCAGGAATTCTGGCAGGTGTAGAGGAAAGGCTCAGACCAGTCAGAGGTTAGCTGCTGAGAATGTGGAGCCAGATGGATTCAGCATGTCCCTGGAGCAATTTCGAGGTCCTCCCAGACAACAGATAGAGCAGAGTAGAGGAGGCAGCTGAGAGCAAAGACCCTTGTGCTGGGGTCAGGGTCCTGCTGAGCACAGGGCTCTTGGTTGCTTTTTGAAAGTTTGGGATGATTTGGTATGTAGAGCCCTGAAGCAAGGGTCTGGAGAGCCTGGGTGAGGCAACAAGCCAGGAGTTTGTTGTAAGTTTGTGACTCTTGCCTGGGCTTTGCCCAAGAGGAAACGGCTGACACGTGAAGATAACATGGGAAGGCTGGAAGGGGGCAGCATGTACCCCAAGGCTGTCTGCGATGTATTGTTCCCCAGCCCATTCCTCCTGTGTGTGATGCTTCCATGTGGCCCTCTTGTCTCTTCTGTCCTTTCTCACCTCTGCCTACCTTCCTTCATCCACACCACAGGCCTCGATGATTTTCACCTGTCCATCCACAGTGACATGGCCACCATTGTCAAAGCCATGGCCTCACCAGAGTCAGGCCTTGAGGTGCGTGACCGCATGTGGCTGAAGATCACCATCCCCAATGCCTTCATTGGTAAGAGACTGTGCTGCCTGCAGCAGAGGCAGCGACTGGGGAATGGGTGGCCCATTTTCAAGTAGGCGTGCAAGGGAGCATCTGTGTCACCATAAACAAACTGTTGACTAGGCAAGAGTCACAAATTGAACCTCTTGACCCACTTTGTCTTTGCTCCAGTGTGGCTCACTGCCTCAGGGGTCGCCATCTTCCTCTCTCTTGCCAAATTTAACTCTGTACTTGGTGGCAGGTTCGGATGTGGTAGATTGGCTCTATCACCACGTGGAGGGCTTTACAGACCGCCGTGAGTCCCGCAAATATGCCAGCAATCTGCTGAAGGCTGGCTACATCCGACACACCGTGAACAAGATCACCTTCTCGGAGCAGTGCTATTACATCTTCGGGGACCTCTGTGGAAGTATGGCTCTTGGTGTGGGTGGGAGGGAGAGGATGGAGGGGTAGTAGTCCTGCAGAGCCCTGCTGACACCATGGGGACACAGTAACAGCCATTGCCATCAGGCTGGGCCCCTTGTTCTACAGACCCTGTTAAGGGAGTGATGAAGAATATCCCAGCTCCCTTGTTCTGCTGCTGAGGTAGTGAAGTTGGAAGCAGCATTGAGTGTCACCTACTATGTGATCTTTTCTCCTAGGTGGTCATAGCAGAGTCTTAGTCTTTACTGACTGTCTCCAGGCTCTGAATTTCAGTGCTGGCAAGAGGTTGATGCTCAGGCAACTGGGTTCTGTTCAAATAAGGTGGGGGAAGGAATTGGCAGGATGAGCTGTAGTTCTGGTGTGGTCCTTTCCCACCAAGCTGGTCTCTGTATTAGAGTGGCAGCTTGGACTCCCACAGCCTGGCAGTTGTTCAGCCAGGAAGCACAAATGGTGGCATTGACTAACAGGGAGAGTGCCAACTTCTTGTGTCTCCTTGCATATCCTGTCCTTATCCATCAGCAAGAATGGACAGAAAGCTGCTTTACCACAGAGTTGTTTTTCTGCTTGGATTAACCCCTGTTCTCTGCTTTTCTTGCAGACATGGCTAATTTGTCTCTTCATGATCATGATGGTTCCAGTGGTGCCTCTGATCAGGACACTTTGGCTCCGCTCCCCCACCCAGGAGCTGCACCCTGGCCTATGGCCTTCCCATATCAATATCCACCGCCTCATCCATACAACCCCCATCCCGGCTTCCCTGACCCAGGCTACAGCTATGGAGGGGGCAGTGCAGGCAGTCAGCACAGTGAAGGTGAGTGAAAAGGACTAAAATATGCCTGCAGGTAGGCAGATGTCCTGTTCAGTACAGGGCAGCAGCAGGAAAAGGCTGCTTAGGCAAGGCCTAAGTATGTGGGGGAAGAATGAAAGGGAAAGGGTTGTGGGGCTTGGTGCTGAAGGGAGACAGAGAGCACGGACTGTGCTGGGGCCTGGCTGTGCAGGAGCATGCTGCAGTCCTCCCTTGGGTAGAGGAGCATCCATCTGTTCTTCCTGACTTGTCTGAGCTGGCACCTAACCTTGCCTCGTGTGCTTTGCAGGGAGCCGGAGCAGTGGTTCCAATCGTAGTGGCAGCGAGAGGAGGAAGGAGAGAGAGAAGACTGGGGAGTCAAAGTCAGGCGGCAGCGGGAGCGAGTCAGACCACACCACGAGGAGCAGCATGCGGCGTGAGCGTGCGGCCAGCGAGCGCTCGGTGCCGGCCAGCCAGCACAGCCAGCGCAGCCAGCACTCCCTGGCTCACAGCATCCGCAGCCACCACAGCCAGCAGTCGTACGGGCCGCCTGGCCTCCCCCCTCTCTTCAGCCCCCCCATGTTGCTGATGCCTCCACCGCCATCAGCCATGGGGCCCCCCGGGGCGCCGCCGGGCCGTGACCTGGCCTCTGTGCCCCCCGAACTGACAGCCAGTAGACAGTCCTTCCGAATGGCCATGGGCAACCCCAGTGAGTTCTTTGTGGATGTAATGTGAAGCGCCCGTCCCCTGTCTGTCTGCTGTCCCTCCTTCCCCCTTCTATCCTGTCGTTTGTTTCCTAGGACCAGCCCTGGCTTCACCCCTTGTTTTTTTGGGGTTTTTTTTGTTTCTTTTTTTTTGTCTTGATAAGGAAAAGAAAAAAAGGGAAAAAAAATAATAAATGGAACTAAACCTTGATTCTAATCCCTCCTCGAGTGGGGTGGACAGGCCTGGCAGGCCTGCTGGGTGCTGTCAGCCCATCCCGCCACCAGACTTGTGTATTGCCGATGGTAATTCCCTCCTGCCATCCTCTCTAACCCCATTAATCTGCATCCGTCCCAGCACCCTGTGCTGCTTGCCCGTGTGTCACTGCTGCCTCAGTCCTTCCACCCTAAACATCTCTTCTTTCTTTTCACCCTTTTGTGTTTCTTCTATCAAGCAGCAAAGAATTACGGGGTGTTTGACTTTCTCTGAGCCTGCCGCCCGTGGGGGGGAGAGCTGGAGCGTGGCGTGGCCCGACAGCAGGACACGGAGCTCCAGGGGCGCTGGGCACGCATGGCGCTGAAGATGGCTTCTTTCCTCCCCCTCGCGGAAGATGCCCTGCCCTTCCCACAGCCCTGAGAGGGGAGCAGGGACCAGCCTTATATATGTATTTTAAATCCCATTGTAGTTGCCTTCTGGCTAATGCATGAATGTTCCAGGGCTTCAGTGCCTCTAGGGAGTGGAGAGATGCTGCCACTTCCCTCTTGCCTCCCTTGTCTTGCTCCACGTACTGGCCAGGTCCGAGCCTGACACTGCCTCATGGCAGGACCCTCCTTCACCTTGGCCAGGCCTCAGGGCTGGGGCCTGTACTTCTGCATCCAGCCCAAAGAGGTGGTGATTGCCTGTGCAGTCTCTTGTGTGACTCGGTGCCCTACACCTGCCTTGGGGTTCTTTGGGGGGATTTAAGGGCAGAGCTCTGCTCCTTCCATCCTGCTCTTTGCCCTCCTGCCTGCAATGTGCTGCTGCCTGTCCTGTTTGTAGGGCCTGTCCCATGCCTGGGGCTGGCGGTGGCGGTTGTGGCCTTCTCCCTCCTGCTGTCGTGCTGCTGCTCAGCTATGTGATACCTTCAGGGGCCTGGACTGAGTTAGAAGGTGAGGGCGGGGCACAACTGGTTCATTTTCATGCTTTGGAGAAACGTGGAGGTCCCTTGTATTTGCCCTCTGAAGGGGCTGAGTCGGTCTCCTCCTCTGCCCAGTGCTGCTGGCCTGGCTGCTGGGAGGGACAAACCTCTGGGACAGCCCCACTCCCTCTGGGCTGTTAGCAGTGCCTGGTGGCAACTCGAGCTCTCTGGGGATGAGACTGCAGCCAGAACCGTGGCCTTTGGGCTCAGTGTGCACAGGTGGGCTGGGACAGTTGAGTCTGTTTGCTCCAGTGCTCCCTGCCCTTCTTCCTTCCACTTCTGGGTACTTGGAGACGTGCCTGGGGCTGGGGCAGCCCTTTCCCCATGCCCAGGGCAAAGCACGGTACAGTATGGACACGCTCAACCCTGCTGCTGTTGGTGCTGGCGCCCCGGCGCCCTCTTCTTCTGCCACACCGTGGCTTTCTCCATAAGCGTTACCTCCTTTGGTCTTTGTTGTGTTTGCCATTTTTATACAATGGAGTTGAACTGTATTTTGCTCCCTGGGAGTCTGCATTGCCCCTGCAGCCCCACTGCCAGCTCTCACGCGCCATCAGTTCATCTCCCTGACTCCCTAAAGCCTCTCCTTCCCTCAGCCCGCTGGAGTCAGACTGTCCCCAGTAGCCTCCCTGGCCACTGCTCACCCCTTGCCCTGCCCCACCCACTGGGTTTTATAAAAACAACACCAATCTCCTTGTTTTTATTTATAAACATAGTTTTATTGGACTCTTGCCTTGTGTCGTCCGTTTCTTCTTTTCCCCTAGCCTCTTCCCTCCTCCTGCCTTTTGCTCTAAAGCAAGATCCCAGCAGCATGAGGGCATCCTGTGCCATTGTGCCAGCTGTCTTTTCCCGGGTTGCCGAGGGTGGCTGCGGGCTGAGTCTCTCCGGAGCAGGGCCTGGGGGGGGGGGGGCTCTCGGGGTTCTCTGGGTCCCCATTTCCAGCGGCAGCACTGCGGGGAGAACCAGGGGCGAGTCCGACCGCAGGAGCTGGCCCGTGGCGGAGGAGTGCTGGGCGGGGGAGTGAAACGCTTGCATACGAGGCCAGCGGGAGCTAGCAGCCCTCTAGAAGGGTGTGGCACCCTCAGGACTTTACAGGGCGAGCGCGGCCTCCTGCCCGAGCGCACGTCCGGCCCACCCGCTCACTGACCGCAGCTACCATGCTGTCCCCGCCCCGCCACAGACTACAACTCCCAGCATGCCCTGCGCGGAAATAGCTGTCCCGCCCCTGCCGCGCTGCCCCCTCCTTACGGAAGCGCACGCGCAGTGGAGAGGCGCGGGCGGGGCGCGCGCGCGGTGTCTCTGCAGTGCGCGGGGGGGCGCGGGGTGAGGGGGGGCGGCGCCGCCATCTTGGGCGCGGGGCGGCGAGCAGCGGCGGCGGTGGCAGTGGCAGGTGAGGCGCCCCGGGCCGAGCTCCGTGCACCGCCGGGCTGTGCGGTCCCCGTCCCTCCTCCGGGCGGCTTCCTGCGGTCGGGCTCGCTCTGCGGCCGCGCCCGGACGGTGGCCGAGCTGCCGCGGGTGGCGGCTCTCTGGGAGCTGGTTAGGGTCTGCAGGCCCAAGGGTGGGGAGGAGGCTGCAGGGCGAGGTGTCCTGCTCGCTGTCCTTGGGAGGGACGCGAGAGTGCCCCCGGAGCCGGGAGGGAGGGAGAGAAGCAGGGCCGCCCGGGAGGGCTTTTTCTCAGCTTCCTCTGAGGGGGTGCTGGGCGACCCCATCATTCGTGCTCAGGGGGATTATTAACAGCTGTTAATTACCTCTCTTGCTGGAATACCTGTGTGGCAGCCCTGCGGTGCTGTACCGGGGGAGGGTGGGGACGGGGTCGGGCTGTGTGTGGCACAGGAAGACCGGCACCGATGCGTCAGGTCATCGTGAGCAAAGGTTTTTTTCAGTCGGATCGGGCTGGAACTTCACCGAAAATTATCTGCATGTACTACTGATCCAAATGTGAATTAGCTGGGTCATAGCTTGCACTCTGCTTCCTCCGTGGAAAACCTGCTGAGGCAGAACGCAGCGCTGCTGATGCCGAACTGCTTATTCTGAGGCTTAAAGCAGGCTCCTGTCCAGCGGTTCTTCTGGATGCATTTCCACATCCATTCTTCCCAGGACTAGGTTTTTGGATTCAGTAAAACTGCAAGAAGTGCAGCCTGTGTTTGTCACCCAGTGCAGTTGACTTCTTTCCCCGCTGGGAAATGACTTGCTTTTGATCTAGTGTTCTCTCCATAAGCTGTGTGAGTCCATGATCTGTTTTCTGCTTGCTTTAGTATGACAAAGCTGCTATCAAGTTTTAGCCTCAGGCTGCCAAAATCTGAGCCTGGAACTTGCCCAGATAGGTGAGTCTGGATGGCTTCTGTGGCTTGGAAGTCTCGGTATTGCAGGCTTCTAACTGTATATGGGCTCATGTGGTGTTTGGTTGGGCAATATTGACTTGAATGCTGTCAGAGCTGTAGCTACTATTTTTTCCTATAGTAAAAGCTGTGTGTGTCCCTGTGAGTTTTGCTTGGAGGGACAATCTCAAATCTGAAGAGATGCTGACGAATTGTCTACTTCCATATTTTTCCTGTCAGAAGGGAAGCATAACTCCTCTTCTGTAGGAAATGCCATTTTACTGACATCTAGTGACAAAGATACCTGGTGTTCTTTGGGCTGCAGAGTGGCCATGTTCCAGGGAGAGCATTGGGATGTCTGAAGGGTGTCATGGCCGGCTGCTTCCTCGTCCCAAAAGAGCACAGTCCTGGCTTTTGGAGAATTGAATCTTGAGGCTGTAAAGGGTTACATCTTGAGTTCTTTGAAACACTGGAGACTGGACATGCATTCTTGCTTGCTTGCTTGATACTATCTCTTTCCTTTTTTTTTTTTTTTGTGGAACAGGAACAGTCACTAAACAAAACAGGCTTTATAAAGAAACTTCCTGTAACCCTAGTTAAACTTCTTGCTTCGTCCCTGCATCAAAAAAAGGTAAAGCTAAGACTATCTTTTGCAGAACAATATCTTGCACTGGTTTTCTAAGCTTATTCTGCTGAAGACCATTAGAGTATTTAAAGGCTGTTCCTGGGGCCAACTGGAGGATGGCCTGTGGTGCCAAAATATAATTGGTTTGTGAGGCAGAGTCTGTTTCTTTCCTTTAGGGAGTGACCTACTGAGTCAAAAGTTACTGGCAAGTCATATATTATTTTGATCTTGGCAGGAGGTTGACAGCTCAGCTAAAAACTGAGGCACAGAATGTGAAATGCAGTTATCTGCTCTCCAGTAAGAGTAGTGAGAGAAAAGCTGACACATCAGGGCACCTAGACCATTAGTGGTCTTCAGAGTACAAGCTCTTACTCAAACTCCACTCTGTGCCTCTAACCTCTTCTGTTAGAAGACACGTAGGAAGCATATCACTTTTTCAGGTTTCTAGCTCAAGAGTAAAAAGCAAGTAGTTCAAACTGACTTTAGAAATGCTTTGGTAGAACAGGTAGAAATAGAAAAAGGCATGGGGACTGTTCACATCAGGTTGGGCTCAAAATATGGCAGAGAGGTATATTAAATGCTGTACCTGTGATGTTTTACTGGAGTAAGGGAGCTTCTTGTGTTTCCCTGTGTCAGTATTCATCTCTTATTACTCTTCAGACTGGCTGCGTGCAGTATGGCATGAAGAAGTGGGCTGTAGGAGGAGAGCCTGGTAAGAGAACGTGCTTCTCTTCCTGCCCACTGGTTATGGGGATTTATGGGATTGTGTTTAAAATAGGAACAGTTTCTCTGAAACTGATGGGTTTATCTCAGGAGCTCTTTAGCTCAGGGTATGCCCCTTAAGTAAATTATGCAGCCTGTCTTCCCCAGGATGAGGTGATAGCAGCTACTCTTGTTTAAAACCAAGCGCAGCCCATGACCTCCTTGGAAGGTGGCTAATGCAGCCCTCTAAGCAAAGCTTAGATGCTCAGATTAGCTGGTGGGGTGATGGCATTGTTTTGAGCCTTAATCTTTTGGGTTGATAATGGCTAGTGCTAGCTGAAAGGATGGTTGTTTTTCCAACTTCACTTTGCGAGGGCAGCTTGACTAATGCACCTCCTGCTTGAACTACTGTCACTTGTCCAAGATCATACTGATTTCTGGAATGCAGAAATGTCTGCATTTGGTGATTTGCCTTCAATACCTCTCCTGCTTTCTTCCTGGATGAGAACTCAGCAGCTAATGTACCTTGAACTGCTTAGTTAGATAAGCTCATTAATGCACAGAAGTCTTACTTACTGTTAAGTCAGAACCCAAACTGTCTTTTAATAGACTACTGAAGGGGTTGGTTGCTTTACACCAGCTTATTAACTGACTTGTGATTGCTGTTTCCTGGATGTGCTCTGTAGATTACAGAAATCAGCATTCCTGTTTGCATTCAAACTAAGTGATGTCTGTGCTGTAGGAAACTTCTGGCCCCATAGTGGGAGTGACAAAGTCCAAGTCTTGGGTCTTGGGCTCACTACTGATCAACTTGTGTTTATTCGTACCCTGTCCTGGATGGTACAGGAAACTCAGTGAAGCTCGTGGCCTATCTCACAGTAGGGCTGTGGCCAAAAGGGCTCTGCAGGTGAGCAGTAGTCTTGATATCTGCTCATCCAGCCTCAGTCAATGGCTGGTTGAAGCCACCTGTAGTGCCAGACTTTTCAGGACAGGTATCTCTGTGGTAAGAATATCACCCACTCAGCTGGCTTGGGAAAATACAGCTGATCCCAAAGTTGCCCCCTAAAATGAGTGGACAGATGTGCTCACTGGTGATGCTGCTGGTACTCATCAAATCCTGGCACAGTTGGGGTGATAATGTGAAACTGTAGTTATGTTGTTACGGGCAGCCTAAGAACTGCTGCAGTCACATTGCTCCTGAGCAGTTATTCTTGACCTGCTGTGTCACCACTGTGCCTCTGAAGAGAGGATACAGAGGATTTGCTGAGCAGATGCCATGAGAGCAAACAGGCCTGGCTCAAGAGTTCAACTTCTGTCTATACTAGGCTTAGAGAAGCTGTCATGGAAGAATACAAAGAAATGTGTTTGTGCTTTCCTAAGGCAGAAATACCAGTATACACCCAAAATTTATGGTGAATCTGGTATCATTATGCTGTAGGCACATTACATTGCTAGTAACACATTTCTTCCAGAGAGTTCCTGATCCTTCAGGAGCTAGAACCATTACTTCTTGCCTTGCATGTGAAACTGGAGTTAGTGCAGCCATGTTCCATTTACCACTGAAGAAAACTGATTAAAAGTTAACTTTTTTTCCTAAGCAAATTTGAGCAGATCAGCTTGTTTGTTTTCACTTGTGCAAATACAGTTACAAAAGGCGCAGAACTGTGTTCCAAAGTTTATGGTGTAGGTTGAAGTCACTGTCTTTCTTGGTGCAGGGAAGAGTTAATAATTTGTGTGGTTTCATATGAAGGACCTCAGATTATGGTACAAAGGTATTGGAGAAAATAACTCATTTGAATATCTGTGTATCTGGGATTTAGGCTACAATTCAGCTTAGTCTTTCATACCCTTATGAACAGATGACTGATACTGCAGTTGTGTCTTACTGCTGGTGTGATGCTGTGGCTTCTCAATCAGAGAGACCATGGAAGGCTGCACTGAACAGAAACTGCAACATTGGTACTGTGTGCTGTGGTGGTTCTGAAAGAGTTGCTGCAGCTAAACAGCTGCAGGAGGAACAAACTGTGCTGGTTAGTTGATTCCTTACATGTGCTTTGTTTAGTCTAAGAAAGCTCCGTGCTGCGTGTTGTTCATTTTTCTATAGCTATTATAAGTCAGAATTGATGAAGAGGATATGGAAGAGGAAGGCTGGGCTCTCTCCTGCTGCAGGAGGGACGTGCTGGATCTCCACTTCCTAAGTGCAGGTTTAGTGTCTCATCTCACTAGGTAGCTCCCAGTCCAGCCACTTGTTGCATCCCATCATGTGTGAAACTGACAGTCCAGCAACAGGATCCTGCTGCCTGACTTGTGCTCCTGACTTCACCCATCCATTCCAAGTAGGAGTCACTGAAAGGATGAAATCTGACTTTTGGAGTCACCACCTGTTTTTACATCAGACCTAGTAAACAGAGCATTTTCCATCTATGATAGAATCAGCAGGCAAAAGCAGTTTTTCAGATATTCTGCTTTATTATGTCTTTATCTTTCTCTGGAGTTGCTTGGTTATGGTCTGCAGCTCACCTGCTGCAGACTGACTTCTGGAACTTCATCCAGCATGTCCTGGTGGTTTGAGAGAGGGATGTTTATTGCATATCCCCTTTGCAGAGTGGGAGCACTGAGACATGATTTGAGTCGAGTATGTGTGATTCTTAGGAAAGTGCATGTTACTGTGTCAGTCATTGTAGGCCCAGCTAATCCTCCTGCTTTTCTGTTATGTAACTACTGAAATGCATTAAAATCTTTATCCCAGCCTTTGTTTTTACACATATACTTTTTTTTTTTTCGTAGCTGGCTGTCTTAATGCTTTAACTTTGTCACAATTTCTCTGAAGGTATATTTTAATGCTCTTATCTTCACTTGAGCAAAAAGGCATTCTGAAAAGTCATTTCCATGTCATCTGAACTGCTGGTGGGTTTATAAGCATGTATACAAGTGTGTGGTCTGTCTGTGATGTTCTTCATGCTCTTTTTCTGTTTATAGGTTGAAATGGAAGTATATGGGGATGTGAGCACTTGACAGGAGGGTAGGAAGCCTACTGGCCTTTTTTATTTGTAGGAGCTGCATTCAGATGTTACATCTACCCCAGTAGCTGCTTGAAGAATGCAAAGTGTGTTGGGAGAGGGCTGTTGTTCCTAAATTGAGGTGGTTACTCACCAACTGGTGTGAATTCAGCATAGATGTGGATTATCCCTGTACCTTAACTAGAATAAATCCATCCATACTGTAAGTAGAAAACAGGGCTGTAAGCTACTGGTGTGGAGCAGGTTGCCATATGTTCGAGCTAGTGGAACAGAAGGATTGGAGCTGCAAAGCTCTGAAAATGCAGTTGATGGATCATTAACCCAAAGGTTTCAGCTAGAGTCATCCCGGTTTCCAGGCACTTGGTGGTAAACAGTTCAAGAAATGGTGGGCTTTGCTCTTAAGCTGTGTCTGACAGTGAGATATTAGGCTGAGGAAACTCAGAAACAGTGTAGAGCAAGCTCCCTAGAAAAGGCTGACTGGAGAGCAGCAGAATGAGTCATTGAAAGCTGATTGAGCAATGCTTTCTGAGTCATGTCGCTAATGCACAGGGAGCAGATGAACCCATCTCCTGTGCTGGAGTTTTTATTCTGAGGCCTTCTGATTCCAGCAGCCATGAGTCACTGAATATCAGTCTCAAATTAATTTCAGCCCTTTTCTCCGCAGTTCTTAACCACTGCAAGTACTAGGATCTTTCACTTCCATGCTTGATCTGTAAAGAAAACTATTAATTATTTTAAAAATATGTGGAAGATTGTGCTGTGTCTGAGCTGTACCACTAAAATCCTCATTCTAGTTAGAATGTAACCTTGAAATAGTTGAAAGGAGTATCTGTGAAACTTGAAACACAGAGGAGGATCAAAACAAAGCAGGCTTGTTTTCACTGCAGCCACTTCGAGGAGAGCAGTTGTCATCTTGAAGAGCCATTCTTCTTGCTGAGCTTTAAGCAACTTTCTTTTGCATTCTGTCCTTTGTATAGCTTTCTTCTCTGTTCATAGATCTCTGGGCTACTTACTCCACCTCTTGAGTTTCCAGCTGTATGGACATGCTTCCATTAGCTGATGGAAGTAATTCTGTCATGGAGAGGGAGTGTAGTCACTCTGATCTTGTGTCTTGGAGGGATGTAATGCAAGGTTTGAACAAAAGGCTGGAATGTTGTCCATGTTCCCTGAACCCCCATCATGGGCAAGCTTGGTGAAGGCTGACAGAGAGCAGCCCTGCACCAAACTGAACTTGCTGTAAGTTGTGTTGATGCCATTGTGCTGTCTATGCTTGTGATGCCTGGAACTCTTCAAGATGCTGAACTGCAGAAGTTGAACAGACAAGGGAGATTTGCTTGTAATTGTGTTAAAACGTCTTGCATAGTTGAGACCTCCTTGTTCTCTGATGCCATTAGATGAGAGTGCAGCCAGAGGTTGATACTGCATGTGTCCCTCAGCTACTGCAAAGAACTGACTGATGGCTGGTACAGTTGGGTACGTCATCTAAACCCCTTCCCTTAGTCACTGGGTTTAGCCCATGTAACTTTGCTGGTACCTGGGAACACTTCACTGATTGTCTAACACAAATCATTAGGTAAATTGTACTTAAATGTGAATTCAGGTTTAATTTTTAAAGCTGTAGAATTGTGGGTTCTTTCAAACTTGAGGAGAATCATAACTCATATCAAGGCATTCTGCTGCTACATGTGAAATGATGCTTGTACATGTCTCAGGTATGTATGGTTGGTTGCCCTTATAAAACAAACTATCAGAATGGTCCTGACCCTGTGGCCAAATTCGTAGTAGTAGGGAAAAGTACAAGCTCAGGTGTTAACCAGGGCCTCATGTAGCACAGAGCTAGCCCCTTTCTGACTTTGAGCAATTTCTTTATTGAGTTGTTTCACCAGTGTAGTACAGCAAGCACACATCAGCTGGTTGGTGGCAGATCTCTGCATACTTCTGTTTTGTACTATACAAGAATTTACAATAAGAGCACTCCTGGTCAGTAGTTGTGGCAGCGGGATGTGTGTAGATATGAGAGTATTCAGAGTAGTAAGGGCAAAGTAGACCAAAGAGGTGCAGATGGGACTACAAAATGAAACTCTAAATCCAAAATACACAATTGTACAACAGTGCATATAGGAGGTGTGTGGATGAAGTAGCAGAGGCAGTTCTGGCTTCATCTGTATCTCTGCAGTATGAACCAGTGCAGCTCTTAAATGTGCCAGTGAAGGTGGAACCAGGAGCTAACTTGGTATGGGCAATCTAAACTTGAACTCTTCCTGGGGTATTTTGTATAAAGAGGAAGCCTAGCATATAATTGCATTGATGAAGATTTTTTGAAGACTAAAAGCCTTTGAATCATGATCCATCTACTCTCCATCAAACATGCTTTTACTAACATGTAAAATGAGGAAGTAGTGGACTCTGTTGCCTGGTGCTGTGATGCAATTAAAAATGCTGATTTTTTTGCCTGTAACTCCAGCAAATCTGTTACAGAATGTGTTCTAACCTAACATACAAGAAAGCATGGCACCATTGTTTCAGTCAACATTTAAAGTTTGTAGATCTTCCTAAGAGAAGGCTTTTAATTTCCAATGCAAAGCTTGATCAGCAATCTTCTATGTGTTTTATAGTAATGCAGTAAACATTCAAATCAAGGCTTTTTCAAAAAGTGATTGGCTTGTCATGCTGGCAAAAGGCTTTGTCTTGTGTATGCTGCATGTCTGATCCTGTTTTCATCAAAGCAGACATTTCCTTTCTACTAAAAATAGTGAAACAAATAACTTAAGTAGCATTAAAACCCAAGAGGGAGATTTTTTTTTTTTTTAAGACTAGGATGTGCTTTCTAGGATTTTTCTGGAAAGGGTTTGTAGGATTCTTATGATCCAGCTTTGACCAGTTGCATAAGCTTCCAGGAAGCTGCTCTATACAATGCAAGTCTTAAAGAGAATGCAGGAACTCTTCACCTTTGATTGCAATAGTCCATAGCTGAATGTGGAAACCGGCACTGTAGGAGTCTGAAAGCGCATACTTGTTTCTTATCTGGAACGAGAAAACTAGAAAATAGGAAAGAATTTTCTAGAGTGGGCAGCAAGTTGCTTTCACTGCCATAATGTTTCTCATTTTTTTTCATTGTTTGGCCTGTGTGAATGACCTTGTAAACGTTCCAGCATCTCCCTGTCTTGTTGGGCAGCTGTGTCCAGTTCTCCATGTTTTGTGTTTCAGCCGTGTGCGTTACCTCTTTGTATCCTTTTCATGCCTGTGAGGGCTGTGTGCACTGTGTGTAAGTAGTTGTGAGTGTGGTACAGCCACTTCCTTAAGACTGAGAAATTGGGTTTGTTCGGTTGACCAGTGGGATTGTCTTTTGCTGTGGGAATGCTGATGTTGCTGCCCCTACAGTTTGTAGCCTTGGTCATGAAATAGCAAGCAGCCATAAAAGGCTTTTCACACTCTAACATGGGAATCTTGGAGCTGCCTATGCCTATAGGTTTGGTTACAGAGACTTAGAAGTAAATGAAATACTTGTATCCCAAAGTTATAAAGTGTTACAGTTGGGAATGGAAGAAAAACATATTTGAAAACCTGTTCTGTGCTAATTGGAGTCTCAGACACGACAATATGTTTGTGACAGTGCCACAAGAAGCCACTGACAAATGGCAGAAGACAGCCTGTTAGTAGCCAGAGATACTTGACCAGCAGAATGGGGGAATAAAAGCCACAAAGGTCACTACTGAGCTTTGGGAAAACTACTTGTCTCTTTCTATTTTGACTTAACTGACTTTTGGGCTCTTTCCCCTTTTAATAAGCAGCCATCTGGAAGCTCAAGACCTGTAGCAGAGAAGTACGAGTAGTGTTATTCTTTGAGTAGTCACTAGATGTAGCTAAAAATGTTGGTGGAAAGATTTAGGAAAGCTAAAGTTTCTTTTTTGTCTTGCTGAAATTTAAAGTAGTGTCTGCAGTGTAAACCTTGGTTTAGCACAGAACTCACATCTGCTGTACTTCCTTCAGATGGGCAGCTACTGTAGTTTATTTGGTGTAACTTCTAGAGAATACATTATTCTTGATAATCCAGAAGTCCTTCAGTCCCTCTGATGTGTGTATTGGTTTTGTATTCTCTTTTTTTCCTGACCTTTGAGGTCATCCAAGGCTGTGTCACTTTAACTTTGTCATTGCAGCATTTCTGAGCAGACACATATCGGTTCATTGTCAGCATCTGTCTCTAGGTTGGCCTCTCCCTATCCTTTTCATCCAGCCCAGACTAGTGGGTGTAGGCTAACCCACCCAAAGAGCAGCGTGGAGATGGTTCTTATCTAATGCTTTGCAGTGCCCAAGCTAAGCAGCTCCTGTGTGATCACCCCAAGACCTGCCCTGTTAGAGTTGCAGTTCTCTTCTGGGGACTAAGCCAACCAAGCAGTTGCTGCTTGTGGGTATTATGACTTTGACCTAAGTGAATAGGAATGCCTAAAACTCCAGGAATGGGATCCGGTGAATTAGCTGTATAATATATTTTAAAAAGTCTTCTGTATCAGTAATGTCTACCCTATTAATAATATCTAATGTCTTTGGAGAGAGTTTTGTAGCTCTTTCCAAAGCAATCTTCCTTTGAAGAAAGAGAAAATCAGCAGTTTAGAAGGGTAACTTCTGAGGGACTGTCTCCCAGTTCAGGTGGGTCATGATTGAGGTACTCCAGTGGTACCTTGTGGCCAAATGGCTCTCAGTTTGAATTCTGAAGTGCAACTTGATATGGCTGCTAGGGATTAGCAAAGGCTCTTACACTGATTTGTAAAAACTATGTAAAAGTGGTACTAAACAGAAATGTATTTGCTGCTGGGAGCCCCCTGTCATGTGGCGATAGGCTTGGTGACATGTGAGACATTTGTGTGACCTGCATGTAAAAAGACTTAGGAATTTGTATCTGATGAATTTTGCATCTCATTTGTATCTCAGTAGTTAGGGAGACAGACACTTTATAGTAGAAGCGAGGGGTCTGATTTGCTTGTAGTTCCAGGCCTGTGTTTTTTTTCACATTCAAGAGGTATGTTTGGATACTTGTCCTTGAGGCTTAATCTGTCCATACTGCTTTTTGGAATGAGAAGTAAGACAGCTTCTATTTCAGTGCCAGTTTTAAGCTTTAGTCCTGGCTGCAAATTGTTTCTATACAGCCTACTTATATATGCTCTTACTTGCTTCAGGTATTAAGCAACATGGGAAGTGAAGACTAAAGTTCCATCATGATCGGAGGCTTGTTCATCTATAATCACAAAGGAGAGGTTTTAATCTCTCGCGTCTACCGGGATGACATCGGGTAAGTGCTTCTGTTGCATCCCTGGTTTTTGCATTTTTGTCTCATTTTGGTGCAGTAAACAACCCAGAGCTGCTTTGTTCTGCATTAGCTGTGCATGCATGTAAGACTGCAACTCAACTTGCTGCTCTAGGCTTAGCTTAGAAAAAAGAAGTTTAAGCCCTGGTCACCTACACTGAAGGATGGCCTGCAGCCAAACCTGGGACTTTGTTTTGGATGGTAGGGATCTGGCCATTATTCCAAATGCTTCAGCAGCATGGACTGCCACTGTGGGAGCTACCTCAGTGTAATCACTAAAACTTTACAGGAGCAGTAATGTGAGAACTGTCTGCCACAAACTATAGCCAGGGCTTTGAATTAATTTCAGGCACTGATGTCTAACATCAGGTGCAGGCATGCAGGAGACTGTGGTCTTGGAAAGTTTTATCTGCAAGCAGTCTCATAGCAACCATGGCTGTACTACTACAGCTGACTTTCTGTCCCCCAGCTTTGTATGGCAGCCTTGTGTGAAAAGCTTGCATTCATTGGGTAACTAAAGTTGTGAGAAGCCTTGAAGACCTTCAGTAGATTGTAGGTGTCTTGTTGCACTTCCCCCAAGTGTTATGATGCTCACTTAGACTAGATCTGTGCAACCCTTAGGCTGCTAGTTTCCAGAAGGTATCTTACTAAAAATACAGTGTCTTGTAGGCAGTGGATAGTGCTGTAGGGAACTGTAAGTGATGGTGCTGCTTGGGCTGAAAACCTTAAATTTAAGGATTTTGTGCAGAACACTACTCTTTCTAGTGGGTTTTCATTAGTGACAGGCATTAGGTAGAAGTTAGTAATTAAGCTGGCAGAGTTAAGACAGAGCTGATGGAGGGAGAGCTGTGGTAGGTGCTAATTCAAAGTTCAGTGAGAGAGAGCCTGCAGGCCAATTTAGGGGAAAGTAGTTTCTACCAGGTCTCCACAATAGTCAGTGGTAGGATGTGCTGCAGAATAACTTGTTGCTATAAATTACAAAAAACTGTCAAGCCAGTCTGCCTTCAGACTACTCTGGTCTGAAGAGTATAGCCCTTCTGGTTATGGATTGTCTAGTGGAGGTTAAAAGTTGAGGTAGAACTAGTAGCTGGTCAAGGCTTGTACTGTTTCATCAAGTGAGCAGTCAACACTGTCTGTAATGAGGCTTCATGTAATGAGCTTTTAAGTCTCTTGGCTTTTTCTAGGTCAGCTAAGGTAAAGTAGCTGTTCTAAGGTTGACTGAGTTATTCCAGGACTTCCACACATAGCTGAGTAGCTGTTCTAAGGTTGACTGAGTTATTCCAGGACTTCCACACATAGCTAAGCCAAGGAAGCATTGTATTTCTCAGGCAGAAAGCCAATGGCTATGATGCTTTGCCTCTTCTGTACAAACTCTCATAAGTCTTCAGTACTTCTTAGCTGAAGCTCTTCAGAGCAATTCATATGACAGGACTGACTTTGTAAAACTGGTATCACAGTGACTGAGCCAAGCCAGTCTGGATTATAGGTAACTGGAGAATATTTCAGGTGGGGGCTAGGGACACTTTCACTGCAGTTTCTGGTAAAAATATTTTTTTGTGGTTTGCACAAGATTGTTCTCAAACTGATGTTTATTCAATAAGGCCTTTTGATTTAAATGGCATTATGGCTGTGGAGATGCAAACTGGGGAGCAAAGTAGGTATTTTTAATATGACTTTCTATTGCTTTTTATCTTGGCTCATTTCTCTTACAGAGTAAGTGCCTTATGTTCAGTACGTGATAAAGTACTTCCTGCTGCCTGGCCAGACAAAGCTAGAAAATGAGATTTCCTGCCTGATCCTATCTTTTTCATTTGGCAGAGTGCCAAAATATTCCCGTGTTTTCTCTAGGACTTGAGGAGCTGGTGTTCCTTTCAGTGAAATTATCTGTGCAGTTCTTGCGAAAGTGTCAGTCTTGTGACTTAGGTGGAGCTGGTGTTGGCTGTTAACCTAACTTGCTCCCCAAGGTACTGGATTTCTTCTCAAACAGGCCTTTAGTGCTGGTTTAGATTTTTTTTTAAACGTGTAGCCTTACAGAAAAATTTGTTATAAAATGGCTATGTCTCATCTTATGGTGTAATCAAGAAACTTAGAGTCTTTCAATTTCCTAGCCTGAATATTAGCATTAATGCCAGGTCTGCTTAAAATTTTTAATATCCTAACCCTCAGTGGGAGGTAAGGAAAGTAATAGCCATGATACTGTCGTTTGTACTCAATGCTGTAGGAGTTCTGTCTCTAACCAAACAGCTGAGTGATAGATTTATAGCATACTATACACTTCTTAGTGTAGTTACAGTTCCAGTTCCTAAGCAGAAGTGCTGAGGGCTGAACCCACCCTGCTTGTTGGGAGGAAGTTGGAATATAACTGCTCCCTATCTTCATGTGTGATTGACCCATAAGACTCCTTAGTCTTGGCCATTGCCTTTGGCATTCTGAAGCCTCAGTTTCCAAGCTGGGGGGGTATTAAAGGTCATCTGTGGTTATAAGAACACCTCCCCTTGCACAGTTTAAGGGCCTTAAAAAGCACATACTAGCTCAGGTGTAATGACCAAAGTGATGAACAACGAGGATATCCCTCTTTTGACTCCATTAAAGGCAGAAATATCACAAAACTTGAACTTTCTTTGCTTGCAACTTAGAATGGCTTTGGTGCATGTAGCGCATCTGTCCATACAGCAGCTAGCTGCATGTATAAGCAGCCTTATGAAAAAAAAAAAAAAAAGCTAAACACCATGCATATAATTCAGGATACTGTGGAGAGTTCCACTGTAATTTTTGAGTGCCTTGTTCTTCAGTGACTTAGTTGTTGGAGAACCTACCTGCATTTAAGAATGCAGCTCTGTAATAAAACTTAAGCTATTTGAAACTGAGCAGCTTACATGACAAATTGCATGCACTTTAAATGTAATAGGTGTTTGGTTTCTGAGCTTCTAATACATCACGTCAGCTTTGTGGCTCTTGATCCTTAAGGAAAAAGTGCAAGCTGGATAGAGCAGTGTCTGAATCTGCAGGATGTGCCCTATCTCTCCAGATGTGCTCCAGCTCTATCAAACTTGCTGTATTTCCTGTTGGCTGGACCAAACCAGAAAGCATCAACCCAAACACCTTCAAATGAGGAATACTGTCATAGAAATTCCCACCCAGACTTGTAGCTCTGTCCTGAGGCAGACCGGGAAGAAGATACCGGATACTGCGCGGTCCCCAGGTGATGCCTCTGATTGAGGCTTTGGGGTTTCTCCACACCAAGGCCTGCTACCTATATTAGCAGAGCAGACTGGGTATCACTGCTGTGATACAGGTGCAGCTCACCTGGACTAAATGCCAAGTTAGCCCTCAAGTTCAGCCAAACACAAACCTGTCCATGCTGACAGCCTGACCGTGGCATGTCAGTGTTGTACCTTGCGAGGGCTTCATTGCTGCTGTAGCTTGTTACTGTCCATCCAATACCACCTTGGCCTTTTGTGCCAAGGAGCAGGGGGAGGGGGTGCTGATTGGTCTCTTCTTATCTCTTTGGATTCATTGTGCCTTGTGTGTGTGTTTCTAACCCTTTCTCTTGTTGCTGTCACTCCTCCTTTCTCCGCTGGCGCCATTTCTGTCCATCCCATCTCATTGGCTGCTGTAGCAATAGGTAAGAGACGCGTGGTAGGCCATGACTGGCACTGCACAGTGGGCACCTGGTGTGCTAGCAAAGCCTCCCTGACCTGAGGCTTCTCCTGTAGTGTGAACCAGTCTGGTGACTGGTTCTGGTGCTACTTTTAGTGGGTTAGAATTGTGGCCAGGAGGGCTAATGCTCCAGAACAAGCTGAATTTCTCCGTGCAAGGCTTATTGGAGGGGAGGATTTGGGCTTTTAGATATTGTTATTTTGTAGTAGATTAAATTGCTTTCTTACGGAAAAACTAAAGTAGAAATTAAATATTAATTTAACTCCAACTTGCAAACTTTCTGGAACAGTAAAACCTGAGAAGTATTCAAAAGCCAGAATTTTGCTTATGGGGGAGTGTGTTTATTGGTGAAACTTCTGCATATGTCCCCAGACCTTCAAGGACCAAACACCTGCTGTGGTAGCATATGTTCCTTTGAATATCCTTTGTTTTCTAACTTGGAGCTGTGTGTTGGATTGTTGACAACCCTCAGTGCTTACAAGCATTTGTATGCCTGTATCCTTGCTTGCAAGGATGATATTACTGTCTGCTCTCAAACATGTTTCTGCATAATCAGTACCATGGCCTTGATGGTGCAGTCAGACCCCCTGTTCTACAGAGTGTCTGAGAGTATGAGTAATAAAGCACGACTAAATGAGTCTTGGCTTTGTGTGTAGACTGTTGCTTTAAGTTTTGGTCATGTAATATAAGGCACTTGGGCTTCCTTCCTGTATTCGCAGGATTGGTGGATTTAATTTGGGAAGTTTATTCTGACTTATAGTTACAGGATAAGGAGACCAGTGTGCAAGAGCTGGCATCCAGTATGTCACTTGGAATCCTTGTGTAACAAGGAGGGTTTTTTCCCCCTGTTGCTAGTGTATAGACAGTTTGGATCAAAGAGGGCAGCATCTATGGGCAGCTTGCACAGCACTTTTTCAGCACGGGGCAGAACCCTTGGCTGTTAATGGTCCTGGACCATGCACTGACACGTTGCACTGTGGGGACTCTTGAGTGCAAGACACCTGTTCTGAAGCAGAGCAGTCTTGAGGTGACATGGAACTGGAAAGATGACGGTGATACTAATCCTCCTGCTGCTTTGAGCCTGCCCTCCAAGGTGTTTGGGGTATGGAGGTGAGCTGGATCTGAGAACTAAAGCTCCCTTCTGGAGTGTACCTGGGCACTGACATCTCTTGGGTGGCCCAGGCCAATTTTGCTGTTTTTCCCTTGGTTGTATGTCTGGGAGAAGCTGCCATTGACACATATCTTGGGAGACTACAGCTTGCTTTGGGGCAAGAGTGTGAAGGCCTGGGCATGCAGAATAGACGATAATTAGGTGTTTGGTCAAAACTGGACTCTTTGATCCATATGTTGCTAATGTGTTTGTTTCCAGCTATGACAATCAATTGAGAGTGCTGTTGAAATTAATTGAAGGGAAAGTTTCTTTGTCATCTTACTCCAGATGGAGGTTTGCTTCTCCTTCTGACTACACTTACACTGTAGTCCAAGCTCCCTAGAGACCAGTAGCACTCTCTCTCCTTGAACTTGTACAGAATTTAGTGTCTAACTCTGCTCAGAGCCTTCACTTGTCCCTCTTAGAGACATCCCCAGGCACCCTCCCTAGGTGAGCTTGGTGTGTGTAGTTCAGTGTCTGACCGTAATGGCATGAGCAGAACTGTGCAGCCAGCTGGTTTCACATTCGCCGTACTGACTCGTCTTTGGTGGTGCTTTCGTAGGCGCAATGCCGTGGACGCGTTCCGCGTCAATGTCATCCACGCACGGCAGCAGGTGCGCTCGCCTGTCACCAACATCGCCCGCACAAGTTTCTTCCATGTCAAGCGCTCCAACATCTGGCTGGCTGCTGTCACCAAGCAGAATGTCAACGCTGCCATGGTATTCGAGTTTCTTTACAAGATGTGTGACGTGATGACTGCCTACTTCGGGAAGATCAGTGAGGAGAACATAAAGAACAACTTTGTGCTGATCTACGAGCTGCTGGATGGTAAGATGTTTCCCCTACATATTGTGGCCTATTGCACTTGGTCATTCTGAAATCCTTAGCTTAGTATGATGTAGTAACAATCCTTGAAGTATTTTTAACATGCGTGGCAGAGCTCAAAATTACTTGTTCAGCTTTCTATCACCACCTGTACTGCAAATATGAATGGTACCTCAAGCCCATAACTTTGTCCTGATTCTCTTCCCTGAAATGTTGGGAGCTGTGCACTTGTACAACAGACAGCTGGTACTGGAGCTCAGCTTCTGAGGGGATCCTGTGTAGATGTCAGGCTTTCCTTACCCCAGGGTATACAATGAGGACTGTCAGTAGCACCTCTAAGGCCAGCTGGTGCCCAGGTGGCTCTAGCAGTGTATGGAAGCAGTCACCCCAAGCTTAAGTTGACTGCCCCTGTAAGTTGCCTTTTGGGCTCAATTCTGAGCAGGAAATCAATAAAACCCAATGTGCTTTGTCCCAGCCCTACCCTCCCGCACTGATACAGCTCCACATTTCACCACAGATTAATAATAGTGTCGCTTCAACTGCTTGTGATATTAGCCTGCTTGTGTAGGTTGCCCTTGAGCTGCTCCTGTTTCACGTGGCATGAGCATTTTGTGTTAGTTACCTTTCAGTTTGTTTTCCAGACAAGGCACTACGTGTGTGTCCTGGGATTCTTAGCCAAGGGTCACAGTGACTGATGTTTTCCCTGTTCCCTCAGGGCAGATTAAGAGACTGCCTGTTCTCTGCTTTGGTCAGTCACTGCTGTCTCCTTGGAGGCACAGTGAGCTCAAACCTCCCATGTTGCTCAGTATCATGTTAGTGGTCTTCTTTCCCCTCTAAATCTCTTGTGGATTGTTCCCTTCCTCTTTGAGGGGAGTAGGTGTGCACTGTGTAGTTAACATCTGTTTCCCTCTTTCATTCATTCGTCCTACAGTGCCACTACTCAGCTGCTGTTTTGGGTTTTATTACATCTTCATAAGAGCAAAACTTTTTTTAAAAAGCTACAAAAATAAAATTGCTATAGTGTTGTATGAGCTGTCTATTGTCCCTTGGATGTTTTTGGGAAAACTCAGTATGCCCTGTGCAGATGGCTAGGTTAGTTGATACTTAGTCCTGAGGTGTGGTTGTGTTTAAAAGCTGGCAAATTCATCACTTGCACAGGTTTCCATCACCCCTCATCTCCAAAGTATTGCTCTGGAACTCAGTGTAGGAAGAATGATTCTTTTATCTTGGTAAGGAATGCTACAGCAACTTAGCCAGAAATTCAATGTGTAAGCAGTATATGTGCACTAGTTGCCTCTCTCCTTATAGGACAGTTGGCCTAGTTGATGTGTTTATACCTTGTAGCTCTGAACTAACCTTTTACCCTTCTATAGAAATCCTGGACTTTGGCTATCCTCAGAACTCTGAAACAGGGGCCCTGAAGACTTTCATCACTCAGCAAGGCATCAAGAGTCAGGTAATCAGAGGAATTTGGAGTACAGCACTGCTCTGGTGGTTATTTTTTGTTAATTCAAGAGAGTATGATCTTAATTACCATCTAACCATTTGGACCCATATGGAAGGGAAGGTGCCTGAATAGATTGAGAACACCCTGGCATGGGTGTATCTCAGTGGCACCTTTTTCTAAGTGTCCCTGCACTGTGTTACCTCATGTTCCCTGGTACATGATAAGATGCAGGAGGAAGAGCCCGGAGCTAGGATAATGTCAGTCCCTTGGATGTAAATATGATTGCTGACTTCAGGCTCTGCTCTGTGTCAGCTTCTGAGAGGATAAACAAATCTACCTGCTGAACCAGAAGTAGCTCTTTTGCATGTGAATCTCACTGAGCAGGTCTGTTTTCCACCAGAGCTGTCAGGATTTCATGCCTGCCTTATAATGAAGTATACCTTCAGCCTTGTGAATCTTGCTGTTAAATCAGGAAGCTTAGGTTGCTCTGTCTCTGCCTGTAGCATCCTTGCAGGTCAGCGTCAGTACAGCCTGAGCTTTCTTAGGTTAGAGATGAGAATCTCTGTTGTGCTTTTAGCATTGTATTAACCCTTGCAACAAAGTTTACATAGAGTTAAAAGATAAAGACCTGTTGGGAAAAAGATGGTTAGTTGGACTGGTTTGGGGAATGTATTTAAACTAACTCTAATCCTACTTCAGGTACAGCCCTTGAAACTAGGCTTTCTGTCTCATAAGCTCATGCTTAGTCTCTGAATTCAAAGGAAACTCATAGTCTGTTTCTCATTTCCCCAAGGAATATTGTCAACCATGTCCATATGTGCAAGTCAATAATGAGGACTTAGCCGAAAAGTTAGTCCTCTCCCCTGCATAGCAATGAGTCAGGAAAAAAAAAGCTGGGAGTCTGTGGCACAGTAAAGCTTCAGCCTTAGGTACAAACAGAAGCAAAGGGCTAAACAAGAGCCTACTGGTGACTGTTTTTGTTCAGGTTAGCAGAGGTCAGTCTCTGGAGGCTCTGTTTCAACTCAGTTCATCAGCACTAATTTCCTGAGAATTCCTTTTTAAACTTAATCTAGTAGGAAGACTAACTGCATTTTCAAGAGGAGGCGAGAGAGAAGCTGCCCCTAAGCAACATATTTCCTGCTAGAACAGCAAACTGTTTTGCAACATGGCCAGATGTGAGTGCATCCGGTCTCAGTCCCCATCACGAGTCCTAGTGTAAATCTCTGGCCTTCTGCAGTCTGACAGTTTGGGCAGTCAGCACTGAAGATAGCTGAATCAGCTCCTGTTCCTAGAAAAACTCAAAACTTACCACCACCCTCCCTTCCTTCCTTCCCTTGCTCTTTTTTTTTGGTTGGTTTTAACAAACTCTTGTGCTGTTTGTGTGCAAACCACTGTCACAGCATCATGCTTAATTCAACAGCAGGTTTATTACTTTCCTTACAAAGAAGAGTTTGGTTTTCAGCTTTACACAAGTAAGCGGTTGTTGTGCTCAGTATTGGAATTTTGTGCAGCCCAGTTCAAAAACCAGAAGTAATCCATTGCAGGCACAGGATAAGGGCACCAGTTGAAACAGTACCTGCCATATTTCCTTGTCTGCTCTCTACTCTGGTACTTCTAGCCTTCAGATCCTCATTGACTTAAACTTAGTGACTTACCCATTCACACAGGTACCCAGGAACAAAATCTGGGTCTGAACAGTGTCATTTGTGTTCCCTATCTTTGCTTAGTTCCTGATGATGCTTTCCTTGAGCTTGCATCCTGAGGAATTTAAGGAGCAAAATCCACTTATGGCAGACTTTCCAAACTCAACTTTTTGAATTTATTCTCAGTAAAAGATTGAAGGCATACTGAGCTGTTGTGCTCTGAATGCCCTCCCTGTATGGCTACAGCGTTTTTTCCAGGGCAGGTGATCTTGCAATTGCAAGATCTGCTTTATTCTCTTTGAAAGCATGCCTGAAACTGCTGCACAGCTTACCAAGGAATTAGCTGTGTGCTCTGGGAATGGAGTGATATGCCACACAGGTTTTAAAAGGTGTTGGTATGCAACATAGTTTTACTTCTAGTCCCTACAGTTGAAGTAGCCCACTACCGTAGATCAACGTCCCTTTGGAAGACAGAGCAGTGGGTATTAAATCTACATGTTCTTCTACAGCTTGAACAAAGCATTGAACAAGGCAGTGCTTTTTTTGTGGGACAGACAAGAGAAGTACTTTGTGCACTGTATCGAGCACTTTGCTAGGCAGTTCTCAGGGGATATAAAACTGTCTCTTCAATGATATGGCAGTGGCTGTGCTTGCTCAGGAACTGACCGTGTCTGTGGCAAGAGAATGTGTGAAGCTGGGATCATGCACTGCCACCCTGTGGGCCCACTGCAAGGCTGCTATAGGAGAATCCCTTGTGTCTTGTGCAGTTGTGGTGGAAGAGCAGAATTAACAAGGATACCACTTTATACAGGGCCCAAAGTGTTTGGTATTTCTCATAGTTTGGGCATCTGTGACATGGTAGACATTCAGGATTTGCATTAGGAACACCAGCATGAGTCTGCTCTGTGTCAAAACATTATTGGGAGTGGTATTTTGCCTGTCTCTCCTGCTCCATTTTGCATTGAGATTGTCAATAATGGGCCAAGTCTGAAAATTCATTTCACTGCTTGGAGTGCTGGGTTTCCTGCAGGGAGCTAAAGGTCAAAACCCCTCATCTTGTTTGTGCTAATTAGCTACCTAATTAACAAAGAGCTGACCTGCTTTTTTCCTGTCCTCAGGTAGCCTTAAGCCTAATCTGCCTCTTTCTCCCTTCCTCCCTTCTCTTGCTATTGACCTGCTTGCCTGTTAACCCTGTCTACACTGCACTTGCTACTATACACTTCTTGACTTTCTGCGTGTGACTGGACCCCACCTCTAGCATCAGGTAGGAAACCTCTCTGTGCCTCTCAACACAGCCCTTGGTGCTTTTCAGAGGCTTAGAGCCTGGGTGCTGTTAGATGCATTTTGGGTTAGTGTTGGTATGTAACTCTTATGACTGCAGTTATTAAGAAACAGGCCTTGGGGATTAGCTCTCTTGTGGCCCTAGGGTTTCATGTTGGATAATGGTGTGAACTGCTACATCAATCTGTTTTAAGCTTCTCTGCTTAATATGGATTGATGTGACAGTCTGAGACATGATTTGAATGCTATTGGTGGAGCCCATGCCTCCTTGCACTAAGAGGTAGCCTAATGGACTTGCTAACAAAAGAGAACAATGTTCCCTGCTGTTGCTATGACCAATTCTTGGTTGGGCATAGAATTTGATGTTCTGAGGAGGGAATGACCAAATCATGTGAGGTGTGACACCTCACCTGTATCTAAATGACTAAAGCATTTATGTGTAATAAATGGCAAGTGTTTGCTCTTAGTTTCAGAGCAAGGTTTCTTAGTCTTTGAATTTATTTAGAGGAATTTATTTATGTCTAAGATGTCATTTCTTCTCTTCAGACCAAGGAAGAGCAGTCCCAGATCACCAGCCAGGTGACTGGACAGATTGGATGGAGACGTGAAGGAATCAAATACCGTCGCAATGAACTCTTTCTTGATGTGCTGGAGAGTGTGAATCTCTTAATGTCCCCACAGGGTAAGTAGGAGGTGTTGAGCTGGCATCCTTCTCCTGCTCAGGGTTTGTGAGTGGTGACTCTTGAAAGTGTTCTGAACTCTGATCTTCTCTAACTAGGTCAGGTTTTGAGTGCCCATGTCTCTGGCAGAGTGGTGATGAAGAGTTATCTCAGTGGAATGCCAGAGTGCAAGTTCGGCATGAATGACAAGATTGTCATTGAAAAACAGGGCAAAGGGACTGCGGATGAAACGGGGAAAAGGTAAGAGGTTTGGACCTGGTGACCACTTGCCACCAGGGACTCTTATGAAAGGGCAGCCCTTAATAGCTTTTCTGATCTGACAGACAAAAAGCTGGGTTTTTTTTTTTCTTCCCTTCAAATGGTACTGCTAACGTTGGATAGATGAGTTGTCATGTCAGCCTGAGGGCCTCAATACAGAGGGCTTCTCTACAGTTCTTTTAAGTATTAAGATTCAAACATAGTTTAAAGTGTAGAGTTATTACACCTGAAAACGCTTCCCCAAGACGGGTTTTCCTAAAATCTGTATCTCTAGCAGTTTTGCTCAGTGCAGAGAATCTGAATCATAAAAACAGTAGCAGTGCTCCCAAGAAATAGTGAAAGAATCCCTCTGCCTGCTTTACCTGGACTGTTCCTACAAATTGGAACAAAAACTGGGGAAACCCCTCCTGCTGATTACAGGTGATCAGTGGCTTGTGAGTAGGAGACACATCCTTTCTGAGAGCCCAGCTACCCTCCCTCCCAGCTGCACCTCAGTCAATACCCACACTGAAGGTGGAAACAGCTCTTAATGCCTTCTCCAGCTTTCCTGCTTGGGGTGAAGAGATAAAAAGCAAAGGGACTGCCACTTTTGTCTCACTAACCATTTGCAACTCATCTGTATTTCTCTTGGTTGTTTTGTTTTGTTTTGTTTTTTTGCTGACCCCCAGTGAATTGGGAAGGTAGATAATCTGCTTCAGCTTTGTGTGCACTCTGCTCTCCCCCTGTCTCTTGCTTTGTGTGACTTATGCATGTAACCTGGATCTCAGACACTTTCCATGATGGTTCCTGTAAATGGAGCTGAGCTGCTGTTTGCCTTTTCTCTCAGAACCAAGCCAAGAGCTATCGCTTCACTGTCACCTTTAAGCCATCTTTCCTGAATCTGAATTGAGCTAGTAAAATGGATGAGCCTGTGATGGCTGATGAGCCCAATGAGGATTTTCTCTAGTGAAAATATCAACTGCACAGGCCTTGAAGAGTCAGTACACTGTCCCAAAGCTTCTGTGTCAACTGCCTTTGACAGTAAATACTCTACTTTTTTGAGTTTCAGAAGTAAGATGAACAGGGATCTTTGTAGGTTCTTGCTAGCTGTGATTATCCAGTGGGCATCTCCAGCTTGGAGACGTTACTCTCCAGAAGCATTTAGTTAGAGGTGACCAAAAGGGACAGCTGCTGTCAGTTGCTTTTTGGGACCTAGCTTGTGGCAAGGCCGACCTGGAGTAATGCTGCCTGAGGCCTGGAGCAGTCCTAGGCAGAGGGCTTTCCTAGCCGTTTTCCAAAGAAATACAAATTAGCTGGCTAATGTTGGTTGTCATCTGGGCAACAGATTAGTAAAGACTAACTCCTCCTTTTGAAGCACAAACCACACCACTGGTGGTAGTGTAACTAGACAGCCAGTCAGCCTGGGATCAGTCTGCTTCCCCTTTATTTAGGTAGTGGTGGTTCCTAGGGCAGCTAAACCTGCTGTAGTTCTCACACTATTTTGGCATATGGACATGGTTGTCCTGTTGCTTCCAGCAGTTGAGGCAGCTTAGATACCATAGTAGTACACTGCTGCACATTCTCTACACTGCTGCCTTCTCTGTTGCTCCTGCCATCTGGTCCCTTTCAGTAGCTGAGGGGTTTTGTCTGGCCTAGGACCTGTATTCTCAGGAATTAGTACGTGGCACAAGTTCAGTGCTGACAGGTTAGGCTGGTGCACCTACATAGACAGGTGGTAGCTCTTTAGATTTTTAGGAGAGATACAGACTTGTATGTCACAATATTGTGGTTTTGGCGATTTGGTTCAGAATCACCGGCTGGCAGTGTGGAAATGAACAGCTGTGAAGAGATTTCTGAACAGGAGGACTCTGAACCTGGCATTTCCTGGCTCTGTGGCAGTGGGATAGCTTTGTGGACAGGAAAGTGTTTTCTCTCCTTTGAACTGTGCTGTGAGAAGACTTGGGCTAGCAGAGTTGCCTTTGCAGTACTGAGTGCTGCTGGCAGGTAGACCCAAGCATTGTGTTGCTGGCTATGACAGTAAGGGTACTCTTCTAAGCTTTCTCCTCTTTGGGGAGAGGAGAGAGAAAATTCTTTAAAACAAGCTTCCTGAAATATGATTTTTGTATGGTAAAACAAGGAAAGTCTGAGCCAAGAGGCTGCTGTCCCCTAAATCTTTCCCTGCCTCCCCAATTCCCGGACACCTGCGATGGCAATATGCTCTGTAGAGTAGTTTCTGCCTGGACAGATTTTGACTGCACCAAGATACCAGAGCTGCAGCTTGTGCTTCTCTAACTCTGTTTTGTGTTTTTAGTGGCAAACAGTCAATTGCCATTGATGACTGCACTTTCCACCAGTGTGTGAGGCTCAGCAAGTTTGATTCCGAGAGGAGCATCAGCTTCATTCCACCAGATGGAGAATTTGAGCTCATGAGGTACTGTGGGTGCAGGGTGAACAGGCTGGTGTTGGCATCTGCTTCCTGCTACAGTAGTGTTGCTGCTCCCAGGCAGTCTTGCAGCCCTTGAGCACTTAAGAAATACATACTTACCCCCACCTTTTCAGAGTGGAATCTCTAAGTTGTCCCACAGATCCATGTGTTACAAATGTGGAAGCCCAGCTGCGTTTAGTTTTCTTTGCCACAGTCACAGTGTTGGATGTGGGTTTTCTTGCTTTTGAGCTTGCTGTATCTGTTGTTTTTAGTGTTTAACACTGGTGTCCTTGAACAAGGCTGTTGACAGGAACCAGATATAAACCACAAGAAGCCATTGCTGCCCTACAGCAGCACAGAACATAACTGCTGTTTCCCTCTGGGATGTTTCCCTTTCTGGCTGAGGTTTCTCAGCTATTTGCTATATTCAGAGATTATCTCTTTAGGAGGGTATCTGATACAGTTTGAGGTGTAAGGGAGTTAACTCCTCCTCAGAGTTCACTGTGGCTTCCATCCCTGCAGATACCGAACCACGAAGGACATTATCCTTCCCTTCCGTGTGATCCCACTGGTGCGGGAGGTGGGCCGGACTAAGCTGGAAGTGAAGGTGGTGATCAAATCAAATTTCAAACCTTCCTTGCTGGCCCAGAAGATAGAGGTAAGAGAAGAAAAACCAGTGGTATCTTGTGCCTAGAAATCATGCTTCTAGTTTACATCCGCTGTGGTGGAGTCCTCACAGATGAGTCTTCAAGCTTGAACAGGGCTAAAAAGGTGAACTGAGTATCTCTTAGATGTGTGGTGCTGCTGTGCTGTGGGAGGGGGCTGCTGTACAGTAGGGAGGTGGGAGCTGTTTTCATTTGCACAGCCACCGTGGCAGGGGCAGCTCATTCCATCCCTGCAGCAACTGTTCACTTAGCTTTTCAGGCACTGTGAAAATTTCATGTTCTGTCTGCATGATCTGATGGTATGCCAGACAGGCAGCAGGCTGTGAGCTGTGTAAGACAGGCTAGGGATGGCTTTGCAGTTTAGTCCCCATCTGAGAAGGCTTACTGCTGCAAGGTTGGGCTGTCCAGAGCCTGCTGCAATGCCTGGCATCCTTCCTGAGCTCATCTTCCCAATGTAAGCCAGGATTCCTGCAGCATGGAGATCTCTGCCCTGTTCTTTAGTGACTTTTGTGTATTACGGAATTGTGAACCTGTACTTCAAAGCAAGAAACTGGAGAGGTAGCCTAGGATGCCTTGTGGTAGCTGATGTTCTCTGGGCCCTGAGCTGGGAGAGACAAGGCCCAAGGGGTCCAGGACAGACCATCTGAAACTGCCCAAAATGCCCAGGCTGCAATCTCCTTGCCCCTGCTTACCAGACTGTGCTTCCAGGTCCGGATCCCAACACCCCTCAATACCAGTGGAGTGCAAGTCATCTGCATGAAAGGGAAGGCAAAGTACAAGGCCAGTGAGAATGCCATTGTTTGGAAGTAAGTGAGCATGTTGGGACGGGCCTGCAGGGGCAAGTCTTGGGGAGGCAGGCTCTGTGTAGTGCTCCTGTCTACCTTGAGATTATGTAGTAAGAGGGAGCAGAAACTCTGGCACCTTCTCACTTCTGGGCTTTCTCCAACAGGATAAAACGTATGGCTGGAATGAAGGAATCCCAGATCAGTGCGGAGATTGAACTGCTGCCCACCAATGACAAGAAGAAGTGGGCTCGGCCTCCCATCTCCATGAACTTTGAGGTGAGTACCTGTCTGCCTTTCAGGATACACCCAACCTTGGAGAAGCTGTGTCAGTCCCACAGGTTTGAGCATTCCCTCTGACAAGCTGACAGGTGAGGTCAGCCAGATGGCAAAGCTAATGGAAGAAAATTGCCCTTAGAGCCACAAGAGTCTGGCACCATGCATGCAGGGAGTAGTGAAGGGAGCAGTGGCTCTTGATGTCCATTTCTAGATGCCAGGGGTCCTCTGGCATTTGTGTATGGAGAGCATCTTACCCCCATTCCAATGCTCTCTGTTGCCTTTCCCTCTCTCAATAGGTCCCATTTGCACCCTCTGGGCTGAAGGTGCGCTACCTGAAAGTCTTTGAGCCAAAGCTGAACTACAGTGACCACGATGTGATAAAATGGGTGAGGTACATCGGCAGGAGTGGGATCTACGAGACCAGATGCTAGCCCCAGCAGGCTGGCAGGCTCCCTCTTCTCCAAGCCATGCTCTGCCTCTCCTCGGTCTTCAGCTACATTCAGAGATGTCTGCCTGGCCCCTCAACGCAGATTGAAAGACCCTGTGGCTCACCCCGGGAGCGGACTCGCCTGCCCGTGTTCAGTTACCACCCACGCTGCAGATGAAGTTCAGAACCCAGTCGTGTGCAGGGGTGCAATCAGCCTCCTGCTCCCTGTCCCAGGGTGGGCAAGGGCTAGTCTAACTCCCATCCTCTCGTGATCTTTCTAGGGAACGTCCACCATTAAACTCCTCTTCTGTTGGTGTCTCACTACTTGCATCATATCCTAGTATTTTTGAAGTTCTTGTGCATATGTACTCGTAGAATAGACCTAAACATAGACTGGACAAATCTGAGTTGAAGTTACCCTGGCTTCTGTACTAGCTATTGCTGTTGTGGTAGATGTTGCTGGAAAGTCTGAGATGTCTGGGGTGGTGAGTTTGTTGGGCCCCCACCACAGGAGATGGTTGGCTCACCAAATCTCACCACCACCTTATTTCTTGCAAAGTTGTCAGTATAGAGTCCTGCCGTGGGAAGGTTTGTGACCAAAAAGGATGAGGGTTTAGGCTCTTGCTGGTGTGTATGTGGGTGGCACAGCATTTCAGGTCCTTGTAGCATTTACCCCTATCCACTGCTGGCTTGACCCAGTCTGTCCTTTCCAAACAAATTGGAGACATGGCCCCACTGTCCCAGGGAGTGTGGGTCAGCTGAGCTCTGTCAGGATGTGAACAGGGTCTGTCCTTGGGGGATCTCAAATGCAGCTGGCAGTAAGAGCCCCCTGACCCAGCTTGCCCTCTCCAAACTTCTACCAAATGCTTCTGGGTCATAGGAATGCTGCTGCAACCCACAATCCTGCTTCTGGTAGTGTGGTCTCCATTTTGTACACTTTGTGATTTGTCCAGCTCTGAATCTAATAAAGTATGTAGAATGGAGAAGGCTGCCTGCGCTGCTGTTTGGGACTGGTGCTGCAAGAGCCTGGGCCTGGGCCACAATGTCTTGGGGCTTGCTTGTGCTGCTTCCCCAGCCCTGGGCTGCTTGGAGGCTAGTAGGTGAAAAGGACAAGTGATGCTTTTGTTTCCAGCTCTGCCAGTGCTGCAGCTCCCTGGAGAAAGGAGGATGTTCTGGACCTTCCTTGGGGCTGCAGCTGGGATGAACTGAACTCTGTGAAGTGTGTCCCAGCCCCCTGTAAGTCAGGCTCCTGTGTCCCAGCCAGGCTTAAGAGAATCATGGTCATCTTTCCTTGCTTGCACCTGAAAAAAAACTCAAAAGCCATTTCTCCTTTTAACTTGGCTTTTGGTAGTGGGGGCCAAGGTGGGTGCTGTGTGGGCTAGCTGAGGGATGCAGCAACTGCTGAACAGCTGGACCTGGCCTTTTTCTCAGCCCCTCTGCCTTCAGTCTGTGAGCAGGTGAGGGTGTCCAAGTGGGCATTCCCTGTCGGTGGAAGAAAAAGTTCAAACCCAAATCCCAACCTGCAGTGTCTTGACTGTAGTTTAAAAGCAGAAATTCTGTTTTCAAGAGAAAGAGAGAAAAAATTTCAAGCCCTCCCAAAGCCTCTTTCTTTCCCTGGGCGACAGGACAAGCAGGGACTGAGCGGGTTTTGGGACCGTCCCGATCGCTCCCGGTGCCGCTGTCCCAGCACGTGGCGCCAGGTTCTCCACTCCTGGCGCCGTAGTGCGCAGGCGCAATCGGGTCTGGACTACATCTCCCGGCGGCCCTCGCGCCATGGCGGCCGCCCGCCTCCTTCCCGGCAGCGCTCGCCGTCCTTTCCGGCTTCGAGCGGCGGCGGCTCCGCGGGGCGGGCTCGCCCCGCCATGGCGTCCTGCGCCGACATCCTCCGCTCCGAGTTCCCCGACTTGGACGGCGAGCTCTTCGCTTACGTGACGGGTGAGCGGCTCCTGCCTGCCCGCTGTGGCTCGGCCTCCCGCGGCGCCGCATGTCGCGACACCTCCCCGCTGTGGCGACAGGCGGCAGCGCCCAAATCGCGACAGGCGGCTGGGGAGGGGTGGGGTACGGGGACCGGGAGGGTGCCACCTGTCGCGACAGCGGCGGGGTGTGCAGCGCCGGCGCCGTGTGCCCGCAGGGATCCTGCACGGCAGCGGGGCGGACTTCGAGTCGGTGGACGAGCTGGAGGAGGCGGTGGGCGAACTGCTGCGGGAGGTGTCGCAGGACACCAAGGACGACGGCGCCATCAGGGAGATCTGCCAGCGCCTCTTCAACACCCTGCAGCTGTAAGGGCACCCGGCGTTCCCCCGCACCCCCTCACCCCACTCATGTACCTTACCCTTCTCCTCCTCTCCGTAGGGACGAGGGCCAAGCCCAGCGCTGCAGCCAGGTGCTGCTGGATGCCCCCATCCAGCTTTCCCAGATAACTGATGGATATGGTGAGTGATGCCCTCGGCTCACGTCCTGCCCAGGGGTGCTGGAGCTCGGAGGGGCTCGGGGCACTGGGTGTGCTCCCCTGACCTTGGGGAGAGGAGCCTCAGGCTCTCCCTCATAGGCACACATCTGATTCTCATTCTGCTGCTGAGCCATGGGCAGCGGTGCTCAGGGGGTAAGTTGGGGTGAAGGTCGAGGTGGTCCCCTCATCCTGTCGGGAGAGGGATCAGTCGTGTCTGGGCTTGGGTGGTCGTTAAGGCAGGACTTTGTGGAGCCTCCCTGCCACACGTGCTCACCAACCCAAACCCCACCGTCTCCCTTGCAGGCGACGCCAGTGCGGATCTGCTGCCAGGGCTGTTGCTGAAGAGAGGCCAGACCTCGGTAAGTGAGGGCTGTGACCTTCCTTGTGCGAGCAGCTGACACGTGGGGCTGCAGTGCCCTGCCCTGCCCTGCTCCAGTCCAGGTTGCCCTTGGAGAGCAGCTGAGGCAGGAAGCATCCTGGCTAGGAGCAGAGCTGCAGGGGGTACTGCTCCTCTTGTGAGGCTCTCTGTCATTTGGGAAACTCTTGACCTTGGTCTGGTGAAGAGGCTCCTTCTCTGCTGACATGAGTTAGCAACTTATTAAACTGACAAGATCTATTTTGCTTTAATTTCTTAGTGAGCTCTGACTTTTGTGAGGACCTTTGGCTCCTACAGCAAGGCCTTTGATTGAGAAAATAGGATGTCCCTGGATGACATCTTGAATATTCAGTGAGGGGTAAAGCCCTGAATAATGACAGGAGGGGGCTGTTACAGGTGGGAAGTTAGCAGAGAGCTACTGCAGGGACGTTGTAAGCCCAGCTCTAGAGCCAGGAGTAGATTGTTGTGGTTTGGGAAATAAGATCAAGAGCAGAGGAGTTTGGAAGTAGTTCCACTCCATGACCTGAGGAAGTCAGGACATCTGTATTGATGGAATGTGTAGCTGCTCAGGAACAGCCTGGCTTGCTGTCTGTGTTGAATGTGCCAAAATCTGAACATGGGTGAGGTGCAGCTGTACATCCACAAGGGAAGGACAGCAGTATCTGTACAGTGTGGGCAGTGTCTTTGCCAGGCTGGTCTCTCACAGAGCTCCCTTTCCTTGGATTAACATGCTGAGGATGAGAACCCTTCACTTAGATGCTGAGACCTAACGTTATCCCACATGTCTGAACGGGAGTCTTAAGCAAAAACTGGCAGCTCTGGCTGGTTTTGGCTCTAGAGTTGTTGAGGCTGGATCACTTTCCAGCTCTTGTGTCTGCAACTCAAAAAAAGGATCTTCAGAAAAATTGGAGACAATTTAGAGAAGGCATTGGGAAGCCTGTCAAGCTTTGGAGGACGTCTTACTAGGAGATTGAGAAAGCTGGGTATAGTTTACAGGGTGACTTTGTCTGTAGGTGTGGGGTCACAGCTCTAGTAACAAGACACTTTTCAGTCTGGCATGCAGGTCTGTAACATGCTCCAGTGCCTGCTGAGTTGCCTAGAAATATCTAGGAATGTTCTTGGTCAGCCACAAATATTTGATTCTATGCAGGAATAAGCTGGAGTGGCCTGAAAGCCTGGCCAAGACCAGAAGCCAGGTTAAAACACTTGGCACCTTCTTGCCTTCAGGGTTAATTAAATGCTTTTTGTCTCTGATCCACTGCTCAAGAAGAGTTTGTTCTAAACTGGCTAACATTTAACGTGCTGGGGAGGGAAACACCTCATGGTGCACTTCAAGGGTAGGTGCAGGGTATACCAGAAGAGGTGGGATGGCAGGTTGCTGCTGTTAAAGTGCCTTGGCTGATCCAGGTCCCTGGAACTGCAGAAACCAACTATACGATAGGGTCAGCCAAAACCTCAGCATTGCTGGGGCAAAACTTGTGTATGAGCTGTTGATTTAGGACTTCATTCCTGAGGCAGCTTTCTGGCCTGATTAGCCTCCTCAAAATATGTTTGAATCTGTCCCAGTTTCCTTGTCCTTCCTCCCTCCCTTTCTTCCAGGCTTGAGAGGTTGATTGATCTTTTCTCTGGAGCTGGACTTTTGGGGGTTTTGCTGAAGATGCTCTCTCTTCTTCAAACTCTGTTCTGTGTCCCAGATGGTGAATGCCAAGAAACTGGAGAAGGCGGAAGCCAGGCTGAAAGCCAAGCAGGACAAGAGGCTGGAGCGGGATTCCCTGAAGTCATCTGGCCCAGTGTGAGTATGCAGGGCGCTTTGAACATTCCCATCCTGCTCTGCTGAGCATGGCTGGGATCTGGCTGTACCAGAGCTTTCCTGTTGAGCCCCCTCTCTGTGTTCTGCCTGTCTGCAGAGTCCTTGAGGAGGCGTCTGCCAGCCAAGCTTCCAGCAAGAAGGAGACTCGCATGGAGTCATCAGGCAAGAACAAGTCGTATGATGTGCGCATCGAGAACTTCGATGTGTCCTTCGGTGAGCGGTGAGTGCGCTGGGGATGTGGGACAAACCCTGGCTGGGATTTTGGACCATGGGGGATTGAGACTGGATTAGAGAGCAGTTGAGAAATTACGGAGGGTGTGGCGAAGATGAGGAAGCAAGGTAGGCAGTGACCCTACTGGCTTTGGGCAGGAGAAGCCTGTGATTTTTACTTGGTTGCAGCACAGCCTGAAATACACCAGGGGCAGGTGGCTGTCGGGTATCTCCTCTTCATGGGACAGTCTGACCAGGGACCTGCCTGTTCCCTTGTTTCAGTGTCCTTCTGACGGGAGCAGACCTGAATCTGGCTTTTGGGCGGCGCTATGGGCTGGTGGGCAGGAACGGGCTGGGGAAGACCACGCTGCTGAAGATGATTGCCAGCCAGAGCCTGCGCATCCCCTCACACATCAGCATCCTGCACGTGGAGCAGGAGGTGGCAGGGGATGAGACACCAGCACTGCAGAGTGTGCTGGAGTGTGACACCACTCGTGAGAGCCTGCTGCGGGAGGAGAGGGACCTGACAGCCAAGATCAGTGCTGGCAGGTGAGGTAGTCCCCTGGATTTCCAGCCCTGCTGTGGGCTCTTGACCACGAGGTCTCATTCTGAGGTCTCTCCCTTCCAAAGAAAGGCTCTGGCAGAAGTGGGCTGTATTTTCCCTACGTTAGTCCTACCTGGGGAGATCAGCCTCCCCCAGCACTCAAACCCTAACTTGGTGAATCCCACACACTCCTCCTTTTTCTGCCCTAGGGGAGAAGGGACAGAAGGTGCCAGACTATCAGAGATCTATGCTAAGCTGGAGGAGATTGAGGCAGACAAGGCGCCAGCAAGGTGAGACAGCCCTGTGAGCACCACTGTGTATTGGCATGGCCAGACCTGAGCAGTGGTTTGGGGTATGCTGCAGCCCTGGGATCCAGCATGTGGGGATGGGATTTTCCCTGCTATACTTCTTGTCTCTTCTCTGTCACAGCCCTGCTGGTTTAGGAATAGTTGAGCTTTCTGCTGAAGCTGGAGGGACTTATTTTGCCCCAAATGGCTTGTATTTTGCTGCTGCTGCTCTCCAACCTCCCTAGGTTCCTGGTGCCTGGGGAGCATTTTTGGGATGGTAGTGGTGATGTGACTCTCTTCCTGGCCAAAGAGATGAAAACTCCTTGCAAATCTCCTGGGACTTCATGTGGATGCTTTGCCCTGCAGGGCTGCATTTACTAGCCAAGTTCTTCACTTGGGTATGCAGGGAAGTTTTCCTGCAGCAGAATGGCTTTAAAGTATATAGTAGAGTTCCCTTGGTGGTTGTGGGTCTGAGACCTCAGACTGTGCTCTGCTGTTGGATGCTGTAGCTGGATTCCAATTCTCTCCCCTTTTCACCAGGGCATCCGTCATTCTTGCTGGGCTGGGCTTTAATGCGAAGATGCAACAACAGACAACCAAGTAAGTACTTTGGGCAGTGAGGCAGTGATGGGGCTGGGGGGATGTTCCAGTTGAGCCCCCAGGCACTGTAAGGAAGAGCAAGGATCTATTCTTGCCTGTCCAATGCGGTGTCCTAGCCTGGGGGTGCCTGTGGTGTCCTGCCACATTCCTGCTGGACCGCAGATCTTGTGCTGTGCCTGAAATCTCTGCAGGGACAAGTGGCCTCTGGGTGACAGTAGAACCAAAAGAGCTGCGGGGTAGCAGGAATCCTTCACACAGGCAAACACAGAATAGTTCTGTATTGAACAGTAACCCCTTTCTGCATCTTCTCTTCTCAGAGAGTTTTCTGGAGGCTGGAGAATGAGACTGGCCTTAGCCAGAGCCCTGTTTGCCAGGTTGGTGTCCAGGCCTTCATTAAGGGGTTAAGCCTCCTTGTTGTCCATGCTGCAAGGTGCAGGGGTGCTGCCTGGGGGTCCTGTCAACCCAGGCTCTTGGGGTGGCGTGTTGGAGGCACTGCAGCTGTGTGTGTGATGAGACACTCTTCACTGATCCTGTGCTCCTTCTGCTTCTGATACCCATGTCTTGTTTTCCCCAGGCCAGATCTCCTTCTGCTGGATGGTAAGTTGATACTGTGAGTCCCCCTCTGACACTGCTGTGCCCTTCCTGGGGTTGGGAACATGCCATGGCCTTTATCTGCCTGCTCAAAATAGCCCTGTGTGACAGGCTGGCCTGGCAACACAGTTGGCAGCAGTGGCAAGGGGAAATCTGCCTGGGCAGCAGCTCTCACTGTGCTCAGCAGAACCTTGCCCTGTGCTTCAACCAGGTGGTCTGCATGTCATCCTGCCCCAAGTTTTGTTCCTTTCCCCTTGCCAGTCCCTGGAATGCACCCTGGCTGCCAGTCTGTGCTGGGGGAAGTCCCTTCACTGCAGAGCATGCCCAGGTTGTGTAGGGAATCTGAGTGAGATGCTGCTGTGAGGCACCAGAGTCTGGGTATTGATGTGGAGTGGGGGGAGCATCCCTGCCTGAGCCTCAGCCTCCATGTGCACACTGCATCACACCCTCAACATGAGTCCCCTGAGCTGGTGGAGGTTTCCATGCAGGCTCTTTCCTCCCCAGCGCAGATCACTAGGCTTTCCTATGGGAAAAAAAATATAATCCAGCCAGCCCCATCCCTCCTGACCTCAGTGCCTTTTCCCCTTCCCTCAGAGCCAACGAACATGCTGGATGTGAGGGCAATTTTGTGGCTGGAGAGCTACCTACAGGTAGGGGGGTGGCAGAAGGCCTTGATACAAAGAAAGGGTGAGGGAGGGAGATGTCCTCACCTCCCTGAGTGGTGGGACCAACCCCTGTGCTCTGGTGCTCAGGCCTGCCTCCTGTCTCCTCCAGACCTGGCAGTCGACCATCCTCGTGGTGTCCCACGACAGGAACTTCCTGAACGCAGTGGCCACGGACATCATCCACCTGCACTCGCAGCGGCTGGACATGTACCGTGGGGACTTTGAGAACTTCATGAAGATCAAGGAGGAGCGGCTGAAGAACCAGCAACGAGAGTATGAAGCCCAGCAGCAGTACCGTGAGCACATCCAGGTACTGGGAAAAGCCAGTGGAGCTGGGGCATTCTTCTCCCAGCCTTGTCCCTTTCTCTCTGCCTTAGTGGTTGTATTGCTGTAGGTTTGGCAGTGGAGCAGGGTTGCTGGTGTTGAAGGGGACTTGGGGCTCTCTGATGATTTTCTCTCCCACAGGTTTTCATTGACCGCTTCCGCTACAACGCCAACCGGGCGTCCCAAGTCCAGAGCAAGCTCAAGCTGTTGGAGAAGCTGTGAGTGCCTATCCTGATCCTCTCTGGAGGTGGGAAAGGGGCAGTGCTCCTGGGAAGAAGTGAAGGTTCCCAGGGTACCTGGCATATACACTTGTGGTTTGGGCTTTTTGGGTGCCTGTCTCTGGTCCAGAGGCTTTGGTTTGAGTAGTGTCACAGAGCTAAAGACTCTACCCAGGCTTCTGGTGTGGGAGCAGACCCACAGTGCACCTTGGTTATATGTCTCCTCTTCTTGCAGGCCAGTGCTGAAACCTGTGGACAAGGAATCTGAGGTGATCATCAGGTAAGTGTCCCCTGAGCCATTGTTTGGAGGGCACCTGGCTCCATTTCTGACATGAGCTGCTCCAAGGTCCTGTCCCAGCTGGGACAACCACCCCTTTTTGTAGGCCAGTTGTACTCTGACAGGGGGACCAGAGAGGTCCCCTCGCTCAGGCTGGGTTCCTTCCTGGGTTGAAGGCTGCAGGTCTTTGTTGCCTTCTCGTGACCATCCTTCCCTGAGGCCCTGCAGGGTAGGGAGCCCTCCTTGTCACCTGGGGGGTTACAGAGCTTGTTCTGGGTGGTTGGGAGTCTCTGAAGTTCCTGGCCGTCTCTCACCTCTTCCTGCCTTCTCAGGTTCCCCGATGGCTTTGAGAAGTTCTCCCCCCCAATCCTGCAGCTGGATGAAGTAGACTTCTATTATGAGCCAAGTCACTACATCTTTCATTCCCTCTCCGTCTCTGCCGACCTGGAGTCCCGCATCTGTGTGGTATGTGGGATTGCAGAATAATGGAGGCTGCGAGGGACCTTGGGAGGACCCTGCTGAAAGCAGGGATAGCTTTGATTGTAGGACAGGTTGATCAGGTCCTTGTCCACTTGAATTCTGGATGTTTCCAGGGAGGACTGTTTCTTCCATTCTTCTGGGTCCCATCACAGCATTTGATCATCCTCGTTTTGAGGAGCACTGGAATATTTTTCCTAGTACCGTTTAGAATTTCAATGGATACCTCTGAGAAGAGACTGCATCCATGTACAACTCCTGTTAGATGACAGCAGCATGTAGTGGGGGCCATGCGACATTGGATGGGGCAGCAGACACTGTGCTTGCAGATGAGTCTGGGGCCGAGTAATCCTTAGGCTTGAGGGTTGGGGAGGGAACATCTGGCACTGCTGCCAGTGCTACTTGTCAGTGATAGGAATGCAGCTTCCTGGTAGCTGAAGTCACCATTTATGCTCTGTCCTGCTCCCCCTCATCATCTACAAGAACTGAAATTCCCTGATCACTGCCCCCCTCTCCGAAGTGCCTTGATGGATTTCACATTCTCCAATGCTGCTGCTACTTCTCTAGGTTGGGGAAAACGGAGCTGGCAAGTCAACCATGCTAAAGATCTTAATGGGGGAGCTGGCACCAGTCAGGGGGATCAGACATGCTCACAGGTACCTGGTTGGAAGGGCTGGGGGACGGGGAGGAATGGTGCAGCTGGGGTGCTCCTGGGCTGGGCTTTGGAGCAGTGGCTGCTTGAGCAACAGTTCAGCACACCCACACATATACCCCCTTATGGCACTGCAGCTATGAATGCTGTGGTTGTAGGGTCTGGTACCAGCTCCCAATCCCTCTTCTCATTCTGCAGAAACCTAAAGATTGGTTATTTCAGCCAGCACCATGTGGATCAACTAGACTTAAATATCAGTGCTGTAGAGTTACTGGCAAAAAAGTTCCCAGGTGAGTTTTTGTTGATCCCCAAGGTTTCCTTTGCTGTGCATGGAAAAGCATTGATTTGTCCATGGTCCTGGGCAGAAGGCTCTGTCCCACCAGTGCTTAAGGGTCATTGCCAACACTGGAATAACTCCTCTTGTACCAGCCAAGTTCAGGTCATCAGCCATGAGAAGCAAGGGTAGCTGGTAGTCTGCAGATCTCAGACTGGTGCCAAGTTTTGGGGGCAGATGAGCTGCTTTCCTGCTCATAGGATGAGCAGTGGATCCCCTTTCCCAGTTGCCAAAACCTCTGGTTCCCTTTTCCATTACTTGACACGGTGACAGGGACTTGGGAGTAGCATTACTTGGTGTCAGTCACCAGCCTTGCAGCCCCTGTCCTGACTGTGTCAGTCAGGGTTTCTCTGCAAATCCCCTGCATGGGAGGGAATTGCCTGGGAGTGCTGCTGAGCTCCTGTTTGCTGGTGTGGCAGAGGCTGTCCAGCTGTGGCCCTGTGTCACACCAGGTGTGCCATAGCTGTGTTGTGACATGATCCTGCAGGGAAGACAGAGGAGGAGTACCGGCATCAGCTGGGGAGCTACGGCATCTCCGGAGAGCTGGCCGTGCGTCCTGTGGCCAGCCTGTCTGGGGGTCAGAAGAGTCGTGTGGCCTTTGCCCAGATGACTATGCCCCGGTAATATTCTCTCAAATGCTGTTAATTTTTGCATGGTTCCATCCCTGGAGCTTGCTTCACTGGGAGGAAGGCAGGCATCCAGGGACTTCCTGCTACTCCACAGAAGCCTTGTCCTTGGGGGTTTTTGTGGGGAGGGAGGTGTCATCCTGGGAAGACTGTGTGGAGAGGGGCAGGTGGTTTTCTCCCACTGCTTTGCAGGATAAGAGGTGTCCCTGGGACTGGGCAGCACCAATCCTTGCGCCAGGCACATGCCGGTGGCTGTGGTTCTAAGCATCTAAAGCAGCAGTCAGGATGCAGACCCAGCCTGAGCCTGTTTCAGTGCATCCTCAGAGCTGTCTTCTCTTCCAGTCCAAACTTCTACATCCTGGATGAGCCAACAAATCACCTGGACATGGAGACCATTGAGGCACTGGCAAAGGCATTGAATAAGTTCCGGGTAAGATTCTCCCAGAAACATCTCATTTTTCTAGCACCTCCCGCACCTCCAGCTCAACTTACTTGGTATTTCAGCCATGGTTGGATGGTGAAGTGCCAGCAGTAACTTCAAGTCTAGGACAGAATTTGGGAAATGAGTCATATTTCTGCCTTAGCTATCCATCCTGGCCGTTTCTTTACTTGATGGCTTTGGCTGAGGGAGGCATTAGCAGCCCAGAGAGCACCTTGTCCCATCCTCACCTACACTTTGACTTTTCATGTGCTGTGTGCCTCTCCCAGCCCTGCCTTGGGACTGCTCAGATCTTCCTTAGGCATGTTTTATTCCTGATTTCCAAAACCTCAGCCTCCAGATTCCACTGTGATCAACCTGGATCTCGCTGGTTGTTGCTTAGGTTGAGGCAGTTTCTCTGTGACAGAAAAGCTTAGCTGAGGCTGCTCAGGGCCTTACCCAGACACCTTTTCACTGTTACTGACTTTGTGTGGATTCTCCATCCTTGAAGTTGCTGGAGAGTTGGAGAGCCGGTAACAAATCTTGCACTTGCCTTCTGAGAGTGGAGATTAAAATGTTACTACTGCACATGGCTCCTCCATAGGTGATCTGTCTGTCCCCCTAAAGGGAGTAAAGGCTGGGATGAGCTCCCTGCCAGTAAAATACTGCAGTTTTCCCTGGAGTAGATGGAAACCTGAAGTGCTGGGCACAGGCTGGACAGAGGCACAAGATCTCCATGCCACCAGTCCTGGTCCCTGAGTTGTGCTCCACTAAGTTCCCAATTTTCCCCCTTGTTTATTGACAGGGTGGTATAATCCTGGTGTCCCATGATGAACGCTTCATCCGCCTAGTGTGCCAGGAGCTGTGGGTGTGTGAGAACGGCACCGTGACACGTATTGAGGGTGGCTTTGACCAGTACAGAGACATCCTGAAGGAGCAGTTCCGGAAGGAGGGTTTCCTATAAGGGAGGTGGGAGCCAGACTGCGCCGGGGGCTGGAGGGCAAAGCTCAGCCGCCTCGGCATCCATCCCAACTGTGCCTGGCAGAGCGCTGAGGACGCTGCTGCCCACATGGACCGTCAGCCATGCCATCAAACTGCCACCTGAACTGCTCTCCCCTCCCGGGGCCGGGTGGAAGGACAGCGTGGGAGCAGGAGCCTGGTGTGCATGGCCAGGGGCACGCCAGGGGCTCTGTCACTGGCCAGGGCTGTGCCTGGCACTGGGCACACTGGGAAGGCTGTGCCTGGAGCTGCTGCTGTGTCGAGAGGAGGGAAGGCAGAGCATCCTGACCCTTGGTTTAACTCTGTGCTCTGCAGGGCAGAAGAGCTGTTGTCCGTGTTTCTTCGCTTCACCCTCTGCCTTTTTATTTCTTTGTTTTTTTGTTTAACTGCCTGAGCACTAGTCCTGCTCCATCACATGCAACTGTCCTCCCTGCTGCCTTGGAGGGAAATGAGGCGTTTGCTGCTAAAAGTGACCCCCGCCTCTTCCCCAGCCCCCTGATGCTGGGGCTTGCTTACGTCTGTAGTGCCGAGGGAGCCAGAGCCCAGTTCTCCTGGGCCAGCTCCTTGCTCCTTTCCCTGTGCTGCTGCCTCGCTGCCTGCCTTGCCTTTGAATCGGCCCAGGGGTGGGCTGCCCTGGGGTGGGCTGCTCAGTATCCCTCCCTGCCCACCCACACAGAGGTTGTGGTGTAAATAAACCCAGGACGCAGTGGGTGCAATGCTCTCCTTTCCTTGGGGGGCTGTGGGGCTTGACTTTGGAGGGGAGGGGGGATTGTCCTGCTGTTGCCTCAAGCACAAGGCTGGTAAGGGGGAGATGCTTTCTAGATGTTTCTCTATTAATTAAATGGCAGCTCTGTGGAGCAGGTGAGGCTGGGACCGCCTGGATGGAGCGTGCCAGTGTCCCACAGGGTAGTGGGAGGCCAGAGGCCACCCCTGGCGGCATGGAGCTGCTGTGAGGCTGAGGTTGGATGTCAGTTCTGGAGGGTTCCGGGTCTGGTTGTGGTTTGGGGGGGGAAATGGGCTGAGGGTGGGCAGGAGGAAGGGGGCAGAGCTTTAAATTATATTAACCAGGGAATGGGGATGTATTTCTGGGTGTTAGAGAGGAGCCAGGAAACACCAACACCTTAGGAAGCAACAGGGTAATACCCATAAATCATCTCAAAGGAATTATTAGACAGGGCTCCTCCCAAGCGGCAAAGAGGTCCCCAGCTGAAGTGTCTCCGCACCAAAGTGTGCAGCATGGGTAACAAGAGGAGCTGGAAACCCTGGTGTAATTAAAAAACTATGACATAATTGCTATCAAAGAAACAAATGCATCACACAACTGGAACACTGCAATGGAGGGCTACAAGATTTCAGAAGAGGGTGGGAAGGAGGGGCAGGGGTGTTGGACTCTCCTAAGGAAGTGATAGATAGTGAAGAGCTGCCCCTGAGTAACAGCCATGCAGAGGTTGAGAGCCTGTGGGTAAAAATCAAGGACAGGACCAGCAAAAGACAGTCTGTGTTTGGCATCTGATACAGGCTGCCTGGTCAGGGGGGCTCTGCTGATAGAGCTCCTTTGCTTCAGACATGTTGGCAAACTTGGTGTATCTTTTAGTCTTGCATCCAAGTTGTTTATGAAGATTTGAAGAGCATTGCCCATAAAATGGAGCTCTGCAGAGCCCTACTAGTGACTGGTCATCAGTGTGATGTAACCCCATTCACTATAACCCTACCTGTAAGCCACCCACAGCATGACATATTTATCTATCTGTGTGCTGGACATTTCTGTCCAGAAGAATCCTGGGAGAGACAGTATTGAAAGCTTTACTGAACTCAAATTTTGTATCAAGGCTTCCCTAGATGAACTACTTGAGTCACCTTGTCCTTAAAGGAAATTAAGTTTCTCAAGCAGAACTCTCCCCTCATGAACTTGTGCTGGCTGTGACTGATGCCTGCATTGTCCTTCAGCTATTTTTCCATAACTCTCAGAATAATCTTCTCCATAATTTTACCAGGCACTGAAATGTGACTGACAGGCCTATCGTGCTCAGGATCATCCCTATTGCCCTTTCAGAAAACTGGGAAAATGCTTGCCAGTTTCCAGTCAAGTGGGATCTCTCCAGATTCCGATGGCAGTTCAATAGTAATTGAGAGAAGTCTCATGATGACATCCACCAGCTCTTTTGAGTACTCTTGGATGAATTCCATAAGGCCCCATACACCATCCCTATAAAGGGACTCAGCTGGAACGGTGGATCCTGCACAAGTTTGAGATTGACTGGGAGTTCATCATTCTCACAGCCACGGTCCTCCCTCAGGGACCCCTAGAGCCTATGACCGGTGTTGAAAGCTGAAGTGAAGAAGGCATTGAACATCTTTGCCTTGTCTGTGTACCTGCTTGTGGGGTGCTCATCCTCATCCAGTAACGAAAAAACGTGAATTCTGGGGTGGCTTTTGCTGTTGACATATTTAAAAAAGAGGGAGTGACATTTTCACTGGTGGATAGGGATGAGAAAAGGGGGCGATGGCTTTAAAGTGAAAGAGGGGACACTTAGATTGGATATTAGGATGAAATTCTTCCCTGGGCGTGTGGAGAGGCAGCGGCACGGGTTGGCCGGAGCAGCTGAGGATGCCCCAGCCCTGGAGCTGTTCCAGGCCAGGTCGGATGGAGCACCCCGGTGGGGTGGGTGCCGCCCCGCCCCCGGCGCGCGGGGACCGTTCGAAGGCGGTGTTCCCCCCGAGCCCCAACATTCCATGAGCCGCGACCCCGCGCGGGCGGTGGGCGGTGCCTCGGCGTTGCCGTTGGCGGCGGCGGCGGGTCCGGGCGAGTCCAGCCGGGCTGCGCTCCCGTGCTCGGTACCGGGAGGGAAGGACACTCACCGGCACCCCCCCGCACCGGGACGGTCGGCGCGAGGCCCCGCCCCCGCCTTCCCCGCCACCAGGTGGTCCCGCCCCTGCGGCCGGGGCGGCGCTCGAGCCTCGCTCCCACCGGCGGCGGGCACCGCACCGCACCGGGACTGCTACCGGCACCGGGACTGCTACCGGCACCGCCACCGGCACCGGCATGAGCGCCGGCGGGCAGCCGGCGGAGCCCTGCCCCCGCGGCGGGCCGTGCTCGGCGGGGAGCAGCCCCGTGCCCAGCCCCGCGTCCCCGGCGCCCGAGGAGGTGAGCGGGGCAGTGGGGAGCGGATCGTGGTGGGGGGCGGCTGCGTGCTGGGCATCGGGGCTGCGGGGCCGCCGCGGGGTGCGGGGGTGCCCTCGGGAGGGGGAGTGGGCTCGTGTGGCTGTGTGTGTGCGTGGGGGGGGTGTCCCCCCGTGTGTGTGTGCGGGGGGAGGAAGTCCCTTCTGTGTATGTGTGTGCTGGGGGGGTCCCCTGTGTCTGTGTGTCCGGGCGGGTCCTCTCCTTGTGGCTGTGTGTGTGTACGGGGGGGTTCACTCTGTGTGTGTGTGTGTGTGTGTGTGTGTAGGGAGGGGGTGCCCTCCGTGTGGCTCTGTGTGTGTACAGGGGGGGTCCTTCGGCGTGGCTGTACGGGGGGGTCTCCTCTGTGTGGCCATGTGTGTGCGGGGGGGTTGTGGGTCCCTCCGTGTGTGTGTGTGTGTGTGTGTGTGTGTGTGCGCTGGGGGGGTCGTGTGTCGCGCAGGGCCTCGTGGGGGAGCGCTCCGTGCCGGAGGGTGGTTGTGCTGGAGGGGGAAGCTCGGCTGGGGGGGCTCGGTGTGTGTGTGAGTGTCTGTATGCGCGGGGGGGGCGGCTCCGTGTGTGCCCGCGGGGGCTGTGCGTGGGAGAGGAGCCCTCGGGGGGCGGCTGTGGGCACGGGCGGGGGATGCTGCCCCGGGGGGGACGGTGGCGGCACTCGGGATCCCCATGAGGGGGCCCGGGATGGTCGGGTTGGCTGGGGGCTGCGGGGGTGCCGGGGTGCGCGTCTGTGCGAAGGGGAGCGGGGGTGCTGCGCGCCGGTTCGGGGGGAGCTGGGGGTCCCGTGCCGGCGCGGTTGCCGCGGGCGCGGGGGTGTCGGTTTGGGGGGCGGGGTTCCCCCCGGCCGGTCGGCCGGGGCAGGACCGGCAGCGCGGCGCCATCTTGGGAGCCATCAGGTGCCCGGCGCGGGGCCGGGCGGCGCGGGGGGCCGCCCCCGACACCCCCTCCCAGCCCCGGCCGCCGCTGCGGGGGGAGCGCGGCTGCCCGGCCTCGGCTCCCCCTCGATCGGCCGCGGGGTGCGGGGCTGCCCCGGGGGGCGCTGGTGCCGCCGGCGGCGCCCGGCCCTCCCACCGCTCCCCCCCCGCGGACCGAGCCCCGAGCGCGCCGGGCGCTGCCCCGGGAACGTCCCCCATCCCGGAGTCACCGCCCGTGGGCGGACATCCCGGCACCGGGCCCCTGATTCAGGCTCCGCCAGCGGCTGCCGGGCTCTGGGTGTCCCGGCATGTCGTCACGGTGTCGTCGCGTGTGTCCGGCCCTCCCTCCCCCCCCGCCCAGCCCCGCCACCACCCCGCCCGCGATCTGGGTTTAAAGGGAAGAGCTGCGTTTGCCTCGGCAGATGATGAAGCGCTGCGGGAAGGATGGATGTTTGGGTGACCTCGATACTCTGTGCTTGTAAAACGGCCGGTGGTCCAGGGCTGCCGCCAGAGCCAGCTGTGATACCGGCTTGCTTGGGATATCCGAGGAGTTTAATCCACTCGCGGTGTTTCTTGCAGCCACTTCAGAAACGGCGGAGAACTGTGGAGGATTTCAACCAGTTCTGCACCTTTGTTCTGGCCTATGCAGGCTACATCCCATACCCTGAAGAGGTAAGTGGGCTTGCAGTGTTCCTCTACAAAGACACTGGTTATCCTGGTCTCCCTGCCATGTGCAGACACAGCTCCTAATCTTAAAGAATCATGGATTGGTTTGGGTTGTGAGGGACCTTAGAGATCATCTATTTTCAACTCCTCTACCATGGGCAGGGGTGCCACCCACTAGATCAGGTTACTCAGGGCCCATCCAGTCTGGCCTTGAACTTTGGGTTGACACTGCTGGAGAGTCATTCTCTCCTTACCCCAAATATCTGTGCTCTGGGTCTAATCCCTCATTTTCCCATCCTGTCACTAGTATGTGCCCTGGACCCACGGAGGCAGCATGAGCCCCCAGAACAGCACGGGGAGCACTCAGGACAGCGATAGCTCGACCTCATCTCACTCCTCTGATGGCCACATCCCAATGGACAACAGGAAGAGCAGGAATGCTGTGGCCAGGGGGGCTGTGGGCAGTGGCCTGCTGATGAACAGCCCTGCCTTTTCCACCGCCTTCTACAACGTCCGGCCCCAGCAAATCAAACGGAAGAAACCACCAGCAAAGAAACGCATTTTGGAGCAGGAGGTGAAGAAGAGGGTGCCACTGAGTGCTTGGAAAGACTTTGGGGCGGAGCAGGATGGGGTGAAGCAGCTGGCTGCACTGGCAGGACAGCTGTCTCCTGTGAAAGAGGAACTATTGGAGCCTTCCCTCAACCCGCCTGGGGACCCCCAGCCCAGCTCCCTCCTGGAGGAGCCGACGACGGAGGAGAAGAACTTGATGTATGGAGCACAGGGAACTGAGAAGCCAGCAGATGATCCTCAGCTTAAGAAGCATGACACCGTCTCTGGAGAGAGGAAAAGCCCTAGTCCCTGTCACACCTTGGACCAAAGCACAGGGGAAGATACAAGCAGAGAGACCTCCCAGCTCAGTGGTAAGTGTCTGGGGGACTGCAGAGGGCCCTGTTGTGCTGCAACCAGTGCCAAACGTTGTCCCTCCCTCAGCTGGAGCCACCCTTGCTGGCCACAGGGAGGGCCTGTCGATAGCCCAAGCTTCTCCCAGTAAGAGGAATACTTTTGGGACCTGGGGGGCTGAAGAGCAGAGGGCAGGGAGCTGACTTGCCCTTTGGTAGCTGTGTTCTGCAGAGCAAGTAGTGCAGACCTGAAACAGGTCTGAAGTGGGGTGTAGGGCTGCCTTACTCATCTGGGTTTTTTTTCTCTTTTCTCCCCCTTTTGCAACTTTAGCAGTCGAATTCACAGAAGTTCCCAACACCAAAGCAGAAGGTGAGTGGGGGGCTGTCCCGTTTAACACCAGTAGAACTGGCTGGTCTGGCCACAACCAGACCTGCAGCTGGTACGGTGGTGTCTGACCAGTGTCTCCCTCTTTGTCCCTGAGCAGACGACGATGCCTGGGATCTGATCACCTGCTTCTGCATGAAGCCCTTTGCAGGGAGGCCCATGATTGAATGTAATGAATGCGCTACCTGGATCCACCTCTCTTGTGCCAAGATCCGCAAATCCAACGTGCCTGACATTTTCATCTGCCAGCGGTGCCGGGATGCCAAGCAGGAGATTCGCCGCTCCAACCGAGCTCGGACAGTGCCCCGCAAACGCCTTGTTGACTGATGCTCCTGCAGAGCAGGAAGGCTGGTGGTCCCTTTTTAACCTGAAGACTTAGACAATCAATGCACTGGCAGGGGAGGGGCTGGGACACAGAGCCAGACCATCCCCCTCACTCCTCTGGCCCCTGAAAGCTGCCCTGCGTGTCCTCCCTGAGGATCATACTGGCAATAGAGCTCGGTTATCCCAGAAGTGTGCGGAGGATAGGAGGATGGTCCAGATGCTCATCCCTGTGGGTGGTGTGTTAGTGTTTGTGATCTCCTGGGGCCCCACATGCACTAACTGTTGGATCCCACCTCCTCCTCACAGCCCCTCCAAAGAGCCCTGCCCATGTGCCTTCTGCACTTTCCCTGGGGGATGCAGGCCCCGCTCCTGTCCTGGTGACACTCAGCTCAACCCCCACCTGCCAGTCCCCATGACTATAATTCTTAACTGGGTACTTTCCTACTTGCACATCTGGTTACTGTGGGACCACAGCAGGGGGCAAGGTGTGGGACAGCCCCCTGTCACACAGCAGCCCCCAGGCTAGTCCCTGTGCCTCTCTCCTCCTGTGGAAAGCCTGGGCCCCAAAAGTGCTTTATGTTTTTATAGTTACTTTGTATTATAGTTAATTTGTATTATAGTTACTTTGTATTATAGTTAATTTGTATTATAGAAAATTCTGGTCCTTGCCCTGTGGAGTGTGACTGGAGTCTTATGTATATAATAAATACTTTTGCCATAACAGCGGTGGCTTTGGCATAGGTCAGTGACCTTGGTTCTCATGTCCCTCGGGAACCCAAGTGGTCCCCTGCTTCCCGTCTGCTGTGGCTGGGAGGGGACCTGGTGTAGTGACACCTCTCAGCCCTGCTATTCCCCCAGATAAATCCCAAGCTGCAAAAACAACAGGAAACAAGCAGACCAGTGCATCTATATTTAATTTGGCAATGACCACCTCCCCACACTGCTGTTTACAGGGATGCTCCATGGGTGAGCTTCTGGAAGTGCATGGCCTGGGGGACAACCTCTTAAGTGGGAATCACATTCCAGAGCCTGCAGGCATCTCACAGGGAGTGTCATGGGTTATTCCATAGAAGCAGCAGGTCCGATGGCTCAGGGAGGAAGGGTGTCCATCTGCCCTTGCTCTGATGCTTTAGGCACATCGCTGGCTCAAAAGAGTTTTGTTCTTGCGCTCTGACAAACCTTCCTGTCTCTGTCTCCACTCTGGAGCGCAGTTAGAAATTAGTCCCAACAGCAATTGAGGTGCCAAAGGCTCCAGTTTTCTCCACAAAATAAGCCTCTAATTCCAACACAGAGATATCATTGGCTTCATTTGCAGATCCAGACGCGTGCCTGCTTCCATTAGGCATGCTGTTGGGACAGGTGGGGGATGCAGTGAGGGCGACAGGACAAGAAGGCTCTGGGAGCTGTGTGCTGACCTGGTTGGGGCAGCAAGAAGGCACTGTTTGTGGGGACCCTTACCAAGCAGGGTCCTGCTGGTACAACTTTTCAGTTCCAAGGCTCTGAACGGTTCAGGAACAGCAACTAACCTGGGGGTAACTTCTATGCTAGGGGAGAAAACTGGAGTTATGCAGCCAAACAAGTAGCCAGTTGAGGTAGGCCAGCAATGGTCTACTCCTCCTTGGCCAAGACAGAGCTGCTTGCCTTCTGCTCCAGTTGGGGAATCACTGCCTCCGTGTAAAACTTCTCCAGCTTGGGCACTGTCTCCCCCCAGAACTCCCTATCAAACTCCACAGGGACCACAGCTGTCTCCTTGTTGGTGTGCACCACAAAGTCAGCCTTCTGGAAGCCAGTGGTTCCCAGCTGGCACTGGACCTGGGTAAAGTAGGGATGATTCTTCTTCAAGGCGTAGGAATCCCCATCCACCTCCAGGCAGAAGTCCTTGTCCTTGCAGGCCTCGCGCACTGTCTTGTTCCTGTGCTTGTAGGGACACTTCACCTCCAGCAGCCCCAGGTCTTTCCCTGTGGCTGCATCCTTGATGATCCCATCCGGGCTGGCAGCAAGCCACTTCTTCTCCGGGTGAATGAAAAGGCCACAGTCCTCCACTTGCACTGGCTTTCCCCCCTTCTGTGATTTCTGCTTGTAGGCTTCCACAGCCACCTTCTCATTGCGGATCCCCCAGGACATGGCTGGGGTCTGTACCTTGGAGCCAGAGCTCACCACCTCTTTTAGGTAGGACTTGGGCACCTCGTCTGTCTTGTTGTTGGCAAACTTGCTGTTGGCAATTTTGGGGGCTATGGAGGCAGTGATGCGGTTCTCCCGCCACTCATACCACTTGGGGTTGTTCTGCTGGCCCCGGGTCTCCCTCTCCACCCTCGGGATGTCCTGGCTTTTTACAGGCACCAGGAACTGGTCGCAGGCCTTGCTCAGGTCAGCCCCAGGCTGCTTCTTCTGCAGGCATGGGTCAGTTCTGGCAGGACCAGCGGCTCCCTTGGCATCAGGCACCTTCTGCGTTGTAGAACTCCTTGTGGGTGCTCTGCTCTTTTCCCCAGCATCTCCTCTGGCTCCGCGGGATGCTGTGGATCTTGGCTGAGCAGAGTCTGCCTTTGTCCCCCGCCCCTGCGTGGGGGTGCTGGCCTTGGCAGCCGAAGTGCTCCGGGATTGGCTCCCTGCAGCTGGGGTCTTGGCCCGGGCGCCTGAAGTCGAAGGTGGGGGCGCAGCGGGGGCAGTTCTGGAGGCGGTTGTGGCCGGTCGGGGGGATGATGTGCCAGCAGACTCCTTCCTGGGTCTCCCCATTGCTACAAGTCAGAGGATCTTACACTGTGGACATGGAATAAAGTTTAACGCAAATCTTCACAACACTTATTTCCCTTTTCCTGGCCCTCCCTGCGCCTGCTCCGGGGCGCACCGTCCCTGCCAGAACTGCTACTCCCACACCTTCCCTCGGCTCACGTGTCACGGTGGATTGGCACCTGGCCCAGCTGGGGTGCTTGTTCTCACCCCCCTTCCCCGCAGCCCAGCCCCGAGGGCAGGGCGGGGGCACCGCGGCTCCCCGGAGCCGCCTCGGCCGGGACGCGGCAGCGCTGCCCGCAGGAGCCACTTTTGCCCGGGAACCAGGCGACTTCCCCGCGGGCCCATCCGCTCGGCCAGCGGGAACGCCGGACAGGCGAGGGGGGCGGGAACCCCCCACACCCCCCCGGGGGTCCCAAGCGCGCTCCGGAACCGCGGTCCGGAGCTGTTCCGGCCGCCCCTCCCGGTGCCGCCGCTCTCACCGCTCCGCCGCTGCCGCCGCTCCGGACTCGCTCCCCGCCTTCGCCACAGCCCGCCTTCACCGCCTGCACCACCCGCCTTCACCACAGCCCGCCTGCACCGCCTGCACCACGTGCCGCAGGGGCGGCGGCCCGAGGGAGCGGGGGGCGGGATGGGGGTGCGGGGCTGGGCGCAGCCGCCGGCCAAGCTCCCGGTCCCCGCTAGAGGGAAGCAGCCGCTCGGCCATTCGCGCCGCGGGATGTGCCCGGGCATGCCCGCTCCGCTCCGGCCCGACATCCCTCCGCCTTCCCGCGCATCGCGCCGCCCCCGGGACCCCCGAACATTTTACGGCGGGCCGGGGACAAGCCCCGCAGGGCGGGGGTCCGAGGCCGGCCCCTCGCGTAGCCCCTGCCCGCACGTGGGCAAAGGGCTGAGCCTCTTGAGCTCCACTGTGAAGGGATAGGCTGACCTGACGGGACCCCGCCGACCCCCGACGGCCCAAGCCGGTCTGAACCTCCATGTCTCACCTCGAGCAGACGTTCGGGAGAAGGGCAGGAAGCTGGAGCGGCGGTACCCAGCCTCGAGCACCCGCTGTGCGGATGTGCTGCGTGTGCTGCGTGTGCGGAGGGTCCCGGCGCAGGGTGGCACAGCACGATGCGGGGTGGCCACAGCACAATGAGGGGTGGCCACAGCCCCGCAGACACAGCCCCACCCCCGAGCCTTGCAGGGGGCTCGCCCGCCGTGCAGGAAGCGGAGGCGGGCGTCGCCGGCACGGGAGTTTCGGGTTCCTCAAATCCAGGCAGTTTCGTTTTCTCCTGAGAGCCTGGTGCCAGCGAGCGAGCCCCGCCGGGGAGGCTGCTGCGAGATCCCCTCGCCCGCCCCCCACGGCTGGGAGCCCCTGTTATTTTCGCCTGCCGAAAACAAATCCAGCAGCCACCAGTGTGTGGCCTGGGTCTGTGTCAGAGCCAGCCCCACAGGGGCTTCCAGCCCCTCCATCTACCTCTGCCAGCATCCTGGGAAGATTTCAGTTAGGCAGGCTGGAGTGCTGGCAGCATTCCCAGCCCCTCTCCCCAAGGATCCCAGATGTCTCCACCAGCCATCTCTATCTCTGCTGATGCGTTGTTTCATTTCCTTCCTTCAAGCCCTCTGTAATTCCCTACAAGTGGGCAGACCAATATTACACAGGTTAAGCCAAAGTGTGTCTGATTTTGACTAGCACCTTCCTCCTCCATGGCTGTCCATCCTCAGGATGTGCTTCAGTTCTTGTTTATTGAGGAGCAGCTAAACAGGACGCCCCTGCCCCTCTCCCTGCAGGCAAGCTCTCTGCCTGTGCAATCTTCAGCGAGGTTTGAGGAGCTGCAGCTGCATTGAGCACAGTTGCTGCCAGCCTGGGTTTTGGGTTATTTCCCAAAATTACTAAATTCACACTAAATTCACAGGTCTTGTCGGCTACTCAGGACCTGAGAACATCTGTAAAATCTCTGTGGTCTGTGCCCCCTCCAGCAAGCCCTGTCAATGGGTGATAATTCAGCTCAAGGAAGAGGTGATTTGGGGATAAATACCCAGATTCTGATTGCTCCCTTGGGTGGTGCTGCAGCTGCTAGTGAGGTGTTACTGGGGTGTGAGAATGCTGAATGGAGCCATTGGGCTGAGCTGGGCCTCTGTTGGCAGAGTTTAGCACGTCCTAGCTCTGCTGAAGAGCAATGCCAGCTCTCCAGGTCTATTTGTGTCTGCGATGAACTGCTGGAGGGAAGCTGTGACAGTGCAGAGCAGGGACACAAACACTCGATGCCTGATGCTGCTGGGAGCAGACTGGGATGGAGCCTTTGTGTGTCTCCTGCTGAAGGTTGCCAGCATGCCGGGGGAGGCTCCGCTGTGTCCCCAGCGCTGCACATGCCGCTGTTATTCACCTGCTGTCACGCCAGGGCCGACGTCTGACGCTGTGGGCTGGCCAAGCTCCATCACCCCGGTTGGTGGCACTGAACCAGTGCTCACATTTGGATGCTTTTCTTCGCCTCAGCTTGGCCTAGAAATGATATCTCAGAGAAAAATCAAAGCTTGTGGGTTTTTTTCTGGGGCTGGAGTGGCTCTGGCGCTTGCTGTGATGATGGGAGCAGGAGTCCCAGGCAGGTCGCAGGCTGTGTGGATGTGTTGTGGCGTGTGTGGGGCCTCCAGCAGCTCCCAGAGCTGGCGGCTGTCACGGGGGGATAGCACATGGATTAGCATCCTTCTCCTGCGGTTATAAAGGAGAGGGAAGGGGAGCAGCTGCACACTTCAGCTCTCCTCTCTGCACCAGGAGGGGAAGTGATATGCCATGGGGCATCTCACATGGGGGAGGGAATGGCTCAGAGTGCTCTAGCAAGGGCCCTAGGGATGCACAGAGTGCCTCTTGGCCAGATAATTGTTGACTAAAGCTCAGGGTGAGGGGTCAGGAAGGAGGGGTGCATCTCACACTACCGTGTGCAGCAAAGGACATCTTCCTCTGACACTTTGCTCCGTTGCTCCTCCTGCTGTCACCTGTGAAACCCGTGTCAGGGAGCTGAAGATGTAGTGGCATATGGGTCAGCTCAGAGGTGAGATCTAAAAATACCTGCTGAGGACTGGGGACTGCTCCCCTTGTGGTGCTGCTGGATTTTTCTGCCCCAGTTTGTGCCTGGACTGGCTCCAGGTTCGGTGTGGCTGTGACGGTGGGTTCTGTAGTGCAGGAGGTGGGGGGGACTCCTCTCGGTGTGCTCTATAAAAAGCTGCAGCAGCAGAGTCCTATCTATAGCACAGGGAGCTGCCTGGGAAAGGCAGGGCAGGGATTAGCCCAAATCTGATGGATTTCTCTGGTCCTGCTTGGGAACGTGGGGCTGTCAGTGGCTGAGGGATTCCCAGTGCGCCCTGGGCTGTGAGATCTCCCTGCCAGCAGACATGTCCTGACTTTACTGGGATTTTCCTGACTGCCTGCACCTTCCCCAGGGGGGTTTATTGTCACACTTGTCACCCAAAAGCTGGGCTGTCCCTGAATCCCCCCTCTTTCCTGTTCCTCAGGGCATTTCACTGCAGCCCAAGGAGGCTGATGAGGAAAGCCCAGTGGTACCCCAGGGCATCTGGATTTGGGGTGGATATTGAGCATCTGCCTGCTCCCAGTCATTTTGTTATGGTCTCAGGGCAGCTGAGACCTTTCCTAGTGAAGCTGGTTGTGACACTTGTGGCCAACATGATTTGAACCAGAGAGTTCAGCTGGCTGATGGGGGCTATTTTGCCCCATGATCTGTTGTGGGGGCACACAGGGGGGTGGTTACGTGTCCCAGTCAGACAAAGCCCATGGTTTTTCTTGCTGCAGCATCACCAGGGGTCTCACCAGTACCCTAGTTTGCCTGGACATTGTTATTCTGTGGGTACAGAGCAGCCCACAGCCATGAGCTGTGCTCTTGACTGGTGCCTGTCACTGTCTGAGGGTGTTGGCTGTCCCCTGAGACCCCCAGCGTTCCCCGTGAGAGCATCCCCCACCCCCCCCCAGGGTGCCGGTATAGGGAGTGTGTCTCTTTAATGAGGCTGGGCTTGGAGCAGCTCTGCTGCTGGCACAGGGAGTGAGGGATGGAGCGAGGGCGGTGAAGGAGCCAGTGCCAGAGAGGGAGCCTGCAGCAGGGAGAGGCGGGGAAGGACCGCTCATCCCCCGGGTACCGCAGCCACCCAGACAGAGGGACAGGGAAACCCATCCGCAGGGAAGAGGGCTCTGCAGAAGGCAGGGACCCAGCGGGTACTGAAAGGAGCCTGCAGCCTCTGTGTCATCCTCATCCTCCTCCTCCTCCAGGTAAGGACCAGGGGCAGGCAGGGCAGTGATCATGGTGGCCTGGGACCCTGGGGGTGTCCCGCAGTTCCTCAGTGTCCCAGGGTTGCACATCTGCTGTCAGGGCAGCTCTGGGTCATAGGAGGGGTGAGAGGTGGAGGTGAGACAGCAGGGCCACAAAAGTGCTGAAATCACCATCCAGCAGCAGCCGGACAGGGCTGGCTCCAGCAACTGCTGGGAACATGCTCCAGGTTATCAGCAACCGGTCCCTGAGCCACGCCACAGCTGTCCCGAGCTGGAGGACACTGGGACCCTTCTGTGGGACTGCCCTGCCAGGATTTGCCCTTGTCAGGGGAAATCTGTGTGGCTGAGACGTTTCTTTTGGGGGGTGCCTGTGTTAGGGCGCATTGAGGACAAGTAACTCCTGTTCCCTGACACAAGGATGGGTTTTTCCAGGGGTTTTAGTGGCTCTGGGAGGCGAGAGCAGGAGTGCAGGTCCTGGTGGTCCTGGATGCGGTGTCGGAGTCAGGGTGTGAGTGCCAGCTTGCACGCGCGTGTGCAGTGGACTCTGCTCCCTGTTCCCACTCCTCAGCAGACAAAGCAGGAGGCACCACAGGCTGGAGACAGTCCTTTGACCCATCCAGCAATTCCTTTCCCCTTCACTCCTCTTTGGGCTCTGTGAAGTGGTGTGTCCCATGGGAACAGGGCAACAGCACCATCACTCCTGGCTCCGTGGCCTTCTCAAAGCTCCAGGAGCTGGGATGGACCCTGCTCTCCTGCCTTTGTGCCCCGTGGGATGTCTCACAGGGAGGGGAGGCCAGGGAAGCAGGGGGCAATGCAGTTGAGCAGCAGGGGCAGTAATGGCTCCTCACTCCAGGCACCCTTGTAGAGGCTTGGGCTCCTTTTATCCTTTCTCTTGAACCTGCCTATGCATCTGTCATCAATGGAAATTTCCTCTGGATTGGCCTGTGTTGGGTTTGGCCTCTTCCTTCCCCTGGACTGTGCTGAACCCCAGCTTGGGTGGCTGCAGCAGGTGAAACTCTGACAACTCCCCAGGCAGCTAAGGAGAGTCCACTGGACTCAGGCACCTGACTCCCTGCAGCAGCCTTGCTGGAAAACACAGCCTGCCCACAGGCAAGAAGAGCAACATTGGTTTATTCTGACCTAGGGAAGAGTCAGCTCCTTCTTGCCTTCACAGATGGTTTTTAGCTGCCAGCACAGAGCTACCCCCAGCCTGCTGTAGCCCTTTTTTATTGGGGTTGTTGCTGGTCAAAGCAGCTCCTGCAGGCAGTAGGTGGAGGGGAGGAAGAAGAGAAGGCTGTGAAGGTACTGGAAATCATGCTGAGGATGGGGAGAGGGCTGGGGAGACCTGTTGGTGATGCCACATCGGCATCTGGGGACAAGTTGCTGCCCCAGGGAAAGAGGATGAAGAGGCTGGGGTGAGGAGCATCATGTCTGGTTTTATTCATTACCACAGGGCTTAGAGCAGCCAGCACAAAGCGTGGCAGGGCCAGATGGGGCCTGTTTACTCTGTGAGAGTAAATGTAAAGAGAAGTGATAAAAAGCAGCCGGGACAGCTTCTCCAGAAAGTCTCTGGTAAACAAGCTGGCAGTGACCCGGCCGACAGGTGGCACGGCAAATAGTGGGCACGTTGCTGAGCATTAAACTGGGTGCCTTGGGAACAAATTGAACAGCTTTTGGGGAGAAATGTGTCTTTAATGGCTCAGTGTGGCTGGGTTGGAGGCATCCTGGTCTCCAGATCCCATCTGGGTGCTGGGGTCAGGACAGGAGCCAGCTGTTGAAGTTCCAACTATGGAACTGCAAGTGTGGAGGAACAGCAGGCTGAGCAGGGATCCTGTGCCACCTCGTGTGCTGGGGGCACAGTTTGGGGGGCACAGCAGTGCATGCAGCATCCTGCACAGAGGGTGGAGGGTTGGTGATGATGGGGCGTGGTTGGGTGGCCAGGATCTGCCAGCATAACCCTGCAATGCCAGCTGAGCTCTCCTCTGGTGTAATGGACTGATTTTCCTGGGATGCAGCCACGTTGCTAATGCACTTCAGTGCTTCTCCAAGGCTCCTTGCTTTGTGCCAGCTGAGAGTTTGGTCCTGGTGCTGCCTCCAAGGATGTAGCGCTGCTCCGCTTTCAAGGATGCTCTGTGAGAGGCTCTCTGTGACCACACCCTGAGCCTCCCGTTACCAAAGCTCTCACGAGCTGTTCGTAGGATGAAGGCCACTGGAGTGGGGGCACCAGATGGCTCACTTGTACCTGGCTTTGTCCTTGCCCCGGGCACATTGTGTGCTGGAGCACCAGCACATGGTTTGGGGCCGGGGCCTTGCTGCTGCTGGGTCACAAGTGCTTGGGGCAGAGCAGAGGTGCAGATCCCATGCACACTGTCCACAGATCCACACAGCCAGGGCTAAGGATGACAGGAATATTTTACACAAATATTTGATGGCACAGGGTGGGCTGATGTGGGAGAGATGCCTTGACTCCAGACAATTAATTGTGATGGTGCTCCTGGGTGTTTTTCCCAAGGGGAAGAGAGGTGTGGAGTGGGTTAGTGCCATGGCTGGAAGGCATCCCCAGCCACCTCTCTTCCTGCCAAAAGGTGGGACCCCAGACACATCCATTTCTGGGCAAAGAAGATGATGATCATCCACTTGTCGGGCTCCACCCTGCAGTGCATTCCCCCCTGTGCTGTTCTTCCGTGCAGCACTGACCTTGTTGTTAATTATTAAACCCCCAGCAAACACTGCTCGCTGCTTTGTCCTAGTTACACTGTGGGCTTCTCACCCTTCTGGTTGGCTTTTTTTTTTTTTTTTTTTTTTAAACAAATTACCCTGGTAACCTCTGTGGATGAATGGAGATGGGAGCATCAGATTCACAGCCAGTAAAGGAGATGGCCTGGAGAGGTTCTGGAGCTGCTCTGGGGCGGCTCAGAGATGGCTGTATGCGGTTGGGCATTATCCATTCTGTCTAGGAGTCTCAGCTTGTATGCCGGCGTTTGGGGCTTGCATGTAACCACTGCCCACAGGAATTTTGTTGCCCTTTCTGTGGGCTCTTGTGGCTCCAGACCTGGTTTGCAGGTGGGCTGGGGTCCAAGGAGAGACCTGGTTCCAAGTCTATGTGTTCTGTGGATGCTAAAGAGAAGCCTGGGATGGGGGAGGGCTGGAGACCTGCTCCCTCTTGCAGGCTGGGCAGATGGAAATGGCTTGTGGGCAGAAGCCCCTTCCAGCTGATCCGTCCCTGAACATCCAGTGCCTGCCTTCCCTGTGCTCACAGCTGCCCACAGAGGGACCATGCCAGGCCTCTACACCCTCTTGTCCTGGGAGGCTCTGCCCCTGAAGAGCTCCACGGTGAAGGCTTGTGCCAACGGATATTCCCTGAGCATCACTGCTCACCTCACGTACACCAACCCGCACAAGGAGCCTGTGGAAGGTAAGGGAAGGCTATCAGGTCTAGCAGGGACCTGGGCTCCCTGCACAGTCCCCTGAAAGCCCCTGTGCTGGAGAGTATCCCAGCCCATCTGTGTCCCAGCCCCCAAACCCTGCTCAGTTTGGGGAGCAGAGATGGAGGCCACTGTCACTCACTGTGGGCAGGAGGAGAGTGAGACTGAACAGAGTCCCATCACAGAGGCACGGGAGGATTTCACCCTCCCTCTGGGTTAGTGAGGCTCTGGTCGCTCCCGTGTCTCACTTGCGTGCATCTCAGCGAGTCAGAGGGGCTCTCAGGGGGCTCCCGCGGGCTGCTCCGTGCCACAGCAATGGCCATGCCTGGATCTGCCTCGGGGCTCTCTCCCGCCTGCAGGCATCTTCATCTACCCGCTGGAGGAGTCGGAGGTGGTGGCCGGCTTTGAGGCAGCAGTGGGCAGCCGGCGGGTGACATTCCAGGTCCAGAACCGGCACCGGGTGCAGGACTGCTGCCTCCAGTGCAGCCTCAGCCCCGGCCGGCTGCGCTGCTGTGCCAGTGGTAAGTGCCATGGCATGGGTGGTGCTGTTGGGTGCTCCTGGCCAGGAGGCTCAGAACGAGCAGGGGGGAAGTGTGGGGGGATATGAGGGACTGAGAGCCCCTACCAGGGCACCCCAGTGCCTGGTGTGTCTCTGGGGCTGGAGATCTCAATGTCTCCTTTCCCCTCCCTGCACCTCTTCTGAGGCTCTGCCATCATTCACACAGCTTTGTGACACCTGTGCTCTGCTGTCATCTTTGGGAGCAATTAGGGCCACTAATGACCTCCTCCACAGCCCCACATGCCTCGCTGACCTGCCCCCATCTCTCGTCCCTCTCCTGCCCAGGCCACCTTGTCTTGGATGAGGATGTGGAGCGCTCCACCTTCATCATTGTCACTGGCACACTGTGCCCATCGGAGAGCCTGGCTGTCACCCTGAACACAGTGCAGGAGCTGCCCACGCTGCCAGATGGGGCCCTGCGCCTCCTCCTGCCCCCCATCCTCACACCCCACGTCCCCACCGACCCCGAGAGCGAGCCGGCAAGCTTGTGTGACGACAGGTTGGCTCTATGGTGATTTTCATGGCTTCCTCAGTCTCTGCCATCCCAGGGGGGCAATGCCAATGCTGGGCGAGCAGGGCTGGGGGGCAGGAGCCATCACCCCCTCTCCCCTTGCAGCCCCACCAGCTGTTTTGGGGCGCCAGGTGCCCGGAGCCAGTCACCCACTGTGGTACCTGTGGAGAGCGTGGATATCTTTCGGGGACGACCCTACAACCCTTTTCCTTACGAGTTCAACTTTGAGCTGCTGGTGAAGGGCCCCTGCTTGCTGGCAGGTAGGGGATGTGGCTTGAGTGTTACCACTTGGTTGTGTAAAAGCTCCTCAAAATGTGGGTGATATTCCCTGGTCCCTCTCTTCTAGTGAGGGCCTGTTCCTGGGCATCCTCATGAACTCCCTCCAGGCTAAAAAGCCCTTTTCCCATTCCACCCCTGGGGCTGGGACCCCACAAAGTCACCCTGCCTGTGCCTTTGGGCAGTTCTAGGTCAGCAGCCTCCTTCCCTGGGGTGATACGATGCACTGGGGAGAGGATGGGTGAGGAGGGGAAGATGGTTGGTTGGTGGGGGTGTGCTCCTTGCTGCTGGCCCAGTCATTCCCATTATCTCTGTCAGGAACAAGCCACTGCTGTGGGGCCTGGTGTGTGGGGGGCTGAGGAGGGGGTTTGTGAGGGACTTATCTGCTGCCTTCCCTTCTCTGCAGGGCTGGAGAGCCCATCACATGCCCTGAGAGCTGACGCTGACCCCTGGGCCTGTTCTGCCACCACCACCTGTGTCACCCTTGCTGAGCCCCACCACTATGACAGGGACCTGGAGATCATTCTCTACCCTTGTGGTGAGGGGAGATGGTGCCCTTGGAGGGTTCGAGGCATCACCACAGAAACATCCAGAGCATCCCTCAGCCCCTTGCAGCACAGGGTAGCTTGAAACTCTCCTGTGCCCTCCAGAGCCCCACAGCCCCCACCTGGTGATTGAGGATGGCACCATGACATATCCCGAGTATGAGGCACACATCCGGAGCCGCCGGGATTACGCACGGATTGCCAGGAAGGACAGCAGTGGCGACAGACAGGTGACAGGGCAGAGCTACTGCTGCCCCAGCCGGGAGGAGGACAGGGGGAGGTGGTGGGATGTGGGTGAGGAAGACCTTGGTGTGCTCTGGAGGGTGTGAGAGAGCCTCTGACTGGCCTGGCTCGCAGGTAGCTTTCGTGCAGAAGCGTTTCCACAAAGACATCTTCCCCAACCCCGTGCTGATGCTGAACTTCTGCCCGGCTGTGGAGGGCGTCCCCGGGGACCTGCAGAACGTCACCCGTGAGATCCTCTTCCTCATTGACCGCAGCGACACCATCAGTGGCCCTGACCTTGACAAGGTCAAGGTGAGGCACGGCCATGGGTCCAGGGGTGCTCCCTGGGTGGCCAGCCTTTAGCAGCTGTCCCTGGTCCCTGCTGTCACCTCAGGAGGCTTTGCTGGTGGCCCTGAAGAGCCTCCCTTCAGGAACACTGCTCAACCTCGCCAGCTTCGGCGCTGACATCAAGCCACTCTTCCCATCCAGTCGCCTCTGCAGCAACGTGAGTATCACAGGCAAATCCTGGGTATCCACTAACCCCTCTTTGTCCTCCTCCCGTCTCCTTGGCTTGGGGTAGGGGCTGGCGAGCCAGGGTACCGCTGCAAGGCCAGCTCTTTGTGCTGACAGGAGACCTTGCGGCGTGCCTGCGAGCACCTTGGTGGGCTGCGGGCGGACCCTGGCGGCACCAACCTCCTGGCAGCCCTGGGCTGGGCGCTGGCACAGCCCCTCCACCACGGCTACCCTCGCCAGCTATTCCTCTTCACCGGTGTGGCAGTGGGCAACGCAAGCAGGATCCTGCGGCTGGTGCGCAGGCAGGCCAGCACCGTCAGGTACGGCAGCGGCACCGCGGCAGGTCTCAGTGTTCTCTAAATCCCTCACGCCGTTCCCGCTGATTTCTCCTTGTGCAGCCTCAAATCTTACCTGCGCCTGCCCCAAGGGTGTCCTTCACCCATCGTGTCCCTCAGTCCATGGGCTCAGCCATTCCTGGGGTGCCCCAGCCCAGCACGGAGCCAGGGCAGCACTCTGGCTGTCAGACACCTCTGTCCATCCCTGCTAAGGGCTCACCACTGGGTGTGCCGGCCCCAGCCCAGCCGTGGCTTTCCATCCCCTGGCTCTCCTGCAGGTGCTTCAGCTTTGGCATGGGCCCACGGCCGTGCCGGCGGCTGCTGAAGGCCGTGGCCAAGCTGAGCCGGGGCCGTGCCGAGTTCCTGAGTTCGGCCGAGAGGCTGCAGCCCAAGGTAACACCCAGGCAGGGGCGTGGGGGGCACCGGGGACACCGCCATGTCTGACACTGTCTCCACTCGCCACCCCAGCTGATCAAGTCCCTGAAGAAGGCGATCGAGCCAGCCATCAGCGACATCACCATCGACTGGTATGTCCCTGACAGCATGGAGGCTCTGCTCTCACCCACCGAGCTCCCGGCCCTCTACCCCGGTGACCGCCTCATCAGCTACTGTGTCCTCTACAGCATCGCCCGCTTCGGTGGCAGGCGCCCGCTGGTACGACGGGCACTGGCCTGGGGAGGATGGCGTGGTCCCAGTGCATGGTCCCCCTGACTGGGGGGCTGATGGTGTCTTCTCTCTCTCCTAGGGCCAGGAAGGAGCTCGCCAGAGCTCCCGGGGTTCAGCCTTTCTCTCCCAGCAGGAAGTGCCCAGTCCTGGGGAGAGCCACCAGCCACCCCAGAGCAACCCAGGAACCGGGGATGCCTCCCTGGAGCTTTTTGCTGGAAGTACAGAGGTGTCAGAGAGGAGTGAGTGGGGTCTAGAGCTGGGGCTGGGGCAGCTGTGGGAGCCATGGGCTGACAGGGTGTGTGCTCACCGGGCAGGTATTGATCCTGTTTCTGGGGGAGACATCTGGAAGCGGATTTACCAGCCCTCCTACATCCAGGAGCAGTATGTCCTGACACACTGTTCTGTCAGCACTGACCGCAGCCAGGGGCTGCTCTCCCGCAGCTCCACCAGCAGCGAGTCCACTGGCTCCCGGGATGTGGCCCCCGAGGGTGGCTCCTCGGCCCCTGGTGCTGATGTCACCTCCCAGCAGGGCCAGAAGAGCCTGTCCCTCTGTGAATCCTCCACCAAATCTGCCCCGCTGCCCTCTGCCCCAGCTGGCACCAAGGTAAGGATACCAATGGGGTGCAGGAGCCCATGGTGTGGGGGTTGTTCATGGCTTAGCTGGAGCCTTGCTGCCCTGTTGTGCCCAGGCATCTGCCCACTGGGCTGGGAAACAGAGTGCTGTAGCCTGGATTTTAAGCAAGGATCAGCAATAGGTGCCGTGGGGATGATGTTCCTTGGGTGGTCTTGCTCTATTGAAGTGGGACAGCTGGGGACCAAGCAGCTGGTCCCTTAGTGTCCCTGGCCAGCAGTCAGCTGAGGGTCTAACAGACCCCTGAGCCAGCTCAGCGACACCTTAAAGCTGTGGAAACCAAAGGAAAATAGGTGGGCTGGCATCACATAACAAATCTATTGGGCTGGAGAGGAAGGGCTGGCTGGCTGGGCTTCAGCCCTCAGCCAACACTGCCAGACGCTTCATTAGCGATGGGCCACATCCCTGCTGCTTCATACCTGGCTTTAAAGCCCAGCTGGGTCACCGGGATGGGGCAAGGCAGCTGCCCTGGTGACGATGGCCCCAAGGTTTGGTGAGGCCAGCTGTCACCCAGCACCAGGACACACTCCTTCCCAATGGCACAGCTTAGGTAACCCGCTCCTGTCACACAGCAGCACAGCTGGTGACCTTTGCTGCTGAAATGTCAAGCATAAGTGATTTCCCTGCAGAGTAAATGATCCTCCCAGCTCCCTGCTGCTGGGATGAGAGGTGGCATGGGTGCCACTGCCCTGACATGGCTTTTAGGGGAAGCATCTCAATGTAGGGACATCACTCTACACTGGGAAATGCATCCCATTGTAACACCATCCAGCTTGAATATCCTACTTAACCTCACTTCTGCACACACACAAATCCCTGGCAACTCCAGCATTAGCCTGAGTCAGTCCCCAGGGATGTTTGCAAACTCCTCTGTGGGTGCTTCCCATGTCTGTGGTGCCAGGCAAGCATCCCTGGGAGGCAGCTGGTGCCAGCCTGGGGCTGATGACAGCCAAGACTCCAGCCAGCAGCCGGAGAGGCGCAGGTGCCCCATCGCAGCTCAGAGCAATCTGGGCTCTCTGCTGGGCTTGCCAACAGCCTTGTCCCCACTGCAGGTCACGGTGGCCCTGAGCACAGAGGAGCTGGCACGGCAGAAGAAGGCACTGGCACGTGCTGCCTTGGCTGGGCGCAGCTTTTCCACGCCACACGGGGAGCTGGATGCCCATCGGCTCTGCCAAGCCTTGGAAAAGGTGTCACAGAAGAGGAACCAGTCCTTGGAGGGGCAGCTGGATGAGCTGGGACCCCAACCACGGCAAATGCAGCCCAGCGCAGCGGAGTCAAGTGTGTGCTGGCTCTGGGGACGAGGTTGGTGAGGATGGAGCTGGGTGCCCCTGCCGTGCTGAGCCCACCCTTTGCCGTTGCTCAGATAACCTCCTCTCGCCCACCCACCTGGACTGGGACATGCTGGTGGAGCCCTCCTACCTCTTCAGTGCCTCGCCAGCGCCCGAGCCAGGGCAGCCCAGCCTGGACGATGCCAGCATGCCCCTGCGCTGCCAGGTGGTGATCCATGCACTGCGAGCAGGCAAGCCGGTGTCCTGGGAAGTGACAGCCTCACTGGAGTCACTGCTGCAGCCCCGGGAGGGGCCGGGCAGGGAGGACCCGCCACGGCGGGTGGCCAAAGCCTGGGACAAGCCGCTGCATCGCCTGGCAGCGCGTTCCGTCGTCCGGGACAATGAGAGCGTGGCACAGCGAGAAGCCAAGCTGGAGCAGGGTGAGTGCTGGGGCGGCTGCCTGGGGCGGCTCCCGCAGCCCCCCGCTCTAACCGCATTGCTCTGGGCAGGTTTTGCCCGTCGGTTCCGCCTGAAAGCCGTGCAAACCAGCAAAGCCTGCAACGTACCTTCCCTCTACACCCGCCTGGTGCCCGTGGACGGTGCCACACAGGCAGCCCTGCCTGCAGCCCCCGAGGTGTGGGGCATAGGTACGGGCAAGGACCTGGTGGGATGGGGAGGGGGCAGCAAGGGGACAGAGGGTTGAGGTGCCACCATCCCTTGCAGCTGGCTCAGCCAGCCGGACACGAGCCGCTGCAGCAGGGAACTGGCACCACCGGAGCTCCTCAGCGGGTCAGGGACAGCAGCAGGATGCAGAGGAGCAGGATGAGGCCCCTGGCGCTGCAGGTACTGACTTAGACCTTTATGTCAATTTGTGCTCCCCAGGGTTCTGCACAGAGACCCACAGCTGGTCGCTGTGTGGGGCTGGGCCTGCCTGGGGTGCTGTGGATATCCGGAAAGAGGCATCTGCCCTATACTGGGGAGGGGGATGTGGCAGGACAGCATAGCAGCTCCTGAGAGCAGCTGTGAGCCATAATGGTCCCTGGAGCCTGGGGCCCCACAAGACTTTGCTCTTTTGCAGAGCGAGACGAGATTCCCAGGTCTCCAGGCAGCATCTCCTCCCCTACCTTTGGCTGGGAAAAGCGGAACTACTCAAATGGTGTGTCCATACTGGAGGGGGCCAAGGATGAGGGTGGGAGATGGGGTACCCTCAATGCCCTGCCACAGCTGGAGTATCCACTGTGCCTGCAATACCCTGGGCACATGGGCTGAGCTGCCCGGCCAGGTACTGGGCAGTGGGACACACCTCTGGGTGCATCATGTTCCCACTGTGCTTAACTCTCCCCCCCCTTGCAGGGCCTCCATCCAGCCCCTCCACCACCTCTATGGGCTCCCAGAAATCCACAGAGAGCACTGCAGGCTCCAGGTGACACTGTGGGGTGGGGGGATGCAAGGGACCAAAAATGGCACATTGTGGGGCGAGGGGGACAGTGCCACTTTTTGGAGCTGCTGGTCCCATGTCACCTGCCAGCTCCTTCAGCTTAAGTGGCGGGGGGGGGTTTGGTGTTCCAGCCCCTTCCCTGCAGCAGTTTGGTGTCCAGCTGCCATTCAGGAATTCCTCCCAGTCCTGTTATTTTGCCTGTGACCCCACAGGTTTAGCCTGAGCAGGCGCAGGGGTCCCAGCCTGGTGCTGCGCCCGCAGTGCCTCAGCCCAGAAAGCGAGCGCTCCAGCAACCACGCGAGCCATGACTACCTCCCGCTGGTAAGGACCTGCTCCCTGTCCCCAGTCCCCATCCCAGCAGGGGGACCCGCCCTGCTGGGCACCAGCTGAGCCACCCAGGTCACGCCTGGCAGAATGAGCAGTGGAAGATGCTCCCAGTAGGTGCTTGCTCAGCCCTGCTATGTCCTTAAATGTCTCTGGGGATCCTGGCTGGCTTTTTGGGGGGCATTAGAGTGTCCCTGTGTGCCAGGGACACTCCTGCAGCCCCCGGTGTTTGCCTGCCCCCCCACTCGTCTGTCCCCTCTCCTTGCAGGTGCAGCTGCAGCAAGCCCGGGGGCCATTCCAGCTCACTGAGAGTTTCTCTGAAGTGGTGCAGATCCCCTTGGACCGCCTGCGCCGGGCCTCCCCCTATGCCTCCCACCGTGCCAGCCTCAGCCCTGTGTCCCCAGGGGCCAGAAGCATGCCTGAGGCAGGACCTGGAGCTGAGGAGGCTCAGGAGCCCATTGCAGCCCTGCAGCCCAGCTCGCCCACATCCCGGAGCACTTGCTCCGAGGTGCCCAGCGCAGCCGTGTGGGCGCAGGCAGACAGCGGGCACGGCTCCGAGTCCGACACCGGGCCCCACTCTGCTGCCCCCTCTGAGGCTGGTGTGAGCTGTCAGGATATGGGGCCAGAGGACCTGGAGAGTGCCAGCTGGGCCACGGCAGTGGCTTTGGCGTGGCTGGAGCATCGCTGCGCTGGGTTCTTCGAGGAGTGGGAGCTGGTGGCAGCCAAGGCGGATGCGTGGCTGCAGGCACAGCGCCTGCCCGAGGGGGTGGACGTGGGCTGCCTCAAAGGGGCAGCCAGGCACTTGTTCCTGCTGCTCCGTCACTGGGACGAGAACATCAAGCTGAACATGCTGTGCTACGACCCCAACAACGTCTGACGGCCGCCCGAGGGGCCAATAAAGACACCTGGCTCCAAGCCAGCTGCACTGGTGTTTCTGTTTCCAGCAGAGAGCTGCTGGCTCCATTCAGGCCATGCCAGGACTCACCAGAATCCTAGGAGGGGGTCACCCCCTTCCCAGCCATCTCTGGTGGGAGGGAGCAGGCAGGGGTATAGGAAAAGCTGTACTGGCGGGATTCATGGGCTCTGGTTCCATCAAGGCAAACGAAACCTTGAGGCAAAGCAGTTTTGCAGCTCCTCTGTTTGAACCTTACCCCAGAGGCTCCTGCTCAGCCCTGGGCACCCCCTTCCCACAGCAAGGAAGTGAGAGTGCCCATGGCTCTACAAGCTGCTCTGCCTTCCCTCAGGTGGGGGAAGTCCAGGGACAGCTGTTCTGACACCATCACAGGACAAGGATTTTGGGGAAGGACACTTCCCTTTATTTGGGAAGTCCTGCCTTTTCAGGGTCCCCACACCCTGCCCCCTTTGCACAGTTCCAGTGCTCATGGCCCTCTGTGGGCAGCCCGGGAGTCAAGTGGGAAAAGAGCAGGCAGATGGGGCAGTTCCAGAGGCCAGTTCCCACTGGCCAGTCATCCCCACTCTCACTGGGCTTTCTTAGACACGGCTGTGGGTTTCCTGCCCGGTGGAGGGGTGTGCGACACTGGTGTAGGGGCTGTGCCGTACCAGAGTTGGAGCAGGATGAGTCCATGGCAGATGTGCAGGGAAAGGGAGCTGCAGACTGTGGAGGGGTAAGTGTTCCAGCAGAGCTCGATCACGCCCAGCAGCAGCACCCTGTGCAGGGGGAAAGCTGGGGGTCAGCATGGGGGGCACACCAGCCATCCTCACTCCCAGACCCCCAGCAGATGGGTGCTCCCCTCCCTGCCAGCACATACTTGGGCATGTGTGCGAGCTTGGTGGTCGGGGTGCACCAGAGTAAGTAGGGCAGTGTGTGGAAATACCAGACGTAGAACTGGTAGTGCAGGGAGCGGCTGCAGCAGACACCCAGGAAGTTGGAGGAGAAGAGGATAAAGACAATCCATGCACTGGCATTAAGGGGGCAAACACAGGAGACTGAAGGTGTGATCCCACAACAGCTCCTCAGCTGTCCAGCATAGCTCCTTTCCCCAGGGCAGGCTGGTACAACAGCACTACATGACCTGGAACTCAACCAGGTTTCGCCCTGCCCTGCCCTCTCCCTCTCTCCTCGCTGCCCACCCTGCCAAAGGATATTGTTGACAGTCAAGCGAGGGGATGCGGGTTTCCTTTTGGCAGGATCCTTCAACAGAGTCAGGATGTTCTCCTTGGAACTGAGGAGAAAGAACAAACATTGATCTCAGCTGCTGAAAGTCTCTCCCACCCCAATGTTCCGCTGTGAGCCACAATGCATGGGCCGTACATTCCCCAAAACAGAACAGTAACTGCCCTCCAACCCACACCTGCAATCCCAGGACTGCAGCACTGCGGGGGCAGGGGAGTCATGGATCTGTATCCTGCACATGGGATTGGCAGGAATCAACACCTGTGGGGAACCCCAGGTCTCACCTGTGCCACCGGTGCAGTGCAAAGAGCCCCAGGCCCGCCAGGTGAGCCAGGAGCAGAGCAGCATGGAAGACTCGATTCTGGAAAACCTCTTCTGGGAGGAAGCGCCAGTTCACTGTCCATTTGAACTGGAACTGGCGGCCCAGGTCAAAGGAGCGGGTCAGGTACCCCACAGGGTTCACCAGCAGGAAGGGCAGGCCCAGAACCACCTGCCAGGGACACACCAGCATCAGCACAGAGCTCTCCACCAGGTCACGGTCACCCCGGCTACCTCCTGAGAAGCCCAGTGCCACGTGTGGTGACGACAGTCAGCCAAAGATGAAAGTCATTTGAGTTAGATTATTTATCAACACCCAGCTTGCTGCTTACAGCCAGAGATGCTGGTACCACTGTCTCCACCCATGGCTCTGCAGCCTGGCAAGGCAGCCCACTATTCCCTGCTACTGCAGCCAGCCCAAACAGGGACCCACCTGGAGCAGGGCACAGATGCAGAGCTTGGGGATACAGCCCAGGAGACCAAACCGTTGCAGGAGGAGGAAGAGGAGTCCAGGGGCAAAGAGCAGGATGTTCATCTTCACCGACACAGCCAGGCTGAGCAGGAAGCTGCATTACCACTGTGGAGCCCACACGGGAGCCCAGGCAGCCCCTGAGCCAAGCGCAGCCTCCTCCTGGGGCTGAGCTGGCTCGCACACCCAGCACCCCATGGGGAGCACCCCCCAGCCCCTCACCTGAAGAGGAGGCAGCCCCAGGACCAGCGCTCCTCCAGGAAGAGGTTGATGGCGAGGAAGAGAATGGCCATGGCCACAGGGTCATTAAAGAGCCGCAGGACAAAGATGGAGTGGATGCGATACGAGGCACAGCACATGAAGAAGAAAACATACGGAGGGACCTTGCAGGGGACAGAGACACAGAGGGGTCATCAGCAGCCTGTCCTGGAGTCCCTGCTGCTGCTGAGCTCCTCCAAACCTCAGCCCTGTGTCCTTTTCTCAGGGCCGGGGGCTCAGCAGAGCCCTCCCCAGGCGAAGACCCGAGGCGGCCGGCAGGAGCCCTGGCCTCAGTGTACCTTGCTGGTTCGGCAGTAGATGCGGAAGACGAGGAGCAGGTTGAGGAGGTAGAGGCCGGCGAAGAGGTACTGCGCCAGGCGGATGTCGGAACCGCGGCCCGTAGCGTGGTACAGCCCCAGGAAGATGTACACGAAGCCGGCGGGGTAGCTGTGGGGAGACGGGAGTGAGGGGCCGGGCCCTGCGGCCCCTCCGGGAGCCGCCGGTCACGGAGAGCTGCGTGTCCCTGTCACTCACACCAGTGGCCCGGTGTCACCCTTCAGCTGGGTGTAGTCGAGGGTGCCGTTGGCGAAACCCTCCACCTCCTGCATGTAGGCCTTCCAGTCGATCTCGGTGTCTGCGGGACGGCTGGGTCAGCTGGGCCTCGGAGGGCACTGCAGGCGGCGTGGGGGATGACCCACCTCCGAACCAGCCAGCCTGACCCTGTGCCTCCCTGCAGTGCTGTCGGCACGGGCTCTTCCCCTGCCGGCCACATCCAGGACCCCCAGCCCAGCCCTGTGTCCCTCCCCTGCCCCATCCAGGCGCCCCCGACCGCTCCTATCCCCCTGTCCGGGGGATGCTGTCACCCGAGGGGCCGGGGCAGCTCTGTCCCCCTGCCCGCGGCATCCCCGCCCGCCGGCGCTGCCCCAGGACCATCCCCGCCATCACCTCCCGCCCCGGGGCCGAGCTGTCCCTGCCCCCGGACCGCCCCGCGCTGTCCTGGACCGGCCCCGCCATCCCCGGGGGCAGCCCCAGGCAGCGCCAGGCCGGGCCGGGCCCCGGCACTCACAGGGGACCCTGCGGATGACCCAGAGGTTGACGCCGCCCTCGGCCAGGCAGAGGCAGGCGGCCACCAGCGGGGTGTAGCGGGGCTCCAGCAGCGCCGCCCGCCGCTCCCGCCATGCCCGCCGCAGCGCCGCCGCCCCCCGCCCCGCCGCCATTCCGCTCCGTGTTTCCGCCCGGAGCGCTTAGCGCGGCGCACCCGCCCGGGCCGGAAGCCGCACGTGGGGGCGCGGGCGGCACGTGGCGCCCGGTGCTCCCGCCCCGCTCCCGGGCATGGAGCGGCGGCGCTCGCCCGCCGCCCTCCCCCGGTACGGGCGGCGCCGATTCTGGGACGCGCTGTACCGGCGGGAGGGCGCCGAGACCCGTGAGTGGCTGGGGGGGCTCTCCCGGTTTCTCCCGCAGTTGGAGCCCGAGCTGCGCCCCGGTGACCGCATCCTCGTCCTCGGTACGTGCCCCGTGCCCGGCGTGCCCGGTGGAGGGCGGGCGGGCGGGGCTCGGGGTCCCGCCGGTGGATGCGCTAGCGCTAGCCACCAGGGGGCGGTGTGGCACCGGGCCGGTACCGGGAGCTGCGCCCAGCCCGGCCCGGGGGTGGCCCCAGTATCGGGGGTGCTGGCGGGCAGCGGGACGGGTATAACCGCCCCGTAATCCCACCTGCGCTCTGATCCGCCGCCGGGCCGGCGGGATTAAGCGGGTGTAATCACCGATCCTGTTAGCGGATCAGCCGCTGCCAGCCGCGCTTAATAGCCCCCAAGTCCGCCCCCCTCCCCGGGATTCCCCCGCGGCCCCCCCGGTGATCGGCCGAGCTCCGGTGGAGCGGCTCCGAGGGGAGGGCTTGGCAGCGGGGCTCTCCCCGTGTCTCCTCGTGCTATTAAGACACCAGTTCTTCCATCCCTCTCTTCATTGCACCCAGTTAAACCCCCCGCCGAAGTTTCCTAATTTCCCACTGGAGTTATCCAGCAGGCTCTTGGGGACACGGCCGGCTCCTGCCCCACAGCGCTGCGGGAGGGGTAACTGGGGACACCCCTTGCCTCTATCCTGCCTCCAGCATCCCCACACATCCCACCCCAAGGTGAGGGATCAGCTGTGCAGGGCTGCCCCACCCAGGATAGGAGCCCAAAGCACCTACCTGGCAGGACAGGGATAATTAATGAGTAGCCCAACACTCACTAACTGGCATCAAAGCGATGACCTGCCCCTCCCAGCAGCCCCAGCCCACCCGCACCCTCCCCTGGACCACAGGAACAGAGCTGGGGTGCCAGCACCCCCACTGGCACCCCGAGCCCTGTGTGAGCTGTGCCCCACACAGGCTGTGGCAACAGCTCCCTGAGCTACGACCTGCACGAGCTGGGCTACACCGACGTCACCAGCATCGACTTCTCCCCCGCCTGCATCGCGGCCATGCGCGCCCGCTACGCCCGCTGCCCTGGCCTGCGCTGGGCCGTCATGGACATCCGCGCCCTCGCCTTCCCCGACGCCTCCTTTGACGTGGTGCTGGAGAAGGGCACCCTTGATGTGCTTATGGTGGAGGAAACTGACCCCTGGGACGTCTCGCCTCAGGCAGCCGCCGCGATGCGCCGGGTGCTGGCAGAGGTACGGGGTGGGGGGACCTGAGTAGGGGTGCAGAGGGTGGACCCCATCCCCATTTGGGGTGGGGGAACGTGCAGAGTGCTTCCTCACCACCTTGCTTCCCTGTGGGTGCCCCAGCCAGTGTTTCTGTCCTCCCAGTTGGTGCTACCCCCTCGGCTATGCTGCAGGGGAGCAGCTGGGGGGCTCCCAGCACTCCTGGGGGTGGGAGACTGCCCCCTCTTACACCCCATAATTTCCTCCCCAGGGAAGTGGATGGAGCAGGATGTGTCCCTGAGTCCTGCTGGGGGACTGGATGACCCCTCTCTTTATTTGCATGCTAAATACAAAGAGTTGGTAGGAAAATGGGCCCCGTGCTAGCATGGGTGGCTGTAAGGGACCTAGGGGGGCACACCGAGGTGGCCCTGCTTGCCCAGGGCAAGGTGATGACCGTGGGGCTGGGAGAGCTCTGGCCCCCCCTGCACCCCCCCCCAGCTTCGATCGCTTTAGCCGGGGTCCCCATCATCCGGTCTGGTGTTGCCATGGCAACTCCCATCAGCATCGACAGGGCCATGGCGTTGCCACGGGGACGGGTGATGCCTCGGGGCCCCGTTAATTGGCGGTGTCGGGACCGGATTGAACCTGTCCCGGCGCGGGGGTGCGGATCCTGGCAGCCTCTCCCACCCTGCGGGAATAACTGCCAGGATAATTAATTGCTGCACCTCGCTGGCACCCTGGGGTGCAGGCAGGGGGTGCTGGAAGGGTGCTCGTGGCTGTGGACAACCCTCCCAGTCCTCTCTTGCCTCGCTGAGCCTGTGAGGGAGTGCAACCCCCAGCAGGGCAGTGGGGCTGGCTCGCTATCCGTGCCCTGCCCTCCTTGCCAGCGCTGCTGCCTGTCCTTGTCATTTTGCCAAAACGGCAGGGATTTAATTTTCCCTTTTTTTTTTCCCTTTTTAATCCTCTGCTCAATCCCTGCCCTCCCCCAGCATCGCTGGGTACCAACTTCCACCCGCAGCTGGTCCCTGCTGTCCTCACCCCCAGGGGGATTCGCTGGGTGTTCCCACCTGCTCACTGCTTTGGGGGTCCCTTCAGAGGGGTCTATCCATGATACCTCCCTTCCCACCCCCATCCCCCTTCACTGGGGGGGTTCACAGCCTCTGTCTTCCTCTCCCTGGGGGGATGTAAGGACCTGAAAATCCACCCTGCCTGTGAGGACACCCCAGGGACACCCTGTCCCAGCGAACTGGGGACAGAGGGTGTGGCGGGTGCCGGAGCGGGAAGCCTCCCCCCTGCTCCGGCTGATGGATGGGAAGGTTTCCTGTGCTCGTCTCTAAGCAACGGCCATTATTGCTCTATTAACGAGGGTTGGGATGCGGACATGCAGGATGCCTTGCTCAGTTCCAGCCGGAGATCCCTGCCTGCCCCCACCTCTGGGGACCCCCCTCCCCGGGGGGAGGGTTGGGAAGCTGTGGGGTCTTCCCAGGGCAGATTTGCTTAGCAGGAGGGATACTGAGCTGGGTGTCCAGAGAGGGATGCAGGGACCTGCCTTCCCTTTTTCCTGGCCAAAACCAGTAAGGTTTGGTTCAAAAGCCACCGCTGCAGCAGGGGAGGACACACAAGCTGCCTGTCCCCTCGGCTGGCCCCAGCCAGAGCTTCCCAGCTGGAGCTTCCCAGCAGGATTAAACCAGAGCTCGGGAAACCCCCCACTTGGCCCCCAGCCCTGTCCCCTGCAGTGGTGACTCTGCCCTTGCCAGGGGGGGTCTGGGGGTGTCCCCGCCTGGGGCAGGGTGCCGAGGAGGGGGCTGGACGCCCGCCCGCCCCAGGCACTGCCTTTGCATGCTGAGCACGCGGGTGCTGGCCGTAAAAGCCTTTTGACATTGGATAAAGCCAAGCAAGAAAATTGATGTTCTTTTCCATCCTGTTAGCGGGGCTTAATTCCAGCAGGGAGAAAATGGTGATTAAAAGCATTGAGTCCTTTCCTATCAAACCCCCCCGCATCCCCCTCTGATTCTGGGCGTTGGTGGTGGGGTAGTACTGGGTGGTCTGGGGAGGGGTGGGTGGGATGGGTGTTCCATGCTGTGCTTGAGGGACCCTGTGCTCAGAAGGGTAGAGCTTTTCCCTGTGCCAGGGTTGGGTTTCCATGATGTCTGCTGTGGCTAGGAATGAAGAATTTTGGGGTGCAGGGAGAGGTGGGGCATGGGGACCCCTGATTGCCCTGCCCTGTGGGTGGTCTGGGGACAGGGCAGAACCAGGGTGTCTCTTGGGGGGATCAAGGTTAGGACAAGAGATTTGGGGTTGTGATGGGAAAGGCTGGGAGGGGTCTTTAGCCGATGGTGATGGGGTCCCTGGGAACAGGGCCGAAGTAGTGAACCTCACTGTGTTCCCCCACCACATCCTGGGGGTTTTGCTGACACAGGTGAGCCGGGTGCTGCGCCCAGGGGGCTGCTTCATCTCCATCACCTTCGCCCAGCCCCACTTCCGCAAGCCTCACTATGCCCAGGAGGCCTTTGGCTGGTCCCTGCGCCACGCTGCCTGTGGGGACGGGGACGCCGGTGCCTTCCACTACTTCCTCTACGTCATGCGCAAGGGGCAGCCCCTGGACCCCCGTGACGTGGCCTTGGGGCGCCGGCTGCACCAGCCACCCCCGCCCCCCGCCCCGCCACCGCCCCCTGCCCCCCCGGACGACGATGAGGACTATCTCCTTGCCATCCAGCTGTGAACCGAGGGAGCTTTCCCAACCTCCCCCCACCCAATAAAGCCTTAAGATGCTCCATCCTCACAGATGGGAGATAGGCAAGCAGTGCATCCCCCTGCAAGCTGCCCAGTGATGTGGATAATGGGAGGAAAGAGTGGGATACTTGGCCTCCTTTGTGGGGCACAGACTTGCTCTGGTGATTCTGTGCCCCCTCCCTGGCCTTTCCTTGCTGAGCTGGAGAGCAGCCAGGAGTTCAGGCTTTGCAGCCAGTAATGAAACCAAATCGGGTTTAATTTCACCCATCCATCTTGTGGGGAGTGGCTCCCAGCCCCCCATCCCTTCCCCTTGGCCCAGGCAGCTGGGCTGAGGGCAGAATGGGGGGGCAGGATTGGGGTGCCCACTGCTCCACCCCCCACCCCATTCTGCACCAGGACCCCTGCCCCAGCCTTCCTGGCCATGGGGGTGTGCAAGGGCACTGTGTCCTTGTCACCCCCACCCAAGTAGTGGAGGGTCCAGGCTGGAATGTGCCACATGGGACAGGGAGTGCCACAGGGCAGGAAGGGCAGCACATCTGCCTCTGTCCCCGTTCCTGCCTGTGGTGACAATCACATGCAGCTGGCCCGTGTCCCCCTGTGCCTGGGGCCAGCAGCACGGTGACACATGTGTGCCAGGGTGGGTGACAGGGTGGGCCAGATGTGTGCTGGTGGGACTGGCAGTGTGTGTGTGCTGGTGTGGCAGGTACATGTGTGCCACTGGCAATGTCCCCAGAGGATCTTTGGGCACCAACTCCCTCTGGGGTGGGCAAAGGGGACCCTTCCTGGGCGGGACGGTGGTGACACCCCAGAGGCACACGCTGCTGGGCTGCCATTTCAGGCAGAAGGTGTAAGTGGGTCAGCCAGCGGCTCCCCCTGCACCAGGAGCCAGCAAAGGGCCCCAGGGTCAGCCCCATCCTGGCCGTGCCACCCCATGCCACAGACGCCCCAAAAACCAACTGGCACGAGGAAGGGACAGAAAGGAGAAGGTGGCTGCCGGCTTCACCTGGGTACATGAATGTATTTTATTCATTGCATTTTGTTCACCAGTACAGTGAAAAATGGCATTTAAATTTACAATGGATCATTCGTAGAACATCATGACACAAGTATATTTTTTTTCTTTTTTTTTTCTTTTTTTTTTTCAGGTTTTTGTTTGGGTTTTTTTTTTGTTGTGGATTTTTTTTTTTTTTTTTTTTGCGTCGTTGTCTCCATAAATGCCACTCGTAGGTTATTGAAAAAGATGACAAGTTTCTCATGCACATCAGAACCCCCCGAGAAGCTATTTAAAAAATAAAATTAAATTAAAGTACAAAATTAAAAACAACGACTCAGGCCGGTCCCTGCCCTCCCCACTCTCCCCTGACCCCACCACCCTCAAGGGAGTGCTGGGACCCCCCCTGGCACCTGCAGCTGGCCCCGGTGGGCTCTGCCCCGGTGCTGCCGGGAGGGAACTGCAGCGGCCGGTGATGCTGCCAAACCCTCCGGTGCTCCTGCTGCCTGCCAGCGGGGGGTCGGGCCAGGGGTCCCTGCTCCCCTCCCTCCTCCTGTGGCTTTCCTCATGCTCTCTCCATCACTCTCGCCCCCCTTTCATTTTTGCCCTCGTTTTTTTCTTCTTTTTTTGTCTTTTTTTTTCTTATGGAAAAAAATATGAACCTTTTTTTTTTTTTTTGTCGGTTGGTTGGTTGGTTTCGTTTGTTTTCTCGATGCAGTTACTTCGACATCTCAACGTCAGCAGATCGTTTTTAACAAAGATTCGGATATAAAAATACAAATATGAGGAGTTTCTGTTTAAAAAGAAGCGTGCCGGAGTGGTGGGGCTGACCCTCGGCCCCCGGGCCGGCCGCCCGGGCCACCAAGCTCATGCAAAAAACGATGGAGCAAAAAATGTCTCTGGACAGCAGCGCTCCCCCCCTGCTCATGGGGCCGGGTCGGCCCGGAATTCGGGGACCCTCCGCCAAGGAGGATGGGGGGGACGCGCCGCGGAGCAGGGGGCTGGACCCCTTCCCCGGGGAGGGGGGTCTTCGCCCAGGGTGGGGGGCTCGGCGGTTTGTCCCAGCCCCGGGGGAGGCGGAGGGGTAAAGTGCATGGCTCGGGGGGGGGTGGTGGTGGCTGCAGGGCCCCCCCCCGGGCCGGGGGGGTGGGCAGCGGGCATGGCCTCCCCCTCCTCGTCGGCGGTCCAGCCAGCATGCGGGGCGGCGGGCTGGAGCGGGGCTCGGCCGGCGGGTCCTGGCGGCGGGTCCCGGCTTACACCCCCGGCGGCGACTTCTCCGTCATGCCCTTGAGCACCTCGTCTATCCGGTCATCCTCGATCACCACTGCGGGGACAGGCGGGGGGCGCGTGGGCGAGGGGACTCGACAGCCTCTGCCCCTCTACCCCGGCTCTCACCCCGCTCAGGCTCCAGCTGTGCCCCCAGGTGCCGGGCAGCGGGATGAAGGGGGTTCAGGTGGGTACAACCGGCATGAAGGGTGGGGGATCGCCCCCCCTGCTCGGCTTGGGTAGGGGCAGCATCCCCCCCTGTAGCCAGCCGGCTGCCTCTGGATGGGTGATTAGGGAAGGGGGGGCAGGAATAGACCAGGAAGGACCCCCCCTCCTCTCTGCGGCAGGCGCTGATGAGAGCAACAGGACTGGAATGGGTAATGACCCAGCGGGGGGGGCACCGCCTGCTCGGCGGGGGTGGCAGCCAGACCCCCATCAGCATCACCCGCTGCGCAGGACACCCACCCTCACCATCGGCATCGCTGCTGGGGGAGCCGGACAGCCCCCCACCAGCACGGCGGGCTGCACAAACCCACATCGGCATCACCATGGGGGGCTGGAGAGTCCCCCATCATGTCACCGTCCAGAGAGACCCCCTTCAGCATCACCCACTGGGCAGCCCCCTCCCCAGCAGCAGCAGTAGCAGCGGTGGGAGGCTGGACAGACCCCCAGCAGCATCACTAGGGAGCTACACACACACACCTTCCCCTTACCCCACACCATGACCGGCTGGGCAGGTGCCCCCCATCGACATCACTCTGGGGGCAGAGGACAGACCCCCACCTCAATATCACAACTAGGGTGGTCAGTGATGCCCCCCATCACCCCCCTGGGGGTGGATTAACCAGGAAACCCCCCCCATCACTAGAATCACTGAGAGAGCAGATGGATCCCCTCCAACACTACCAAGGGAGAACCATCCCCCCAACACCCCGGGGGTGCTGCTAGACCCAGCCTCCACCACCGCAAAAGGGGGCAGTGGAGCACGCAGCACTCACCCCTGTGGGGCTGGGGTGTATTTGAGCGGGGGAGCAACTCTCCCCCCCCTCCTTGTCCCTGCAGCTTAAGGAAGGTTGTTTGCCTATGGAGGACCCCCAAGCAGGTGTGATGGGGGGCTGCAGGAAAAGCGGGGGCCATTTTTAAGGGTCCCCAAGGCATTGGGGAGGATCAATGGTGACAGATCAGGGTGCAGGCAGGAGAGGGGGGCAGTTATTTGGGTCCTGATGGAAGCAGGGGAGATGCTGCTGGGGTCTCTGCGGCAGGTGGTAAACGAGGGGGCAGGACACAGGCTCATGGAGTCCTGGAGGAACAGTAAAATGGTGGGGGGGGGATTTGCTGATCAGCATGGCCAGAGGCTGCTGGTGGTCTCTGCGGCAGGCAGAAACGGGAAGGGAGAGAGGTTTAAGGGGCCAGGGGGGCTGTTCCTGGTGATCCTCAGATAAAGGCTTGTTTATACAGAATGAGAGGGGGGCAGTCCCAGGGGTGCTGAGGAGCAGTTCCGAGGGGTCCCAGGGGCACTCGTGGAGGTGCTGGGGGATAGTCCCAGGGGCAGTCCCAGGGATGCTGCAGGGTAATCCCAGGGGTAGTCCCAGAATGAGGCGGGGGCTGTTGCAGGGCAGCACTGGGGAAACAGCGTGGTGTCTGGAGCAGGAGATGGGGGAGCCTGTGGTTTTGGGGGCGGGTGTCAGTCACAGAGCTGGGGAGTCTCAGGGTTGCCGGGGGACAGCGCTGGAACTGATGTAGGGCAGAGATGGAGATTCTGGGGATGCTGGGGGCTGTGCCGGGGGTGGCAGGGGACAGTACTGGGGATGCAAGGCAGAGCCGGGAGTCGCAGGAATGCTGTGGGGCAGTGCTGGGGATGTTGCAGGGCAGAGACAGGGGTTGCCATGGGGCAGAACTGGGAATACAAAGGCAGAATCGGGAGTCTGGGGATCTCGTGGGGTGATGTTAGGGGAGCCGGGGATGCCAGGGAAGCAAGGGCAGAATCGTGGATCCTGGGGTTGCTACGGGAAGGTGCTGGGGATGCAAGGGCCAGTGCCGGAGATGCCGGGGGGCAGTGCGAGGGATGCTGCAGGGCAGAGCCGGGGACGCTGCAGGGCAGAGCCAGGGATACTGCAGGGCAGAGCCGGGGATTCCAGGGCAGAGTCGGGAATGCAAGGACAGATGCGGGGGTCCCGGGGATGCCGTGGGGCAGCGTCAGGGATGCAGGAGGCAGTGCCGGGGACGTTGCAGGACAGATGTGGGGGTTCCGAGGATGCCGTGGGGCAGTGCCGGGGATGCAGGAGTCAGCACCAGGGATAAAAGGACAGATCCGGGGGTCTCGGGGATGCCGTGGGGCAGCGCCGCGGATGCAGGAGCCAGTGTCAGGGATGCCGGGGATGCTGCAGGGCACATCCGAGGGTCCCGGGACAAACCCGGGGATGCTGAAGGGCAGATGCGGGGGTCCCGGGGATGCCGCGGGGCTGAGGCGGGGTTGGGGGGGCAGAGGCGGGGGTCGGCGGTACCTCTCTTGGCGCGGCCGATCTGTCCCAGCTTGGGGGGCCGCTTGCCCTGGTTGCCCCCGAAGAAGGCGTTGGTGTCCTGCAGGCGGCAGCTGAAGGGCAGCTCCCCCGCCTCGGGCTCGGCGCCGTAGCGGCCCACCTTGTCCTCGCCGTAGGGCAGCACCTGCGACATGGCGGGGCCGAGCGGGCCGAGCCGCGCCGCGCCGAGCCGGGAGCCGGTCTGCGGCGGCGGCGGCGGCGGCGGGGAGGAAACCCGGGCGGAAGGATGAAGTCATGCATCCGGGGGGAGCGGGGACCCCCCCGGCGGGGGGCGGCTCCGGAGCGCCGCGGCCCGGCCCGGCCCGGCCAGGACAGAGCCGGGGGACCCCCGCGGGCGGTGGCCGGTGCCCCCCCCGCTTGGGATGGGGACCCTAGCACACCGCCGCCCTGGCCCTGCCCCGGCCCCAGAGCAGGGTGGTCCCCCCGGCACAGCCTTTCCGAGGTGGTCGCCTCGACTCGGGGGTGCCCCCAACCCCTGTGGAGAGGGGAACCCCTGTCACAGCCGGGTGGCATCGGGTCAGACAGCTGAGGACTACCAGACACAGCTGGGCCCTCCCCTGGCATGTAGAGGTGATGCCAAACAGACGCCCAACACCCTGCTCCAGTCCCCCAGCCCCCCACAGCCCAGAAAGCTCAATCCTCAGAGTTCCAGGCCAGCTCCCATCCTGGGTCTTCCTCAGCCCCTCACTTGTGTCTCTTGTCCAACACCCATCCAGGCGCCCACTCTTGTAGCCCCACTCAGCGCTGGGATTCCCCCCTGGAGCCACACCAGTCCTGCCTCAGCCCCTTCCAGCCCTCTTGGCCCCCCATGTGTGTGTGTGCTTGTACACATCCTCCCATTCCATATCTTTGCAGGAATGCAGGGGTGCACAGGTGTAATTCTGCAGGTGTCTGTAAGTGTGGCCACCTGGGGACTGTGTCCTGGGATGCCCCTTGTCCCACTGACCCTTCCCGGGGGGCTCTCTGTGGAAAAGGGGAATGGCTATCCCCTGTGGGGACCTGCAATGTAGCAGCAAGGGGTGATCCCAGCATCCCCCCCAGAGCCCCATTGGTATGTACACACCTCTACCCCAGACCCACCCTGGATCTTTCCTCCTACGTTGTTCACTGCCAGGGCAGTGATTGCATTAATTGGCATTGGTGGTACTGAGCAGCCTCACCCAGGAGCCCCCCTCAGGTCACCTGGGGCAGCTGGGGGGCTTTGTAAGCTCAGGATAAAGTTGGTGCTTCCTGAGTGAACTGTGGGTACAGCCATGACCCCTGGATCTTGGAATAATGGTGGCAGCAGCAGTGGCTATTTCTGGTTGGAGAGAACCATCCTGTCTTGGAGCAGTCCTGTTCCTGCTGTTCCCTTACAGCAGGTTCTGCTGCTCATGTGGGGGTCCTGGGTTGCAGCTGAGGCAGATCCCTGAATGAAAATGGCACTTCATTCATGCCAGGCCACAGCCTGATGAGAATATTTTGAGGGGGTGAGGGCAGGGTTTTCCAGATAGCCCTGTGGTCCATCTTCAGATAGCCCTGTGGTCCATCTTGCTATTCCAGCATCTTCATAGTCTGAGATGCTGTTGAAAGGTGCTGCAGAAGAGCATCAGCTGGGGTGGTCCATAAGGGCAGACAGGTTCTTCTATTTCGGGAAGGCTCAGCCATGCTTTTACCTTTGTGTCTCGATCTGCAGAATATTGGTCCCTGCTGTCCCCTACCGGAGCCAGGTTGGGGCAGTGGTACCTGTTCTCCTGGCAAAGCAATGCTTTAATTCATGCCTTTGCTGGGGAACCAGCTTGAACTTTTTCATGTGAAAGCCTCCGCTCCTGTGAAAAGTGCCTGGGAAAATAGGCAAGAGGCCCACGCTGAGATGTGGCCTGCTTTTCCCGTTGCTGAGCCCACGTGCCACTGCCCGTGGGCAGGGACAGGCAGACCGTGGCACAAGCAGGGCCGGGGGTGAGCGAGAAGAGGAGCAGATGGGCTGTGTGGGATGTGAGTGGCACCGGTGCAGCACTCCAGGAGGGTTTCCAGCCTGGCAGGCTGCTGGGGGGAGGCTGGAAAGGGGTCACCCTGGGAATGGCCCCACATACACCTGTATCTCTACAGTGCCTCACACCCAGGGGAGCTACGTGACTTAGCTATGGGGTGGGGGGAGCTCTCTGAGGCTGCCTGGGATTTGGGGTGTGGGAAGGACTGTCTGCCCATCCCAGGAAGGAGGAGGGCTGGATTTGTGCCAGCACAGCTGGGCTGTGGGTGGAACAGGGCAACGCTGTGGCTCTGGGCTCTGCATCTCCTTGGGACAGCTCTAGTGTCTGGTTCCCCAAAGGTGCTGCTTGTCACGCATCCCTGAGTAGCAGGGGAAGGTACCAAGGACATGAATGAGGGTGGGTTGGCAGTGGGGTGTATAAGAGACCCCCGTCATGCCCTGCCATTGCATGTAGCATCTCCCCTGGTGTGCCAGATGCGCACCCTCCTTCCCCTGGCTCTTATCCCACCTTCCTTATTCGTCTTTTAGCAGCCACGTAATCTCCTTTCTTGCTTCGTTTGCAGCCTTTTGTCCAACACAAAACCAACTGTACCGGAAAGAAGGGGCTGTGGGAGTGGGAAGTGAGTGGTTCTTCCTGCCCTGGCTCCTTAAGCCTGGGCAGCAGCCCCTGAGCTGGGACACCTTGGGGATGATGCAAGGGCTGGAGGCCAGCCATGCCCCCCCCCTCAGGATATGGAGCTGGGTAGGAGGCACAGCATCAGACTCCCCGCTGCAGTGGGGCTGGCAGTAGAGGTTGTGCTGCATTGCCCTTACTCAGGCAATGCTCTGGGAGCTCACCAGTCCCTGCCATGCCCTAGCTCCACACCTGGATACTGCCCCTGAGCCCTGTACCCTTGGTGGGAATTCGTGTGCCTATTCCAGGTGCTGTGATGGAGGTGAGTGCTTTTCCTGCAGTCACTGATGGTTCAAGTGGTTTTATGGTGGAAAATTACCTTGTGTGTGCACAAGTGGCTTGTGGTGGAGCACATCCTGCCCGTGCTCTGCAGGGATCCCGGGCAGCTGGAGCTGGGAACCACCAGGCACTCCCATCCAGTCCAATGCCTGGCAGGAATGGGGTCAGTAGCCTGGTAGGCAGTGACTGGATGTCATCAGCCACAGGACCCAGGGCTTTCTCTGCTGCATGTCTGGGAGGCAGTGCTATCACCTGGGGCTGGTGCCACAGGGCTGGGGACTGCCAAGGCATGCCAGGAGGCCAGTGCGGGTGCCTCCATCTGTGTTGCTTCCAGTGCTGCCAAGAAATGTGAAATGGCGCTTCTGTTTCACAGCAGTGGCAGCTACTGGGGGCCTCACTGAGCACCTGCTGTTGGCACTGATGCTCTCCCTGAGTCCCCATCCCAGCACGAGGGACTATGTCACTGGTAAGGCTGGGGATGTGCCCATCCCTGGCTGCTGCTGCTGGCTGTCAGTAGCCAAAGCCCAGGTGGGGATGCCGCTTTGTGTGCTGCCAGTGCAACAGTCCAGGTGTTTTGGGGGAGCAGAGACACACACTGGGCTGGGTGCAGGCAGTGGGGATGGCCTTGTGAGACAACGGTTGTGGTGAACACTGTCACCATAGTGCAGAGATGTTGGGGGACAGGTGTCCTGCTTGGCAGCTCTCCTGTGCGTGAGCCCAAGGCAAGTGTGTAAGAGTGGCATGTTTCTGCAGCTGCTGCTGTAGGAAGATGAGGCTGTCCCTGGAGGGAGCTCTCCCTGGGAAGAAAGACAGGTGTCATTACTGAGATGGGTTTGTCTGTCTCTGTGCACAGCCTGGCTTTGAGAAGGGGATGCCCCGTCAGGTTGAAGGAGGATGGCGGTGTCCCCATTCCTCACATGAGCTGCCTGGGACACAGCTGCGATCCTGGCATCTGAGCAGATGGAGCACCCCCAGCACATTGCCTGGGGCAGGGGCTTCGCGGAGGGTCCCTGCTGAGACCCAGAGGTGACAGGGGAAGAGCAGGAATGGGGGGAAGCCAACCCTGCCGGGCAAAGAGCCCTGCTGGGGTGTGAGGCTCCATCCTTGCCTGTCACCACATATCTGGTCACCATGACAACAGACAGGGAGGCAGGCGGAGCGGGCTGGCAGCCCTGGGGGGAGCGGTGGAGGCCATGGGCATGGGCTGGCACACAGGGGCGCCCTGTTGGTGAAAGGAGGCAGCTGTTAGGATGCGCAGCCTGTGTGATATGGAAGGAGGCTGGGCCGTGCTCAGCCAAGGCACTGTGAGCTCCCCACTGTCCTACTCCCAACCAAATACCCACGGGAGGTGCACAGCAGGCTTGTCTGGGGGTGCAGGCACTGCCGCATGGCCGGGCAGCCCCTGTGCCAGCCCCTGTGCCAGCCTATGCCGCGGGTTTGGCACGGCAAGCTCTGGCTGGTGGTGAGCTGAGCGGGTGAGTCATGCTGCTGCCCGGAGCCATGGCAGGCAGGACTGGCAGCTGGGTTTGCAGCCAGGCCAGTGCTGGGCTGGTGGCCTCCTGGGAGTGGCAGAGACCCTGGTGGGGCTAGAGTAAGGCTATGCCCCAGCACGGGGTGGGCGAGGGGGAGGCAGCCTCCCTCTGTGCTATCAGCACAAGGGATGTGTTCCCTGCCCTGGGCACCTCTGGGGCAAAGGGGAGTGGGGGGGTGCAGACCCCTCTCTAATCGTCCCATCCTTGGTTGTCTGCTGGGCCCTGGGGAACGAGGTGAGCAGTCTCCGGGAGCAGGGGCACCCCCCGCCCTCCCCGGCCCACGCGCCCACTCGCGCCAGCAGCTCTTGGCATGCAGGGAGTGTGTTCCTGGCAGCCCGGCCCTCTCCCATCTGGTATTTATCTCCTTCCCGAAATCCCTCCTGCTGCGGGGGGGATGCCCGATGCTGGGGGGGGTGAGGGGGGGGAATCTGGGCCCCACTGCTCACTCTGCAGCCCAGGGAAGAGGCTGGACTGAGAAAAACGGGGGTGGAGGATGAGAACTCACCCACACATCCTCACCCCAAAAATTCACATGGGTCCCAGGAGGCCTTACTGCTCCTCTGAGGCCTCCTGTCTTGTGTGTGTCCTGGGGGCAACCCTGCCAAGGTACCTTTGTCCCCAGCAAGCTCTCAGCCTGGAAGCAATTGTGGCCACTGACCTGGGGAGGTGACACATCATCCCCCTCCAATCCCAACACTGCTGTCTGGCTGACAGTGGCCTGCCAGCACTGCCCCCCACCCGCAAAGCCTGGGTGCCCCAAAGCTGCAGGAGCCAGGAGAGCCCATGGGTTGCCTGGGCAACTGCAGCCAGGCAGCGATGGGGAGCAGTCCAGGGGAGCAGTTGCCATGGAGACCTGAGGAGCACAATCACCTTGGCAACGGTCCTGTGTGTCCTGCCACCCCCCATCCAGGGCTGCATCTGGAGGAGATGCACCTGGGCTCCACTGTGAACCTGGGCCAGCTCCTTGGATGAGGAAGAAGGGGAGGCAGTGGTGCTCATCCCTCCAAGGGGAGAGCCTTGGCTCCCAGCACCCACCCAGCCCCCAGCTTAACGGCGCAAACGAAGAGGTGAGGTCAAGCTTGGCTCCTTGGCTTTATCACTCCACACACCACTGCAAGTCACTCCCACACCTGGTCTTGTATGGGAGGTGAGCAGGAAAGCTGGGTGCAGTGGGGCTGGACATGAGGGCAAGCTCTGTGGCACGCTAAAGCTGTTCTCCCTGCAGACAGTGACAGAGGGACATAGCCCCCCTCTTGGTGATAGAGCAGCTGGCAAAGGGACTGATCACTGCCAGCCCCTGGGTGTCCCCAGTGTCATCTGGCCAGTGGCTATAGGCACACAGTTTGGGGTGGCAGGACAAAGCTGGCACCAAGATATATCACTGCAGTGAGTCAGGGGGGGTCTGGGTCTCTGCCACTCCACTGTGCCTGCTGTGTCCCACCAGCCCTGGTCTTGCCCTCATAATCCTCCCCCTAAATCCACACACTGGAAAATAAACACAAGGGAGAAATCCTGAGTAGCTTTTGGGAGGTCATGGCTCAGAAAGAGACACAAGTCCAATAGCTGGCAGCCAAAGTAATGCCCCAGTGTGGGGTTGGGGTCTCAGCTCCTCAGCTCAGGAAGCACTGTGTAGATTTTCCCCAAGTCTTCATGTTTAGGGGGGTCCCTCTGGTAGACAAAGGGAGGATGAGGAAGATGTAACTCCCCCCCTTGCCAAAACAGATTGAAGGGCACATCAAAACCCCTCCCTCCCAAAAGGAATTGCACAGCTGCACATGAGAAGACAGCTGAGATCTCTGCAGGCTCCAGGCTTGGCCCAGTTCACACTGCCCCTTCCTGGGCACCCCCAGGTGTTCTCAGGCCTGGTAGAGGGGCACCACACGGTCAATGGGCCCCCGGCAGATGGGGCAGAGGCGGGTGGGCAAGGCTTGGAAGCAGCGGAAGCAGCAGCAGATGTGGCCGCAGCCCAGGAGGACGCACTCGCGGGGCCGTGACAGGCAGACCACGCAGGAATCCTCGGGCGCCCGGTCCCCGGCCTCCTCCCCGTCCAGCTCCTTGTCCTCCTGCTGCTGCTTGGGGCGGGAGCGGCGGTAGGCACGGCACAGGGCGTGCAGGAGGACGGCCAGCCCCGCTGCCGCGCACAGCAACGCTGCCCCCTTCCAGAGCCCGCTGGCCGACTCCAGCTCAGACAGCACCGTCTGCCAGTCCCCCAGGCACAGGAAAAACTCGCCTCCCTGGGTCGGCGGCTGGAGGTGCAGGGAGCCGTCGGGGTGCAGGGACAGCTCCCCGATGCCCGTCAGCCCAGCCCCCACTCGCAGCATCTCCTCTGTCTCCAGGATGCCCTTGGGCTTCTCCCCCATCAGGTACTGGCCCAGCAGGTCGCGGAAGCCGTGGGTTGGCTGCTGGAACCGCTCGTACACCATCTCCAGGGGCAGGCAGACAGCTTGGAGTGGGCTGTCCACACTCACCTGTGTCACTGCCTCAGGGCCTGGCGAGGCCAGCAGGAAGGGGACGGTGTAGATCTGCTCTGAGAGCACCCGCTCACTCTCACTCCTGCAAGTGGAGAGGATTGGATTGTGGAGAATCACAGAATCAGTTAGATTGACCTCTGAGATCATCATGTTCAACCTATAACTGAGTATCAGCCTGTCAACTAGACCATGGCACTAAATTCCATATCCAGTCTTTCCTTAAACACCTCCAAGGATGTCAACTCCATCACCTCCTGGTGGTGAAGCCTCCTGCTCCCTGGACAGCTCATTCCAATGTCTAATCATCCTCTAGGTGAAGAAGTTCTTCCTAACCTCTGCCAGGAAACCTCCCCTGGCACAGCTTGAGGCCATTTCCTCTTGTCTTGTCACTGGTTTCCTGGGAGAAGAGGCTGATCCCCACCTGGATCCAACTTCTTCTCAGGGGGCTGTAGAGAGCAATAAAGCCACCCCAGAGTCTTCTCCAGGTTAAACATTCCCAGCTCTCTCAGCTGCTCCTCATCAGACATGTGCTCCAGCCCTTCACCAGCTCTGCTGCCCTTCTCTGGACTTGCTCCAGTAGCTCAATGACCTTCCTGAGCTGAGGGACCCAGACCTGGACACAGGACTCGATGTGTGTGTGTGTGTGTGTGTGTGTGTGTGTGTGTGTGTGTGTGTGTGTGTGTGTGTGTGAGACTGGAGGTCATTTGAGGTGTGCTGAGTACAAGGGTATGATCAGTGCCCTGTTCCTGCTAGCCACAACACAGAGAAGCTCTGAGCTCTCGGTGCTGAGCTAAGTATAGGGACTAAAGCCTTTAACCAAGTTATTTTCTGCCTCATGTGGCCCCAAACAATGGGGGTCTGGACTCACTGCTGCAAGCCCCCTCCTACGGTCCCTTCCCATCACTCACCAGCTTCGGGCCAAGCTGTTCCAGATCAGCCGATGCTCCTTCAGCAGCAATTTCTGGATCACGCCCTGCAGCCCCTCATGGTAGTGGCTGGTCAGTGCAGCCTGGGCTGGCAGCACTATGCCTAAGGACAAGAGATGTGTCGCGGTCAAAACAGATCTCGGCCTTTGTCCCTTGTGCAGGGCCACAGGGTGTCCTTACCTTCCAGGGCAACATAAGGCAGGCACCTCCCCTCAGCAGCAGACACCAGGGCTGGCAAATCGTCATCGACCTGGAGCTTTGGGGCCTCCTGGAAGAGCATGGACTGAGTGTGAGCATAGGCAGCAAGTAGGGCAAGAATGGATCTGTGGAGATCTCTGGCAGGATGTGGCCTGCTTAGTTCTGTGTGTCATGAAGTCACCAGAGGACGAAGTAGGCTGCAGGCATCAGTGTGTGCACCCAAATCAAAGTGTGGAGGGGACAGTGAGGAAGGGACAGTGGGCAGGAAAGAGCATCTGAGAGACTGGGCTACCTGTATGCGTGCCACGACTCTGGCTTTCCTCCTGTACAGGTAGTAGAAGAGGCCAGAGAAGGCGAGGCTGGAGCCCAGACACAGCAGCTCTCCTGGAGTGATGGGCTTGTCCATGGTGCCAGGCTTGGGCGACAACGCCTGCAAGGTGAGCATGTTGTCTGGGGAATGAGGCCTTGTCACCCTTGTCACCCCTGACAGGGACAGCCCACTACCCCTCCCTCTGAAGGCAGGGGTGTCCCTGGATCCCTGTCCCCAAGGCGGCGCTGTCTCATTGCCCCTGACCCCAAGGCAGGGATACTCCTCCGCCCCTGTCCTCACGCTCTGCCGCTCCACGGCTCCAGTGGGGGTAGTTCACCTCCAGCACCCACAGGTGCCCGGCACCCGACTCGACCCTGCATCCCAGGCCCAGCCGAGGCCCAGTCTCGCACCGGGGGTCGGGCGGAGGCCCAACACCCGTGACCCAACCCGGAGCCTGGCCTAGACTCCCACCCAGATCCGGCCCCCCGATCTGTCCCGGCCCAGCCCCAGGCTCGGTCCCGGCCTGGCCCCGCCGCCGCGCCCGGCCCCGACGCCCCCGTACCCCTGAGGCGCCCAAGCCCTGGCCCTGGCCCTACCGCGCTTCCTGCTGGGAAATGTAGTCCAGCCCTCGCGGTGAGGCGGCGGGCCTGCCGTGACCGAACTACCCCTCCCAGCATCCCTCACGCTGAACTACAGCTCCTGTCATGCCCTGCGTCGTCCGAGGCAGAACCACAACTCCCAGCAGCTTTTGCGAGCGCCGCTGTCCGTGGCCGAGGAGTCCCGCGGGGTCCCGGTACCGGGGATTTCGGGATACCCCGGGGTGGGGCTGGGGCCGCGCTGTGCGGGGCGAGACCGGCCGGGGCGGGCCCCGGAAGCTCGGAGTGGAGTCTCGGATCCTTGGGCTGGCTGGGATCACCCGCGCTGAAGGCAGCGGGAACCCCGGGCTGAGCTTTACCGAGGACTCCCGTGGCTCTGACTCGTCCCCACCACCGTTGCTGTGTTCCTCCCCACACCTCTGCTTCCCTCATTCAGGGAATTGCCCATCCAGACATCTCATTCCCCGCTCCCCTCCCTCGGGATGTCTCACCTCCCACGCTTCCCCAGCCTTGGAGTCACTCCCCCGCAGCGGCCCAGATCCCACCTCTCCCCCCGCCCCGACACCGCCAAGGACCCGGAGCTGCTGGAGTAAGTGGAAACTGCTTTTAATTGTTAAATAAACTCGGCGACAGCCACCCACAGCTGAAGGCACCAGAGTCCCCGCTGTCGTCCGCTGGTCCCAGCAGAGGTGGATGGGGAAGCCAAGCAGGAGTGGGAGGGGACAAGGGAAGCGCGGAGCCGGGGGCCCCCAGCCTCCATCTCCGGCAGGTTGGGGGGCGGGAGCAGGGGGATGTGGGGATCTTGGCTCTGGTGCTTTCCCTGGGACCCCTTTGACCTGCCCGCCTGAGGGGCGGACGCAGCGCAGGGGACACTGAGCTGTGCCCGACTCAAGCACATCAGGGTTTAGGGGGCAGAGCTGCGTTTTGGGGGTGCTACAGCCTCTCTGCCGGCCGTGTCCAGCCCCAAGCTGTGGATGGGGCTGCGGTGGGTGCCTGGTGTGGGGCCGTGTGTGGCGGGGAGGGTGCAGAGGTGGGGTGTGCAGTGTGAGCACAGGAGGGGGACTGCTCTCTGCCCGTGGCCAGCTCTGGCAGCCACTGAGGTCTGGGGAGCTGGGGCACAGCAGAGCATCATCCCCTCTGTCCCCAGCACCCTCCCCGTCCCTACCACACCTCACAGTGCTTGCCGGGGTTCATGGGGGAGCCCAGGGGGCAGCCGAAGTGTTCGACAAAGTCCCGGGAATTGCTGAGGGTGCCGATGACACGATACTTGTCGGGGCTGTGGGGGTCGGTCACCAGCCCTTCATGGGAGCTCTCAGGCGTCCGGACGGAGCACCACACCTGAGGAACAGCAGCAGCCTCAGGGATGCGGACAGAGCACTCCCCGGTGCGGGATGGGGAGCTGCGGGGTGTCTCCGAGGAGCCAGGGAGGGACGGCATGTCCATCATCTCACTCCACCCTACCTGCGCAAAGCCCACGAAGAAGAGCTGGTGGTTGGTGAGCCCCAGGGCTGGCAGGCGCTTCTCCTCCCCGTTCTTCTGCAGCCACGACTTGTAAGCCTGCGGGAGAGCTGGGCTGAAGCTCCGGGAAGGGACAGACAGGCCTGGGGGTCCGTGTCCCCTCGGGATGGTGGCACTCACATTGTAGGCTGCCTTGAGCCCGCCGTTGTCAGCGATGTTCTCGCCCAGTGTCTGCCGCCCATTGACCTTCTCACTGTGGACGGTGTAGCGGCCGTACTGCTCTGTCATGCACGCCGTCCGGTTCTTGAAGGCCTCCAGGGAGGAGTTCTGCCACCATGGCCGCAGGTTTCCCTCTTTGTCGTACTCCCGTCCTGCAGGACAACCGAACCGTGGGTTGGGGTGGGACCAGAGGAAGCCGTCCCCCTGCAGCCCCTCTGCTGCAGGGGTTCCCAAAGCAAAATGGGGAATGGGCACCAGGGATGCCTGGGGGACCTGGCTCCTTGGGTCCATGCCCAGGGGGGAAGTTGTCTCCCAGGCCCTGCTGTGGGCAGGCTCTGCCTGGGGCTCAGCCATTCACTTGGGACCCCAGGCATCCCCCAATGCATTCTCCCTATCCCAGCCCAGATCTGTGACCCCAAATTCCCTCTTTGACCCCATGTCGGCTGTGGGGCTGTGGTGAAGGTGCAAAGCAGAGTGGGTGCGAGAGGGACCTGTCCCACACCCTGGGAGGATGAGAAGGGGGCTGGGGCTGCAGACACTGTGTCCTCACCAAGCGGATGGAGCGAAAGCTGCACAGAGAAGCCGGGGGGAGGTATCGGCAGGTGCCACCTGGGGAGACAGGACGATAGAAGGGGGTGGCCAGGGGGGCACGAGCACACATGATGCAATGGATGGCAAAGCGGGACCCCTGTGCACCCAGGGCACCTCTTCTCCATGCCAAGGGCAGGGGCTGGGGGGGACAGGAAGGTGACAGGGGTTGGGGCCAGCACTGCCTGTAGGCTCTCACCTTGGTCATCAAATGCATGGGTTAGCTCGTGTCCCATCACAACGCCAATGCCACCAAAATTAAGGGCTCTGTGGGGTCATGGGAAAGAACCAGGTAAGTACAGTATGTGTTAATGATGCTGTTGCAGCCCACCCCATCTCTGTCTGGACACCCAGTGAAACTGCTCCAGCTGGGATCCAGCTGGGAATCACTATTGTTGGGGATACTGGTGGCCCTAAGGGGACTCAGGTTGTCTTGACTGCAGGATGTAAAGCCTTGAGGGACACTTGAGCCATTCAGGGCTTTTATCTGTGAATGGGGAGGTGCTCTGTGGCATGTTGGCCCTGATCCAACCCATGCCTGCAGGAGGTTCCCCCCATGCCAGACTCACTTGGGGTGGTTGCGGGCGTAGAAGGGAGCCTGGAGGATCCCGGCAGGAAAGACGATCCCGTTCTTGGTGGGCAGGTAATAGGCATTGACAGTCTGTGGGGTCATGCTCCACCTGGGGCAGGGAGGTGGGACAGGAGACAGGCAGGGGTGTGTCCCTTTCACCCCAGCACCAGCACCCTCCTGTGCCATTGCCCACCACAGGGCCCTGCCCAAGGCTGACACTTTTGCCACCATCCTGTTACCAAGGACCTTACCTGGGGATTAGCTACAGCTACCACAGGTGACCTGTGCTACCCCATGAGGGTGACCTCCTCCCCACTGAACCAGTGCCATCCAGGCACCCAGGATCACATCCTCCCCCCCGAACCCCTGAGCCCACCCCTTACTGGTCACGGTTGGGGGGTTTCCGGAGCTGGTCAGCCATCACTTTGGCAGAGAAGTTGTAGAAGTTGAGCATGTTTTGGAAGAAGGAGTCTTCAGAGACCTCGTACTGGTGAGGAAGAGGAGGGATGAGGAGGGGTCCACTGGGGTGGTTCTCCACACCCTGGCCAGGATGAACTCAGTACTGGGGTGGCTTTGCATAACTTCCCAAATATGGACATTGCTTTACCAAGGGGCCCCCCAGAGCTTGGCATGACCAAGCCTCTCCCCACAAGTGGGGTGTTCCCTACCCCATCATAGACATCGTCCAGCTCCTTGTTGTCCAGAATGAAGTCAGGGAAGCCAATCATGTCGTAGATGGCATCCGCCTGCACGGGGAGAGGCCCAAGCAGTGAGATGGGGGAGCTTTTATGGATAGGGTGAGGTTTCCCATCCACTTCCCTCCCTGGGGTCACCTTCTCCTTTGCAGCCTGCCTGGTCCTTTCATCCATCCAGTCCAGCTGGTCCAGGGACACCTCAAAGGCTGCACGGATCTCGCTGATCATCTCCTCAGCCTGGAGAGGGGAAAGAATGAAGGCCCCCTACCCCCCACAATGCCTCGGTGGGGACAGGGTAGACAGGGTACAACCTCCCCAGGGTTGGGGGTCCCATTTCCCAGCTCTCTGTCGTCCAGCCCTGGGGACTGGGTGGAATCGGGATTCCCGCCGCTGGTGATGGGGAGGGGATGGGGACAGAAGTATTCTCACAATGGCCTTGCTGTCCCGGTCAAAGGTGGCTTTGACGAAGAGGGAGCCCAGCGCAAAGCCCAGGGTGTCATCCGTGTTGGAGATGCAGGTTTGCCAGCGGGGCGTGCAGGACTGTAGGAGTGAGATGAGGATCTGTGAGACCTTCAGCTCCCTCCTCTGCTCCCCTGCCTTCACGCAGCCTGGCTCTGCCTCCTCATCAGAGGGGAGATACACAGCAGCAGTAAAACCCGCATCCCAAAAGATAATCCCTAGGTTCCCGCTGAAGCATCCAGGTGTTAGGATCCCAAGGGCATCTGAAGGACAGAGGAAGTCCTGGCTGCTTCCAGGCTGAGGGCAGAAGGGTCTGATCCCAGGGCCCTCCATTACCTTCCTGGTGCCATAGAGTGTCTCCAGCAGCCTCTCCTGGGCTGTCTCGAAGCGCTGGTCCAGACTGGAGGCCGTCTTCTGCACCAGGTTCCAGATCAGATAGTTGTTCAGGATGCTGCAGGGACAGAGAGATGCTGCAGCTGACCATGGTCCATGACTTCAAGACACTGATGAGCCCAGAATGTTTCCCTGCCATGGGGGCCACAGCCAGGGATATGAAGGAGCCTCACCTCCTGTCAGTGTCATTGATGAGGTCAGAGACCTGCTGGAGGTAGGTGTCCCCATACACCACCACAGGCTCTGTGTCTGCCAGATCCAGTGGGGCCAAGGCGTAGGACAGGTAATCCAGCCAGTCAATGGCAGGGGCCAGAAGCTGGAGGGGATACAGGAATGTGGCACCAGGGGCTTGGCATAGCTCTGCTGCATCCTACTCAACATGGAGGGGCGCTCCTGGGTCAGGAACTGTGTTTTCTGAGAAGGACCCAAAGTCCCTCACCACTCCAGATCCTTCTCTGCACCCCTCCTGCTGCTCTTAATGCTGCAGGACAAGGAGGGGACCCCTGGACCCCACAATACGAGGTGGCAGCTTCCCCCAAATGGTAACAACTGGGGATGAGCACTACTCTTCAACACCCAGTGCACGTCCCACAGCAGATGGGGCTGCCCAGGGTGTGCCAGAATGAAGACACCCCTTGGTGCTGCCCCAGAAGGTCTGCTCTGGGCCGTGCCTACCTGCAGCTCAGCAATGCTCATCTTGTGGTAGATCTTCTCATCGTCCCGCCGCTCAGCCTGGGGCACAGTGATGTTGGCCAGCTGGGTTTCAAAGTCCAGCACCTGCTGCATCTGGAGGCGGGTGGGCTCTGGGGTGCCCCCCAGCAGTGTGCCCAGCTCCACCATGTAGTCCAGGTACGCTGCCAGAACCTGTGGAACCCCAAGCCCTGCCTCAGTGCCAACCACAGCTCATCTCACCTCCCTGGGGTGGGCACCCAACAGGCAGTATGGAGAGGCCAAATGTGTCCCAGTGCTGCTCGCACCCTGTGGCTTTCCCATGATTGCTGTTGGCAGCATGCCCCAGCACCCAGCCTCACCCTCTCGTTGGCAGTCTTATTCAGATAGTAATCCCGGGATGGGAGGAAAAGCCCTGATTGGTCCACCTGGGGGGAGAGAGAGGCAGTATAGACATTCTGGTGTCCCCTGGTGTCTACCAACCCTGGGGGCCAAGGTGCCAACCTGGATGATGTTGCTGTTGGAACTCTTGGAGTCTGCACCCACATACACCGTGAAGAAGGGGGTTGCCCGGTATGTGCCTGACACGCTCTTGAGTACCTCCATGAAGCTGGTTTGGTTCCAGGAGCCAGTGATGTTCCATCCCCCAATCTGCCAGCAGACAGACTCGGCACCTCAAGGAGGGATGGGGTGCATCCCCGAGGTCTCCTCCCTCCCCAGTTAAGTGAAGAGCTAAGCAGGAGGTGTGCTGGGCTGAGCCCTGATGGCTCGGCTCACCTGTGGGTGTCTGCCCACCTTGTCGATGAGCTCCATAAGGGGCTGGGAGCCCAGCTCCTCTATCCTCTGCTCCTTGAGGCAGGACAGGTAGTACCGCTGTGTCTTCCGCTCTGCCTCACTGCTGGAGTTGAAGGTGGCGTTTTCTGTGGGAGGCTGTGGGTCAGCCCAAGTGACACAGGGGTCACCCCCTCCAGTGTCTGTGACTCCTTGGTGCCCACCTAGGAGATGCTTCATGATGGCCTGATTCTGGTCCCAGATGCTGTTGAAGGTGCTCCACTTGGAGCGGCCGTTGGGCAGTGGGTTCCTCTTAATCCAGCCCCCGCACGAGTACTGGTAGAAGTCCTGGCATGGGTCCACCTCTGTATCCAGGGCCTCCAGGATCTTGCTGGCCACCCGGACACAGGCATCCGTCAGGCACGTGCTGTGAGAGGGATCTGGCAGGGAAGGCATGCCTGGGGCTGGGCGAGTGTACTGGGGGAAACTGAGGCACGGAGCGGGGCCAAGCCCTGTCTGTACCCCAGGATGGGCAGAGCACCTGGAGAAGGTACCCTGGGCTGACCCATCACTCCTCATCCCCCTGTGTCCTCCCGGGTGTGGGGACACCATTGCCAACTCTCCCTACCTCTGCGGTACTGAATGGCCAGAGTGACGACGGCGACGCTGAGCAGCAGGGCCAGGGAGACGGCGACAGCGCAGAGCACCAGCTCCAGCTGGCTGCGTGAGGCCAGGCGGCTCAGCAGCGTCCCCGGCCCCTTCCGAAATCCCACCTGGGCAGGAGCAGGACCTGCCATCGCACCATGGGGGGCCGAACATCACTGCCCCCCCCTTCCCTCCCCGCCACTCCCCAGTGCCTGGCGTGGCTGCACGAAGAGATGGGGACCAGGGCATCCCTCCCCACCAGCCCTGGCAAGCCGGTGCTGGGTACTGGCAGCCCCCCCACTTCAAGCCACAAGGAAGGACGATCGTCCAGGCACACTCTGTGCTGCATTTTGGCTGACTCCCAGCACATCCCTGGGGACAGCCAGGTCTGGCTTGGCTCCCAACCCTGCTCCCACTGCCCACTTGGTTGCAGGCAGGCCCCAGAGGGTGAGGACGGGGGCTAGAGAGGATGGAGAGGGGAAGGATGGAGGAGCCGGGGCAGACCTCACCTCCACGCTGTCAGGAGAGGCGCTGCCATCCCCTGCTGGCTCCGGCCCCTCCTCATCCTGCAGCGTGGCACGCTTATAGTTGGGCATCTGCTAAGGGAGGGAGCGGGCTGGGACAGGGGCGGGGGGGTAGCTGTTCCCCGCCCTGCCACACCCTCTGGCTCTTTGGGCAGGGCCTGCTCAGCGAGTACACAGTGGGGCTGAGGCAGCTCCTGACTCCCCTCAGAGTGCCTGGGCCTCCCCAGAGGTTGTCCCCAGCCCTGTGTGGCCCTGGAGAGGACGAGGAGAGCTGCTATGAGGGGCTTGGGGGCCGTCACCGGAGCATCTCTCTGCATAGCCATGGCATCAGCCCTGCCGACAGGTGACACATCGCCACGGAGACATGGTCCCCGTCACCAAGCAACGGTTTCCTAGTACTGCTGTCTCACCCCTCCTCCCCTGACTGGAACTTTCCATGCAGATGTGCACCGGTGTGAAACATCTGGAAATGCTTCTAGTCCCATCCTGTCTCCGGGGGTGACCAGGATGCAGGACAAAGTGTGCAAGGGGAGAAGGGGCACTGCAATGTGTGTCAGCCGCAGGGCAGGGTCCCTTACTCCTGCCCTCGCAAGGCAGCTTGCACAGATCCAGCCATGAGGGCTGCTGAGTACTCAGCCAAGAGGGAGGTGGTGGAGTTGAGCCAGCAGCATTGGAGCGGGGGGGATAAGCTAGAAGAAGATGCTGGGGGTTTTGGTGGAAGAGAATCAGCAATGCCACTGGTTGTGACCTATCCTTAGGCTTCAGAGTTAACAACACATGGGTGGGCTGCAGCTCACCCTCTATTCTGTGCTGCAGACTAAAGTGAATGCCCCGGGCTACCTGCAGGGCTGGTGTCATGGGCCAGGAAGGAGCTGGGGTGGGATGGATGATGAGCAGGGGGGAAAGCAAAGAGAGTGCCTCATGCCCAGTTCTGCCCACTGCCACACTGCTGGGGTGGGGAGGGGACATTGCCAAGGTCTACAGCAAGAGGGTGGGATTGGCAGGAGTTTGCAGGAGCCCCCCACCAAGTCAGGCTCCTGGAAGATGCTGGCATTAGGAAGGATTGCTCAGCATACTGTAGGAGCTTGGCCAGCCTGGCCCCCCCCACCACCTCAGCTCCCCTCAAAATGCTCCCTTCCCCTCCTGGGTGGTCCTCATCCTGGGCAATAGCCAGCACCCCCTCTCCAGCATCTTCTGTGGCATCCTCAAGGCAGGAGTCTATTTCTGGGGCTCCTCCTACCCCCTCTGTAGGGCTGAGATCCGTGGGGACAGGGCCCCTTGCCCCCGTCAGAGGTGCTGTCTTGGGGGTCACCCTATGAGCAGCATTACAGTACATTCATGCCTCGGTGGAGTGGGGTTTGTGGGGCCCTGTCTGAGCCACCCCAGCTCCCTCTGTGCAACCCGAGGCAGGGATTTGGAGGGGGTCCTTCTTCCTCCACCGTGGGGGACACGGAGGCTAGAGGGGGGGGTCCTCTAGTCACCTCAGTTCCTTTAGCCCCTGCACCACGCAACCCCTGCATCCCATAGGCTCTCGCCGTCCCCCTAATCCACCAGTCACCCCCGCCCTCCCTCCTCCCTCCTGTTCCCGAAGCCCCCGCAGCCCATCCAGCTCCTCGAGTTCTCCATCCCCCAGGCTCTCCTGTGCCCCGACCCCCTCCTGTCCCCCTCGCCGAGCCCCTCGCTGGTGCCCCCCGTCCCCCCTCCTCTTGCCCCCCACCCTGCGGCGCCGCTGCACCGGGCACTCACGGCGTGTCCAAGCTCCTGTAGGGCCACGTTCATCCTGGCCATCCCGGGCCGCCTCCCGCCTAGCTCCGCTCCCCGCCCGGGCCGCGCCGGGCCCCCGCCGCCGCCGCAGCGCCGCCTGCCTCCGCCGCCGCCATGGCCCGCACCGGGCGCCGCGCTGCCGCCAAGACCGGCACCGGGGCTGGGCAGGGATGGGGCCGGGTGGAGATGGGGCCGCGCCGGAGGGATGGAGCCGCAGGGGCTGAGACCGGCGGCGCGCGGACCGCAGGGACCGGGCGGGGGCGACGGGGGCCGGCGGCCCGGGAGGGGCTGGAGCAGGGACCCCGGTGCCCAGCCCGGTCGCACCGCTCAGCTCCACTCGGCCTGGCCCCCCCACCAAGGTGACCGCCCTGCGCACGGGAGGAGTAACGCACCGGCACCCGCACTGGTGTCTGCACCGGCACCGCCGCTTGCACCTCCGGAGAGCCGCAAAGGCGCCGAGACAGTGAACCGCAAAGGCACCCGCAGTCTCCCTCACCGACACCGGCCCTCGGACCGGCACTCACACCGGCTCGGGCAGCAGAACTCGGGCTCACACCCGGCTGGCCGCAAGGCGCGCCGGCATACGCACGCAGGGACACAAGGACCGGCTCCTGTCTTCAGCGCTCGGGCGGGCGCACCAGCGCCGCACGGTACCGTCACTGGCAGCGCGTAGGAATGGTGCAGAGCCGCAGCGCCCTGTCCGGTACCCGGGGACACCCCCCAGTGCAGCCTCCCGCGCAGGTGGATGCACACACGTACACTGACACCTCATCCCCGGTACCTAAAGGACGGCATCCCGATGTCACCCTTAGGCCCATAGCACACGCACCCAGGGGCGCGCAGCCATGGTCAGAGCCTTGGCGGTACGCGGGGAGAAGGCCGTGGCTGTGCAGAACTTCACACCTTGCCTTGATAGTTCCCAGTCCTGTGTAACCACCTGTCCAGGACAGGGCGTCACCGCAGGTCACCCGCTCGGTGCCCGGCGTGCTGCTGCGCAGGGGGTGAAAGTTCCCCCCGGGGTCCCTGGGACAGGGTGAGGCAGCGCCACCAGCCCAAACTGTGGAGCCAGGGACACAGTGGGTACGTGTGAGCAGGAGGGGTGCGTGTGAACACAGGTGGAGGAGCACCAGGGTGCCCACGGGTGTCTGTGACATGTGGGGGCCACAATGCTGCCAGCAATGCTACTTCACTTGCCCAGCTCGGGTGGCAGCGTTGACCGTGCCAGGGTGGTGGAGCCTCGGGTCTCCAGCTGCCAGTGCCACTGCCGGTGTCAGCGTCAGTGCCGGTGCCCCTGTCAATGTCCGTGTCAATGTCAGTACTGGTTTCACTGACAGTATCGGTACCGGTTTCAGTGTCAGTATCGGTGCCCGTGTCAATGTCAGTACTGGTTTGAGTGTCGACGCCGGTGTCAGTGTCGGTACCGGTGTCGGTATCGCTGTCAGTGTTGATGCCGGTGTCAGTGTCGATGCCGGTGTCAGTGTCGGTACCGGTGTCAGTGTCGATGCCATTGTCAGTGTCGGTACCGGTGCCAGTGTCGGTACCGGTGTCAGTGTCGATGCCATTGTCAGTGTCGGTACCGGTGCCAGTGTCGGTACCGGTGTCAGTGTCGATGCCATTGTCAGTGTCGGTACCGGTGCCAGTGTCGGTACCGGTGTCAGAGTCGATGCCATTGCCAGTGTCGATGCCGGTGTCAGTGTCGGTGTCGGTACCGGTGTCAGTGCCGGTACCGATGTCCCCGCACGTGGGGCCGTCCGCCCCTGGCCCCGCCCCCGGCGCGCGGCGGTGCCGTCACGGCGTTGCGCAGGCGCGGCGGAAGCACGGCCGGGCGAACATGGACGCGGGCGGTGGCGGCGGGCAGAGCCGGGTGCAAGGCGGCCCTGGGGCGGGCGGCGACGAGAAGCCCACGCCGCCTTGGGGCCGAGACCGCCGGGACCCGCCGGCCGGGCCCGAGAAGGAGCAGGAGCTGGTGAGTGCCGCCGCGCCGCGGGCCGCAGCTGAGTCACGGCCCGTTCGGGCCCGCGTCATCGGCGGGGCAGGACAGGACGTCATCCCGCGTCACGGGGTTGGCCGGCATCCCTGCGGGAACGGGACGTCATCCCACGTCACGGGGACAGCCAGCATCCCTCCGGGGACTCCCTCCGGCGGGGGCGCGTGACGGCAGCGGCGCGAGGGGTTCCCTTCGGCGGGGCGCCGGGACGTCATGGGGTGCCCGCCTGACGGAATTGAGGGCTCCCGTTTCTGGACGGGGGGCTCGGCGGCCTCAGGGCACTGTTGGTGAGGGAAGCTGCGGTGTAACCAGGGGGTGTGTGTGACAGTGGGCACTGTGGAGGGATCCCCGCTTTGCTCAGCATGGGGGTGATTTTGGCTCTGCGGGTCCCAGTTCCCTGGGTGACACAGCCTGTTGCTGAAGAGGCTGCTGTGAGTGGAGTGTCCCCCCTTTGGGCTGTGACCTGACGCGCCCCGCTCCGTGGGGTTGTTTACTGCACGGAGTAATGGGGGAGGTGCATCTCACACCCCAGGAATGGGTGGTTTCTTTGGGAGGGTGTCCTCAGTAATGTGAGCATTGCTCCATCCTAGCAGCACTGGGGCAAGATAGTGCCCTAAGCAATGAGTGCATCACTTTGTCCTGGTACCCCTGCAGCCCTGCCTCTGTTACAGTGAGACTTACTGTGCTCTGCACCCTTAACTCTGCTTTCTCTTGTGCATTTTGGCAGTCTGAGGAGGACAAGCAGCTGCAGGATGAGCTGGAGATGCTGGTGGAACGCCTGGGGGTAAGTCTGTTCTCTGCCCCTCAGCAAGGAGTCCTAGCTGGGATTCAGCTCAGTCTGTCCCATGCTTACGGCTGTTCCTAGTGCAGTGGAGATGGGGGAATTTTACCTTGAGTGGGATGGGGCCCCTGCTTGTTTGCTGTGATCTGTCCCGTAGCCTTGCTTCTTGTCTGACCTGTGTCCAAGGGACCTCTGTGTCCCTGGTGTGAGAGAGGCTTTCTGTCCTGCTGTTCCCTCCTTCTCCAGCTCTTGCGCTGAAGGAGGCAGCCCAGGGTGGGGGACTGTTCGGTTAAGAGCCATGACTCTGCTTGGGAAGGGCTAGTGAGGTGGTGCCTCAGAAACCAGCCCCTTGCTCCCTGACAAACAGCTTCCCTCTGCAGGAGAAAGACACATCACTCTACCGCCCTGCCCTGGAGGAGCTGCGGAGGCAGATCCGCTCTTCCACCACCTCCATGACCTCCGTTCCCAAGCCCCTCAAGTTTCTACGGCCCCATTATGGCAAGCTGAAGGAGATCTATGAGAACATGGCTCCGGGAGAGAATAAGGTAGAAACTCTTGGCCCCACCATCCCACGTGACTGAGGGGACAGTGCTGGGGCACGCCATTGCAGAGCCCTCTGGACCCTGGGATCTAACAGCAGTCTCTGTGACTTGCTTCAGAGGATTATAACTTGTCAGGACAGTACGTTTGCCACCTGTGGTGGTTTGCATGCACAGGGAGGGTGTTGTGTCCCTGGCTGCCCCTGGTTCCCTGTGCCTGGTCTGTGTTTGGAGCTCCGCACTCTTTCTGCAGCGCTTTGCAGCAGACATCATTTCTGTCCTGGCCATGACCATGAGTGGGGAGCGTGAGTGTCTGAAGTACCGGCTGGTGGGCTCCCAAGAGGAGCTGGCATCTTGGGGGCATGAATACGTCAGGTAAGCCTGAGTGGGACCAGAGCTTGGGGAAGGATAAGGGTTCAGGGGAATTTCATGGAGTGCTTTAGCCCTGGCCTGTCTGGGATCTGTCTTGACTAGCTGGTCATGTGTTTAGCTGCCCCTGTCACACCTGCATATGTGTCACTTCATGCTCTAATCATGGTGGTTTTCTAGCTGCAGGAGTCTTGCTTCTGTGGCCTCTGAAATCTCTGGTCTTAACCCTGGTCCTCATCTGGGCTTGTGCCCCATAAGCTCTGCAGAATGCAGAGCCTCCATAAACAGCACACAGCCCTGGCTAACTGGGAGCAGCTGCTCCCCATTCTCATGGCTCAGTGAAACTGGTTTTTGTAGTGTTGATATCCCTTTGTTCCTGCAGGCACTTGGCAGGAGAGGTGGCCAAGGAGTGGCAGGAAATTGATGAAGCTGACAAGGCTCAGAGGGACACACTCCTCACCCTGGTCAAGGAGATTGTCCCCTACAACATGGCCCACAATGCAGAGCATGAGGCCTGTGACCTGCTCATGGAGATAGAGCAGATGGACATGCTGGAGAAGTACATTGATGACAATGCCTACTCCAAAGTGTGCCTCTACCTGACCAGGTGAGGGGGCTTGGCAGGTCGAGCTGCTGGACGGGGCCTGATCCCTGTTGGGTCAAGATTGCCTGATCTGGTTGTCACCCTCATGTCTGTCTCCTCCTTAAAGCTGTGTAAGCTATGTCCCGGAGCCTGAGAACTCGGCTCTCTTGCGCTGTGCCCTGGGCATCTTCCGCAAATTCAATCGCTACCCTGAAGCCCTGCGCCTGGCTCTGATGCTCAATGATGTGGAGCTGGTGGAGGACATCTTCACTTCCTGCAAAGATGTGTAAGCAGAGATGTTCCCTGCCCTCTGCAGCCTTTGCTCATCCTGATGAGGCAAGGCTCCCCATCTGGGTAGAGATAGGTTGGATCTGCCGCTGTGAGAGGTGTCTGGGGGTTTGGACTGAGACTCTTGTCCCTGAAATGAGGATGGGCAGGAGTGGGTCATGTCTGTATGTCTTGGGCAGGGCAGGTTGGCTCACTGCTTGGTGAACTTGTGTTTGTGCTGGGGCTTGCTGGGTTCTGGGTACTCAGGAAACCCCTCCCCTCTGTACAGAGTTGTCCAGAAGCAGATGGCCTTTATGCTGGGCCGCCATGGAGTCTTCCTGGAGCTGAATGAGGATGTGGAGGAGTACGAGGACTTAACAGAGATCATGTCCAATGTCCAGCTCAACAGCAATTTCCTGGCTTTAGCCAGAGAGGTGAGTGTCCCAGCTGGGAAAAGCAGCCTGGGCTACCTCCAGCTGTGGCTGCCCTGGCTGCCAGGCTCTGTGGCAAGATTTGTGGAGAAATCCATCATCCCTATGATCTGGGACAGATACCTCCTGGAGAGGTTGCCATTTTAGGATGTGCTGGCCAGGAGGTAACCCCCTTATCCCTTGTCTTTGCAGCTGGACATCATGGAGCCTAAAGTGCCAGACGATATTTACAAAACCCATCTGGAAAATAACCGTAAGGGCTTGTGTTGTGGCTTTTATCATCCCTATGTGTGTGGAGTTCTTGAGGCTGCCAGGCATCTCTGGGCCTGTGTGGTCAGATGTGTATCTGAGGTGGGCAGATAGCCTGCCCGTGGTCTCTGACCTGTGGATTTGGGCTTTGCCTTCCTGCTGGTGATGGGAAAGGTACTCATTCCCATATGGTGGAGGGCTGGCAGGGCTTCTCTTGCTGCTTTCCTCACCCTGTTGTTGTTCCACAGGGTTTGGGGGAAGTGGTTCCCAAGTGGATTCAGCCCGGATGAATTTGGCCTCCTCCTTTGTGAACGGCTTTGTGAATGCTGCTTTTGGACAGGACAAGCTGCTGACAGATGATGGCAATAAATGGTTGTACAAGAACAAGGACCATGGTGAGTTAGCCGGCTAGGCAGGGCTGGAGGTGCCTCTAGGCTTGGGGTTACCACCCTGTCCCTTTTGGGGTAAGGGTGGCTGAGCTGGCCTATGTCCCTGGCTACCAAAAGCCCAAGGCAGGGGACATCAGTTCAGGCCTGATGCAGGCCTTTCTTCCCTGGAACCGCAGGGATGCTGAGTGCTGCAGCCTCACTGGGCACAATCCTACTGTGGGACGTGGATGGGGGACTCACGCAGATTGACAAGTACCTGTACTCCTCAGAGGATTACATCAAGGTCAGTGACTTACATCAAGGTCCTTGCTCTCTGTCTGTGTGGGGCAGTGAGCCCAATGTGCAGCTGGCTGGAGAATGGCACTTGCTTTGGTCCCCTGTGCAGCTCACCTCCTACACAGAGAAGGATGTCCTGTGTCCCAGGCTTTTGAGCAGCTCACAGCAAGGTGTGGATCTCTTGGTGACTGCCTGAAGCACTTTAGGGGCTCCCCTCATCACAGAGCTATGAGCTTTGGATTGCTCAGCTTGATCCAGAGTGGCGTTGCCCACTTTGTACCAACTTGCCCATTCTGGGGAGGGGATGTGATGTGTGAGGTGACATCAGTCACTGGCTGGCAGGGGGCTTTGTGTGATGGTGTGTAGTGTGTGATGGTGCTTCTTTCTTGCAGTCTGGAGCCCTCCTGGCCTGTGGCATCGTCAACTCAGGGGTGAAAAATGAGTGTGACCCTGCCCTGGCCCTCCTGTCTGACTATGTCCTCCACAACAGCAACACCATGAGGATTGGAGCCATTTTTGGGTAAGGATGTGGCCCCAGCCTCCCGTGCTGCACAGGGTGGTGCAACTCCTCCCTCACACCCCTCTGGTCTCTCTGCAGGCTGGGACTGGCATATGCGGGCTCCAACCGCGAGGATGTCCTGACTTTGCTGCTACCTGTGATGGGAGATTCCAAGTCCAGCATGGAGGTAGGTGGGGTTTGCCTGTGATTCCTACTTCCCTATCCAGTGCCCTGCAGCTCCTGGGAATATAGACACTATTCTGTAGCCAGCTTGAGCTCCAAGAGCAAGGCTACATGTCCCTGCTCAGCACTGTGCTGTGCCAGAAGAGCATGACCCTATTTTCCTTATCTGAGCTGCTGCCACAGTGGGATTGCAGCAGATTTAGGAGGGTAGGAAACCATCAGGTCTCCCAGTACCCCAGATTTCCATAGGAGGTGGAGACCAAAGACACCTAGTGCTGTAGGCCAGCTTACTTTGTGCTGTCTCTGTTGTCTTGGATTAGGGTGGATACCTGTGTATGACATGGCTCCTTCCCCTATTACTAGGTGGCTGGTGTGACTGCCCTGGCCTGTGGAATGATATCAGTGGGCTCCTGCAATGGCGATGTCACCTCGACTATCCTCCAGACCATCATGGAGAAATCAGAGACAGAACTGAAGGACACGTATGCCCGGTGGTTGCCACTTGGCCTGGGCTTGAACCACTTGGGTAAGGCTGGACAGTGCCAGTGGCTCATGGGTTGGGGAACGAGGTGGGAGCATCCCTCCACCGCTGTCCTTTAATCACTATGCTTTCCTTGACAGGGAAGGGAGAGGCAATTGAGGCTATCTTGGCAGCACTGGAAGTAGTGTCGGAGCCATTCCGCAGCTTCGCCAACACGCTGGTGGATATCTGTGCTTATGCGGGTGAGTTGGGCTGGTTGAGGTGGGGGAGGCAGGAGCAGGTCCAGAGCTCTCTGCCTGCTTGCTGATCCTGGCCCTCCACTTTCTCCCCAGGCTCAGGGAATGTCTTGAAGGTGCAACAGCTCCTGCACATCTGCAGTGAGCACTTTGACTCCAAGGAGAAAGAGGAGGACAAGGACAAAAAGGACAAGAAAGAGAAGGAGAAGAAAGAAAGCTCAGCTGACATGGGTGCTCACCAGGTAGGGAAATGCGGGCTGGGATCTGTGTTCCTGGAGCAGGAACTGGCTGTGGAGGGGTCCCTAAGGCCCTTGTGGTGTGAGAGCTGAAGGAAAACAGTTCCTTACAGGATCCCCTGCTCACCCTGTCCCCCTAGGCTTGGGGTGGGCACAGAGGCTTAGGAAGTTGTACGTTGGGCTGGGTGCTCCCTGCCTGGCACTCAGTGCCTGTGTCCCTGCAGGGTGTAGCGGTGTTGGGGATCGCACTCATTGCCATGGGTGAGGAGATTGGTGCGGAGATGGGCCTGCGCACATTCGGCCACCTGGTGAGTGACACTGGGAGACAGCACAGAGCTGGGAGGGGACCTCAGAGTAGAAACTGCATGTTGCCTCACATTTCAGTAGACCTTGCTGTGCTTGGTGACCTGGGTCTAACACCTGCCTCTCTGTGCAGCTGCGGTACGGGGAGCCCACCCTCCGCCGTGCTGTGCCCCTGGCCCTGGCTCTTATCTCAGTCTCCAATCCCCGGCTGAACATCCTCGATACTCTCAGCAAGTTCTCCCATGATGCTGACCCTGAGGTCTCCTACAACTCCATCTTTGCCATGGGCATGGTGGGCAGTGGTAAGCCTGGGGACAGCCTGGTTTGGGGTTTGTTTGGGGGGAGGGTGGGAGCCTTGCACACTACTCTGCCTGCACCTCCTTGTCCCCAGGTACCAACAACGCCCGGCTGGCAGCAATGCTGCGGCAGCTGGCCCAGTACCACGCCAAGGACCCCAACAACCTCTTCATGGTGCGGTTGGCCCAGGTGATGATACTGTGCTCACTGCTTGTGTGTGGAAGGGGAGGTTTGGGGTCCCTGCCCTGGATGTAGGAGGAGAGTGGTGTCCTGGGGATGTCACCCTCCTGAGGGAGGGCTGGGAGTCCCAGGTTACCCCATCACTCTTTCATGTGCTTTCTCTGCCACACCAGGGCCTGACTCATCTGGGCAAGGGGACACTCACCCTGTGCCCATACCACAGTGATCGCCAGCTCATGAGCCAGGTGGCTGTGGCTGGGCTGCTGACCGTCCTCGTGTCCTTCCTGGATGTGCGCAACAGTGAGTAGTGTGGGCTCTGTTCCCCCAGCCCTCTCTGCCCTGCAGCGTGGGCATTGCTCAGCCCCTTTACTTCTGTCTCCCCTTCAGTTATCCTGGGCAAGTCCCACTACGTTCTCTATGGCCTTGTTGCTGCCATGCAGCCCCGCATGCTGGTCACCTTTGATGAGGAGCTGCGGCCTCTGCCTGTGTCGGTTCGGGTAGGACAGGTAAGGGGCAGCCAGGGCTGGGTAGGGGATGTGCTGATGTCCCTCTGTGTCCCTGTCATTGACCTCGCTCTTCTCTCACAGGCTGTGGATGTGGTGGGCCAGGCAGGCAAGCCCAAAACCATCACTGGCTTCCAGACTCACACAACACCAGTGCTGCTGGCACATGGAGAGCGGGCAGAGCTGGCCACAGAGGAGCACGTGCCTGTGACGCCCATCCTGGAGGGATTTGTTATCCTACGCAAGAATCCCAACTACGATGTTTGAGCCAAGGGGAAGCTTGGGGGGTGGGTAGGTGGTGTGGGAGGGGAGGGAAGTTTGTTTTTGTTACTGGGAGTCAAGGAAATAAACTATGCGGGGACTAGTGCTGCCATCCTCTCCGTGGGCTGGGCTCTCATCCTTTTGGGTGTGCCAGTAGCCCATGGAGGCTATGCACAGTGCAGACCCCAAGGTGCAGGGCATGAACACAAGAGTTGTGGGGCGCCATGGGTACTCCTAAACTTCAGCATCCAGTTGTGCCCTGTGTGTGCGCCTGGCACAGCCACATGTGCTCAGAGTGTGCAACTCCCCTTAAGCCCAGCATGGCCTGTCCCTGGCTGGGACTGCCCTCCTGGGGGATCTTGGCTGGCAGCTCTGAGCTTTCAACTGCTGTTCCAGATGTGCCGGGCTCTGCCATCATTTGGTGCTGCTCCAGAGCTGACATTGAGGTTAAAAGCGGTCAGGGACAGGGAATGGAAGCCACATGGAAAGTATTTTTAGTGAAGAGGAAAGCCCTGCCCTGTTTCCAAAACAGTGTCTGGGCCCTGCTGTCTTCCAGCTGGTTGGACAGGGAAGGTTGTGTCTGGGTGGAAGTGGGGTGCTGATTCACAAGAGGAGTGGGATGGATGCAGGGTGGGGGAAAAGTGCTGCATCCTGCAGGGTACAGGGTGGGGACCATGTCCCCTGTGGGTGTGGCATGCTGGGTGGGTTGAGGGCAGGTGCAGTTCCTGGTCGGGAGCGGGGTGGATGCTGGATGGATGGAAGTCACACGTGAGAGCAGACCCAGGGTGGATGCTGGTCCCGGGAAGGTGCTGGTGCAGGAGGGTGCGGCCACGGATGTGGCCAAGGCTGGACGGAGCACGGGCGGGTGCACGCCGGGGCAGCGTCAAGTTCTGGCTGGGGGGAAGGTCCTGGGTGAGACCGGGTCCCGGTGGTGCCACGCGCCGAATGGTCGCGGGTGGCGCTGGTGTCGGTCTCTGGGTGGCTGTGGGACCCAGGTGGTATCAGGCCCAGGGTGAGTGTGCGTCCCGAACGGTGCCGGTGCGCCCACTCACCTCGTGACTGTGCACGGGATGCGCGGCGGCGGACCGGGACGGCGGGCGTGGCTGCAGGGACGGGGCGTGGCCATGCGGACCCCGACCTCCTCTGGGACGCGCGGGCCGAGCCCCGCCCCGCCACGTGACCGCGGCGGCGGGGCGGGCGCGGCGTCGGCGCAACGTGCGGGGCGGGGGCGGGGCCCGGCGCGGCTGCGGGCGTGGCGGCTCCGCCCCCGTACGCCCCTCCCCCGCGGCGGCGGCGGGCGCGCGGCCCCACGGCCCCGCCCCCTGCGCGCGGCGCGGCTCCGGAAATGGTCGTGCTGCGCTGCGCTGCGGCTGCGTCGGGCCGCGCGCGCTGAAGGAGACTGAAGGTAACGGGCGGGGGCGGGGCAGGCGCGCGCCCCGCGGGGGGGGGGGGGGCGCCGGTACCGGGGCCGCGCGTGCCGCCCTATTCCCCCCCCTTCCCCGGGCTTCGCTCCGCCGGGCCTTGTCGCGCCGCCGCCGCCGCCACCACGTGGGTGCCGCCCCGCCGCCGCCGCCACCCCCTTCCCACGCCCTGTCCCGTGCTTCGCTTCGCTGCTGGGCCGGGCCCTACTCGTCCCGATGGTCCCCACGTCCCGGTGATCCCGCGGCGGCGGCGCCGGTCCGCGCCCACGTGCCGGCCGGTGCGCCCCGCCACCGCCGCCACCGCCGCACACGTGCTCCCGGCGCCTAGGCCCTGCGCCGCCGCCGCATGTGTTGCGAGCCGTGCCGCCCCCGCCCCGCCGCGCCCGTCTTCCCGTGCCGCCGCCGGTGCCCGCGGGGCCGCGGTTGCGGCCGGCAGTGACACGTGTCCTTGGCAGAGGCCACCGCTGCCGCGGGGGGGAGCGGGGCCGCCGGATGCCGCACCGGGCACCGCACCGCGCCCTCCCGCCGCCGCGATGGTGGTGCCGCCGCCCCGGGACGGAGCCGGCCGCAGCCGCCGGTTTGGCCGCCGCCTCGGCCTGGGGGCGAGGCCGCGCTTGGGCCTGGCGGGGCCGGCCGCTCTTGGGCCACTGCCGCGGCCTGTCCCAGCCCCGCTGTCGGTGATCCTCGTCTTGTCCCCCATTCCCCTGTGCGTTCTCTCCTCCCCGAACCGTTGCTCCCGGCCCCCGGCCCCTCACTCGGACCGAGCTGGGCCTTCCCGGACTCCCCCCGGGCAGGGACCCCCCGCCCCGTCGGCGGGCCCAGCACAGGCCGCGGCCCGGCCGCTCCCGGCTCAAGAGGCGGCTGCGACTCCGATTACAAACAGCCGCGGCAATGCCCCGTTGTCCCCCCAGGACGGAACCCACATTCTCCAGTCCTGCTGGGCTGCCCGGGCCAGTGCGAAGCCGGGGTTGGGCCGGTATCCCCCCGCGGGGCCCGGCTTGATTTCTCTCTCTCTCTCTCTCCCCCCTCCTTCCTCTCTCCCAGTCAGTCGGATGAACGGTCTCTGCAGGCCCGCTCAGCCGGCCCAGGTTTTTCCCGCGGGGGGGTGAGTATCTTGCTCGCTCCCGGTTGTGTCTGGCGGAGGAGACCAGGTCTGGCTGTCCCCGGGTGTCCCTGTCCCCTGTGAGACAATCCTCCCCCTCTGTTTTGGGGTGATTTGTCTTAAGGCCAGCTAAGCTGGCTCAGGTGCGGGCTGTTCGTGCCAGGCGCCTGGGTCCCCGGTGAGAAGGGGCCCGGGGGGAGCACTGGGGGGTGCAACCCAGCCCCTGCCACCTCCTGAAACCTTGGTAGGACACTTGTCCACTGGGGTTGTGGCTCGGTTGTGGTTCCTGTGATGGGGTGGCACCCCCATACCAAAGTGCAGCCCTGGGGGAATTGGGGTGCCCCATTTCCCAGTGTTGGTGGGACGTGCCTGGCAGTGCCCGCAGCGGGGCCGGGGGCCGGCAGTGCTGACGCGTCCAGGCGTCAGATTACAGGAGGCACCAGGGCTGCTCCCTTGGGTGTCTGGCCGGCGACGGGCTTGTCGGGTGCCATGGGGTGCAGGGGACCCCCTGTGCCGTGCGGGGTACCGCCTCTTTTTCCTGCCCCGTCGGCCTTTGCACTGGGGCGGGGAGAGCGGCACTGGCTGCCAAGTCCTTCCTGGGACAGCCAGGAGGGTGTCCCGGCCGCCTGGGTGCCGGCGGTGGCGGGGGGCTGTAGATTCTCTTGGGCAGGGTAGCGGATAGGAGCGTCGGTGGCGCGGGGGGACGTGGGAGCTGCTCCCTGCCTTCCCTGGTAGGCGTTTGTGGTGTATGCTGGGGACCCGGTGCCACCAGCAGGAACAGGTTTGGCCGGCCAGGGGAAGCGCTTAGTAGGTCAGCCGGGGTGGAGCTGGGCACGGCTGACGCCGGAGTGCCGCCGGCCCACCCAGCCCCCTGGAGTTAGTGGTGGCCTAGGTGCTGGCAGCAAATCATGGGCACTGGTGCCCCGTATTGTGCACGGCCCAGTCTTTGTGGGGTCACCTTGGGTGGGTCAGTCCTGCTGGTGGGCATAGTTGGGTTTGGGGCATGATGGGGGCTCTGCTCTGAAGTGTGTGAGGACTTGCCGAGGCTGGGTGACTTGGCAGTACCTATCCCATTTTCCCAGTGTGGCAGGAGGGGTCGGCTGGGGGTCTGTGCCTTCGTGGGATGCTGTCTGTGGGGCATGGCTGATGCCTGGCTTTACACTGAAGGGCTGTGGGGCTGGAGATCTGCAGATTTCAGGGGTGATGTGGATAGGGGACAGATGCCTGGGGTGCTGCCATCTCCAGCCTATGCTCACTGTCCCTGTCCCCACAGATAGCGAGGGGATCCTTATGCACAACCCCATGAAATGAACAAAGCTCCACAGCCCACAGGAGGAGCCCCGACTGCCCCGCACCCTGCCCCTTCTCCTGGACTGCCGCAGGTAACCATCCCCTGCAGGGCTGGGGAACCCAGCTTTGCCTCCCCAGTTGGTGCCAGGGGCAGCAGTACCATCTTTTTCCCTCCCTGCCTTCTTCCAGCCGACGTTCCCACCTGGTCAGACGGCACCTGTGGTTTTTAACCCGGCACCGACCTCACAAATGAATACGCCTTCTCAGCCGCGCCAGGTAAGGATTTTGCCCAGAGCTGGAGAGGGTGATCAGGGGTATCCAGCAGCTTTCTGCTTCCTGGCCGAATAGCCCACACCATCATGGAACCCAGGGGCATTAGGACCAGTGTGGTGCCCCTCGGGGCTGGTGTGTGCCTGTGAAGGGGGAATGAGCCCATGATCTGGACTACAACTGCCACCTGAGGACCTCCTGGCCCTGGGGTGGGGGGGCAGGCACCTCCAACGAGGATGCCCACGGAGTGACTGCTCTTCTCTCCTTCCTCCCCTGCCCCAAACCTCCCTTTCCTCCTCTCTCAGTTTCCAGCAGGGCCTCGGGCTATTCACCAGCAGGTACTAACCCGCTTCCCCTGCCCTGCATGCTGAACACCCTTCCCTGACACTGCACAGAAACACCCACCTTGGGCATGAAGGGGCTGGGGAGCATGTGGGGACCCTGGAGTCTGGGGACAGGGTGGTCTGGGGAAAATGTGGGATGCCTGCTCGAATTCGGGTAGGTTTCTCTGCAGTGTCTCCCCAGTTCCCTCCTTGCATGAAGCCTGCAGCATGTGGCTGTGCCTGTGCTAACTTTGGCCCAGGCTGTTGCTTCTGCCTGTGCCCTTCCTCATCTTCCTCTTCCTCCCTGCTTTGCTTGGTCTCCCAAGGCCCTGCAGTGGCGTGCAAGGCTCTGGACTTCTGTCAGCCCTCTTGTGTGGAGGAGCTGCTGGGGACAGATCTGGTGACATCCTTGGCTGTGCTGTCTTGGAGCTCATCAGACCCATCCCTACCCCTTGGGAGGTCCCTACAGGGGACCTCAGTATATTTGGGATGTGGGCACAGGGCAAAGGGCTCCCTGGCCTCTTGTCCCTTTCTCTGCTATTCCTGTCCCAGTGCCAGTAACTCCTGTCTCTCTCTTTCCCCCTTTCCCTCTGTATGCGTGCGCTTGCTAACAGGGAGGATTCAGGTCTCTTCAGGTAACACTTTCTCCTTGCCCTGGGGGTGTGTTCGCGGACCCTTCCTTGCCCACTAGTCGCTCGGCTGGAGCTGCTGCTCCCGGGGCTGCTCTTGCCCAGCAAACAAGCTGGGTCGGGCTGAACGGCATTGGCCGGGGTGGGAATAGGGAGCTCCACATGTTGTCCGGCTCCGGCATGGCGGGACTACAGGTCCCAGCATCCCCCGCGAGCGCCGGCAGCCGGTGCAGAGCACGCTGGGACCCGCCGCCGCTGAGCTGCGTGCGGCCGTGGCCGGCCCCGGGCGCTGGAGCTGCCGGCCCCGGGAGGGCTGGGCCGGGGCCGTGCCGGGCATGAGCTGGGTCGGGTGGACCCAGGCGGCCCCGCAGGTGCGTGGGGACAGGATGGTGCCGGGGTGGGGGTGGCCTTGGGGGCTGCCGAGGCAGTGCTGCATCCCGGCAGAGTGGGGGGGCTGGTGTCTCCCCCCCGTGTGCGGTAGTGGCAGATGAAGGTACTGGAGCTCCTGCTGATGCTGTGCCCCATCTCTCCCCAAGCATTTCTACCAGAACAGGGCACAGCCTCCTGCCAGTGCGTCCCGCGTGCAGAGTAACACGACGGCTCGGCCCGGCCCTCCTGCCCATGTGTATCCAGCTGCTTCCCAGGTGATGATGATACCCTCCCAGATATCCTACACACCTTCCCAAGGAGCCTATTACATTCCCGGACAGGTGAGGGCTATGCTTCAGGCTCTATGGGAGGGGGTTGGGATGGGCACCGGTGGAAGGTGTTGTCTGGGATTGGAGCCCAGGTCTGTTTTGGGAGCGTGGAAGGGGTCTCGAGACTCTGAGCACCCAGTGATTTGAGCAGGGTGCTTCTGGCTCTGTAGAGAGGCAGCAGGCAGTACTGGTCCCCTCCCCAACAGTTCCCCAAGTCACCTGGTGTCTACTCTGCCTGTGTCCTGCTCACTGCCCCGGTGTACAACTAGTTTACAGGCAGGTTTGGGGTTACATCAGTGTTTTGGCGGTATATCCATGCCCTGCAGGGGACATAACTGACTTTTCTTCTTCTCTCCCATTGCAGGGTCGCTCCACGTACGTTGTCCCGACCCAACAGTACCCGGTCCAACCTGGCGCCCCTAGTTTTTACCCTGGAGCCAGCCCCACAGAGTTCGGGACTTACGGTACAGACAGAGGGGTTGCTCCACTCCCTGGTGTTCTTTCAGTCCCAGCACTTCCCTGTTTTTTTGCTCCCTGCTTCTGGCCTCTGTGTATCCTGCTGAGCTGAACACGGCTCACTGTGGCTGACTCTGTGACTCCATTGCAGGCTGTTTTGGGGGACAGTTGCTTGTTGCCCAGCAGCAAGCTGGTCAAGTCCCACTGGTCCATTCGCAGTCCACTTATCCCTGTCCTTTTCCAAATTGGGGCTGTTTAATATTTAACTCTGCTGGCGGAGGGCTGGGGCAGACTTTATCCCCTGCTCCCCCTCACTTGCTATCAAGGTGGTGAGCAGTTCGGTGCTTGCTGACCCCCCTCAGCTCCTGCTCCTCAGGAGCTGAGCTGGGGTACTCTAAGCCTGCCTCCTCCCGGTTCTTGGGAGTGTGATGTGAGCAGCCCCTCCTCCTTCCCCCTGCTTGCATGTGGCCACCCGGGCTGTGACTATATTTAGGCTTGGTTGGTCCCGGGAGGCCCAGCAGACACAGAAATGTGAGCCGAGGCCTCCGGCCTGGCCCCAGCACAGCAGCAAAGCATAACCGGGGCAGAGATGGGCTTCTCCTGAGCCAGGTACGTGCCCGGCCTCCCTCCCTCTTGTCTAAGGGCCCAGCCAGCTCCTCTGAGGAGGGAGGTGGCCCCTGGCAGTGGCTGTCTCCTGTGCTTGTGCCAGGACACTGCTGCACCTTTGGGTACAGCCCTGGGACATGCTCTGGGTATCTCTTTGAGTTTCCAGCATGGGTATGCCACCAGCCTCTGCTTTGGGGCTGCTGTGGCTCTTCCTGGGGAAACTGGCAGCAGCTCACCTCTTGCCCACAGGGCTGGTGTGGTGACCCAGCATGGTGTGCCTCTTGACAAATGAATCAGATCGGGTCTCCTGTCTGGTCCTCAGGGCTAGGCAGCTCAGGGTCTCCTTCCTTCCCCTCCATGCCCAGCCCATCCTGACGTGTGACGCCCGTTCAGCGTCCCTGTGTGTCCCCTGAGCAAAGGGAGGGTCCCTGACTCAGGGATGAGGCAGTCACCAGAGCACCTTGGTTGACTTCCAGGGTCAGTGCAGCAGGGACAATGCTGGAGCCAGAGGGGTTCAGGACCCAGCTGTGCCTGTCCCAACACCTGTATCCCTGTGGCACTGCTCTGGGGTGATGCTCACAGATGCCCTGGGAGGAATGGAGCACCTCTAGAGGGCTGTGCCAGCCCTGGATGGGGTCCAGCTCTGCCTCTGGCCCTCAGCACAGCTCCTTCCTCTGGGCTGAGCTTGCCAGGGGCTCGGGCTGCACGGGGAGCCTGAGCCCCTCAGCCTGGGTGTGAATGGAGGCTTCCTGGTGCCGCCCTTGGGCTGGTGTTGGCCCTGGGGAGATAAGGGCGCAGGCAGGAAGGCGGCCGCCTGCGGAGCCAGGACGCCTGTACCTGACATGGCCGAGTGTCCAGGCAGAGCTCTTGGTGGTGTGGAGCTGGTGGGCACGGTGGATGCCTGCAGGGCCTGACTGGGCGTGGGGGTGGCGCGGGGACGCTCTCTGCTTCACAGGGAAGGAATTTGGTCAGGCCTGTCAGGCGGGTTGGGACAATCCAGGCCGGATGCGATGGGGGTTCGCTGCAGAGCAGCAAGGGCTCTCCGGGCTCCTGGCAGACCCCTGTGTTTGGGAGATCAGGGAGTCTTCAGGACGGGCTTGGAGGATCTGAATTGGCTGGTCTGACGCTCTCTCCTCTCCTTCAGCGGGTGCATATTACCCAGCACAGGGGGTGCAGCAGTTCTCAGCAGGGGTCCCTGCTGCCCAGGTCATTGTGAGCCAGCAACCACCGATCCCCCCAAAACGAGAACGCAAGACGGTAAGGAACCATCTGCCTCCAGGCATGGGGGTACTCATGTGCAGGAGGGTGTGCTCGTGTGCAGGAGGGGGATGGTGTCAGCTCCAGGTGCTGTCGGTGTGTGGGATGGGTTGTGGTGCAGCATGCCAGGGAAAAGGCACAGGGCTGTGTCCCATAGGCTGGATAGCTTAGCAAGGGAACTGGGGTGCACGGTGGGTGCTGGCGACCTTGGCCGTCCCGGCGGGCAGCATTGTGCTGAGTCATGGCTCCCGGGAGGGCGGGGGTGCCGCGGCTGCCAACTGCTGTCTGCTCCCGGAGATGCCGGTGCTCAGAGGCCTCGCATGGGGCCTATTTATAGCAGGGAACTGGGTGGCTGCCGGCATGGCCCCGTGCCGGGGGGCAGGGGTTGCCACTGGGAAGTGGGGTGCTGGCATTTCCTCATCGGTGATGGGTTTGAGCTCTGCACTTGCTGTTCTGGGAGCAGAAGGTAAAGAGGACAAGACTCCTGGCTGCACTTTGCCCTGCACTGTAGTTCCAGCCATACCCACATGTACCCCTCCGGTCACCCCACAGCGGGGTGCCCTTTAGCTTCTGCTGCGCCCATGGTAGACATGGTGCAGGTGAGGCTGTGGGCATATAGGGTGTACACAGAGATCACTGCAGTTTCAGTATGCTGAGGCTAGTCCCCTGTATTGTCCCCAAAATGAGGGGGGTGGTCCTTGCAGCCCCTGTGCCAGCACAGTGATGCCTTGGGGTCCCCTGACTTCCGGAGATGGGCACTGGCCTGGGGACCTGCTGGCTCCAGCTGCCTGTTGAGATGGCTTGCAAGGCACTGGAAGTGGCCAGTGTCTGTGGGACATCATGCCCTGTGGGGAGAGGATGTGGCACCCACTGGTCCCCAAACTGTGTGTGGCCGGGACAGGCACTGCAGTGAATGAACCTCCCTTTTCCCTTTGGAGGAGGGTGTCCTGGATGTGTTTGACTTAGGAAAAGAGGGTGGCCCATATGTTGTGTCCTGCACCCTGCCAACAGCTTCCCCACTCTGCTCTGATTCTTGGACAGATCCGAATACGAGACCCCAACCAAGGCGGCAAAGACATTACAGAAGAAATTATGTCTGGAGCAAGGACCTCATCCACCCCCACCCCTCCACAGGTAAGTGGACCCTCTAACTTCCCAGCTGGTGCAGAGGGAAGTGCACATGGCCCTGTTCAACTCTTCTTTTTTCCCCCCCTCAGGCTGGAAGCGGTTTGGAGCCCCAGGCCAATGGAGAGACCCCCCATGTAGCAGTTATTGTCCGGCCTGGTAAGTGCCCCTGCCAGGGCTGGGTGTGCCAGCTGGTATGGCTGCAGCAAGGTTCCCTGGTATTGGCACTGCAGCATCTGAAATGCCAGCTCCACTGTTTCTTGCCTCTCCTGAGGCTTGTGTGGTCAGAGGCCATCCCTGTATATCTGGTGACCTGTGTCCCCTTTATGGATCCAGGAATGTTTATGGGGGCTGCATACTCACCTCATCTGTCCCCTGGGCCCTGTTGTCCCCATCACCCATTTGTGATGTGGCTTGGCAAATTTGTCCCTCTCTCTCCTGAAGATAGAGGGATATGGGGAAGAATGTGGGATGAGCAGGGGATCAGAGAGCCATCCATTAATGCCATCCACTTTGCAGATGACCGCCCGAAGCCTGCGCTGGTGGTGAGCAAGCCCGTCTCCCTGGAGCCCAGCAAATCGGCATCCCCGTCGCCTCCCCCTCCCCTGATCCCTGAGGTGGAGCCCGTGGTGCTCTCACCTGTGACGCTGGTGCCAATGGAGCCTCCCGTGGACACGGACACAAAAGCGGAGCAGGGCGAGGCGCCACCTGACCCGCAAAAGACGTTAAGCGCCATCACTACAGTGCCAGGGGCTGCGGAGTTGCCCCTTGTGCCCGCGCCCAACATGGACACGGTGGCTGCAGAGGAGGAGGAGGAAGAGGAAGAGGAGGTTGCTATTCCCCTCCCGGAGCCCACCCCACAGGAGCCTGTGCCCCCTGAGGTGCCGCCGGTGCCCGTTGTTCCCTTGATGCCAGCCGTGCCCCTGGTGCCGGCTGCGCCGTCGCCGCCACCTGTTGTACCACAGGCCCCTGAAGCGCCCGCCAAACCCTCCTCCCCCAGCCCCCCACCGCCCCGGGAAGAGCCCTGCCCCGAGCCCGCTGCTGAGGCCAATGGGGTTTTGGAGGAGACGCCTGAGACGGTCCCTGAGGCGCCTGTGTGCCAGCCAGTGCCGGTCTCTGAGCCGGTGCCTGTGCCCACCCTGGACTCCCCCATTGCCCAGCCTGAAGAGCTGCCCCTACCCAATGGGGTGGAGGGCACCAGCAAAGTGGAGCCAAGTGAGGAGCAGCCTGAGTCGGATGTCAGCCCCATCTCAGAGCCTGAGGAGCCAGCCCAGCCTGGCACCCCTGCCTCCCCACCTGCAGAGGAGGAGGAGGAAGAGAGTGAAGGCCCTGGTGAGACCCAGGAGCGAAGCTTGAGCCCAGCCCCTGCCCCTTCGCAGATCTCGGAGGCGACCGCGCAAGGTTGGGAATGCTGGGCTGCAGGGTGCCCCAGGGTGGGTGTTGGGTGATGGGGGGCATCAGATGAGTGTGATGCTAGGCATGAGGTACAGGGAGGGTGTTGGAGAGGGGGATGTGGTTAGGGATACAGGATGTATAGGTATGGGATGCTGAGAGGGACAAGGTGCCTGTTGATGTGGGATCAGGGAGATGTCTGGGGAATGTATCTGTGTGGAGGTGTATGGGGTGGGTATAGAGGGCTGTGTGTGGGGGATGTCACGGGGAATGGAAGTGCATTTTATGTGATGCCTTACACTGGGGTGTAGGGTAGGGCGGGTGTATCAGGGTTGTATCTGAGGATTGTCCGCAGTCCTTGAGGGCACTGGGAGGTGGAGGATTGGCAGGGAATATGAATGACATGCTGTGTAGGGGTATGCAAGTATACAGGGGTGCTTGAGGAAAGTGGGGTGCCCTTAGGATGTGTTGGGGTTTTTCTTTTTCTTTTCAGCACTCCTGCATAGGAGTGTTGGGGTTACATAGGAGTGACAGGGAAGATGAGTTCACAGGATGTGTTTATGTAGAGTGCCTTGGGCAGGGATACAGGGGTGCTCTAGGAGAGCAGCCTGAAGTTAGATACATCTAACTTCACACATCTCTATGGGCTGGTGTATGGGGTGCCAGGGAGGGGAGTGTGTATGGGAACAGAGGTTTGTATGGGATTGTCCATGTAAGAGCAGTGTGGGTGTGTTCAGGGATCCTCTGACAGGATGGGGAGCACACACTAGGGCAGTGGTGTGGATGGGAGGCTTTGATGAGGCACATGATAAACTGGGGTGCATTTGGGGATGGGGGCTGTGATGTGGTGGCAGGACCACATCCCTGTGGCTCCATCTTGAAGCTTGCCTGGTTTTACTGGGGCCTTGCTGGTGATCGCATAGCTGGTGTCAGAGTACTGGGGACTGGGAGGGTTCCTGTCTTTCACCTTCCTGCCTCTCCTCCCAGTCGCCATGTCGGTGCCAAAGAAGAAACGAAGGATGAAGGAGCTGAACAAGAAGGAGGCAGTAGGTGATTTGCTGGATGCCTTTAAAGAGGTGAGTGTCCCAGGGGTGTCTGAGGATCACCCAGTGTCCCATCTTCTCCTGTGATGAACTCTGCTTTGTGCCATCGTGTCTGGGCCACTGATGCTCTGTGATGGTAATGAGGATCTGAGGTGGGGTGGACACCGAGGTGTGGGGTGAAGGGGACAGGACTAGGCTCATGAGTGACTGCTGTCCCTGTCCCCCCGATGCAGTCTCAGACTGGTGATAGTGCCTCGGAGGCGGAGAACAAGCCCCCCATGTCTGCCCCTGCCAGTGAAGCAGAGGACGTGGCTCCTGCCCGTCCACAGGAAGAGTCGGAAGAGACGTGGGAGGAGAAGGAAGACAAGTTGGCCCCAGAGAAGGGCAAGGCTGCTGGCCAGAAGTACGGCTACAAGGAAGGTGAGCTGTGCCTGGGCACAGTGCTCTGCTGGCAGCCACCAACTCTGGACCCAGCAGTGGGGAAGATGTGGGTGGCATGGTCCCACAATCCTGAATTTCACATTCTCCTCCCATCTTGTCCTCAAGCTTGGCATGGGGTGAGGAATAGAGTTCCCAGCACAAGGGTCCTGGCAGGAGGCAGGGAGCTGGTGGCATCAGGTTTTCTAAGCATGTGTGGTTATGCTCATGGTATACCAGGCTGGGGCAGTTCTGTGGTTGCCTACATCCCACCTCGCTTGTCCCTGTGTGGACCCAGACCCACCACAGCTCAGGGTGGAGAATATGGGACAGACCGTATCAGTCTCCCTCTTGCCGTCCACTGCAGAGCAATGGAAGCCACTGAACCCTGAGGAGAAGAAGCGATACGATCGGGAGTTCCTGCTGGGCTTCCAGTTCATTTTTGCCAGCATGCAGAAACCTGAGGGGCTGCCACAGATTACAGATGTGGTGCTGGACAAGGTCGGTGCGGCCCTGGAAATTGGGGAATTGTGGGTGGCGGTTAGGTGGGGGTCAGGCTCCTTTTTGTGCCATGTGAAGGTGGGGCAGGGACTTAATTTTGTGCTCAGGGTCCTGTTGCAGCATCTGCAATGACCCTTGAGCCTGGGTTTGGTGGGTGTGGGGGACACCTGTGGGGCCTTTTTTCCAGTTCCTTGTCCCGGCGCTGAGGCTGGGGGATGGATCCATCCCGCTCCTCTGCCCCCGGGCATCCTCAGCCGTGTGTACCTTCACAGGCCAACAAGACCCCACTGCGGGCAATCGACCCCATCCGCCTCAGTGGCATGAACTGCAGCCCTGACTTCACCCCCTCCTTCGCCAACCTTGGCCGGCCTGTCATGGGCAACCGGGGCCTGGTGAGTGTCTCCTCGCTTCATTCCTGCCATCCTGCTCTGCCTCTCTGTGATGATCAAGCTTTCGAGCCGCTGTGTCTGGGCCACTGATGTCTTTGATGGAGTTGAGGATCTGAGTAGGAGGACTGGGGTCTTCTGGGAGCCAGCTCACGTCCCAGAGCAGAGAGCTGAGTTTCTTCTCTGTGTGTCAGCCTTCAGGGTTGGGTCCCCGCCGCTCCCAGCAGAGCCAGAGGAAGGAGCCCCGCAAAATCATTGCTACTGTGTCCCTCAATGAGGATGTCAAGCTGAACAAGGCCGAGAAGGCCTGGAAACCCAGCAGCAAACGTGCTTCCGAGGAGGAGGATCCTGAGAATATCAAGACACAGGTGGGAGCTGGGGTGGGCAGGCAGTTGGAGGGCCTGGGGGAAGGCTGCCCAGCTCTTGCTGACATTGCTGCCCTTGCAGGAACTGCTCCGCCGTGTCCGCAGCATCCTCAACAAGCTGACGCCCCAGATGTTCCAGCAACTGATGAAGCAGGTGATGGAGTTGTCCATCGACACGGAGGAGCGGCTCAAGGGTGTCATCGACCTCGTCTTCGAGAAGGCCATCTCGGAGCCAAACTTCTCTGTTGCCTATGCTAACATGTGCCGTTGCCTTATGGGGGTGAGCAGAAGCTGGGCCGTCTCCTGCTGAGTGGGCAAGGTTTTTTTCGCCATATCAGCTGACCTTAGTAGTGTGCAGGTCCTTCTATATGGAGTGGAGAAACTGGGGTGTGTGGATGGAGGACCAAGTTCAGTCTCAGCAGAGCATCACAGTGTTGTAGGGTGTCTTTTCTTTGATTTGAAAGCGCCACCTTAGTTGCCCAGCTTTTGGGGGAGACACAACTCATTCCCCTTCTCTGGGTTGTACCTCTCCCTGCAGCTTAAAGTGCCCACAACAGACAAGCCCACAGTGACTGTGAACTTCCGCAAGCTGCTGCTTAACCGCTGCCAGAAGGAGTTTGAGAAGGACAAGGATGATGATGAGATCTTTGAGAAGCGGCAGAAGGAGATGGATGATGCCAGTGCTGTGAGTTGGGGTGGGAGTCTGTGGCTGAGGGCTGGCATGGGTGTCCTTGGGCTGGCTCTGGACACTGAACTGGCCTGCCGGGCTTTTCACGCAGCCCGAGGAGAAGGCGCGTATGAAAGATGAGCTGGAGGAGGCGCGGGACAAGGCCCGACGACGATCCCTGGGCAACATCAAGTTCATTGGAGAGCTCTTCAAACTCAAGATGTTGACAGAGGCCATTATGCATGACTGTGTGGTGAAGCTGCTCAAAAACCATGATGAGGAGTCTCTTGAGTGCCTTTGCCGCCTGCTTACGACTATCGGCAAGGACTTGGACTTCGAGAAAGCCAAGGTACTCCTTGCCCTGCCTTACCTTGCCCTTCCCTTGCCTTTGGGAGGAATGTGACCATGGCTCTGTCCCTCTATAGCCCAGGATGGACCAGTACTTCAATCAGATGGAGAAGATCATCAAAGAGAAAAAGACATCATCGCGAATCCGTTTCATGCTGCAGGATGTGATTGACCTAAGACGGGTAAGGTTCATGGAATGCAGTTGCCTGGGAACTGTCTTCCATCTGCTGCTTGGTCCCTTGGAGCTGCTGGCCTATATCCTATGTATTGTTATGTATGGCCTATTGTTCCAGCAATCCTTGTGTCCCCTCTAGGGGAGAGGTGGGTATGTGAGCTGTGGCCAGCCCCAGAGACACCATGCTAGCCCTTGGCCTTGGTTATCATGGTAGTGGTAGTGGGCACACAGTAACTGGCAGCTGTTTAATGCAGGAGGGCTCTGGAAACTGAGCCTTTTTGTGCCAAAAGCTGCCACAACACATGGAGAGCAATGATGGCTGAGGTAGAAGATGAACCTGAGACTTCGAGAGTGGGATGGCTGGGAAGGAGTAATGCCTTTCCCTCCATCTTCCAGCCATCTCAGTTCCCTCTTCCCTCCTTCCCTGCCCTCTGCAGAGTAGCTGGGTGCCGCGGCGAGGAGACCAGGGCCCCAAAACCATCGATCAGATCCACAAGGAAGCAGAGATGGAGGAGCATCGGGAACACATCAAAGTTCAGCAGCTCATGTCAAAGGACAAGAGGAGAGGACCCCCTGGACCATCCTCCGGTGGTGAGTGCCTGGCTGGGCTTGGGGGCACTTGAGTTTGCCAGGGGTGGGTTGCTCCTGCTGGACTCTGCTCAAGGCTGGTCTGCACCTTATGACTGTCCCTCTTGTGCTCAGGGCGCAGTAGCTTGGTTGCAGATGATGGCTGGAACACAGTGCCCATCAGCAAGGGCAACCGGCCCATCGACACCAGCCGGCTAACGAAGATCACCAAGGTGAGGCTGGGGGTGTGGGTGTGGCAGCCGAGCCGGCTGCCTGGCCTAGATCCTGCCTTGGTGGGGGGATCAGGTCTGACCGTCTGTCTCCACCTGCAGCCTGGATCCATCGACTCCAATAACCAGCTCTTTGCACCGGGTGGGCGGCTGAGCTGGGGCAAAGGCAGCAGCGGAGGGTCTGGCGCGAAGCCCACAGATTCAGGTAGGCAGTGTGGGTCTGGCTGGGTGCTGTGGGACAGAGTGGGAGGTGATCCTTCCCCTGGCAGTTCCTCTACCAGGGAGTTGCCGAACTCTGAGACTTCCCTCTTTTCACGCCCAGCATCTGATTCAGGGCGACCAGCCACGAGCACCTTGAACCGCTTCTCAGCGCTCCAGCAGTCAATGCCTGCCGAGAGCCCAGAGTCCCGCCGTGTGGTGCAGAGGTGAGGGGCCAGCCCTGCCTTGGTAGATGGGTGTGTGGGGGTGAGGGAGAACCCCTGATTCAGGCTTGTTGTTGATCAGGGTATACAGTATCTAGATTTGCCCTGTGGCAAGATGGGGCCTTGAGAGAGCTGAGTCAGTGGTGAATCTTCGTGGCAAGGAAGATTGACCTCACCCTGAGTGTCCTTCCTACTGTTTGGCACTTGGGTGACTACCCCTGGGTGCTTGGTCTAGCCTGGGAATCCTTGGATAGACATTAGTGGGTGGGAGTATGAGTTCCCCAAAGAGAGCTGGACTGTGAGGAACCCCAGGAGAGCTGGAGTTTGGATTTGTTCAGGAGCAGAGGAAAACAAAGGAGGGCTTTTGCATCAGGAGGAAGGTGTGGGTAGGACAAAGGCAGACGCTGCTCAGCCATGCTAAGGAGCAGAATAAAAGGAAAAGTGTTTGAGTTGGAATGGGGGAGAAATATGGAAAAAGTTTTCCTCCAAGAATGGTCAAGTGCTAAAAGAGGTGGGGATTGGAGTGGCACAGCCTCACCTTACAGAGTTCTATCGTCTGGGGTCAGGGAGGGTGGTGATGGGCTCTTCACACTGTGTGCATCTTTCTCTCACCCAGGAGCAGCTCCAGCCGTGACAGGTCAGAGAAGGCTGGGGACAGAGGGGACCGGGAGTCACGTTCAGAGAAGGGCAGTGACCGTCTAGAGCGTCCTGACCGGGGGGAGAGAACAGACAGGAACAGGTCTGCCCTCACCAAGAGGAGCTTCAGCAAAGAGACAGAGGACAGGAGCCGAGAACGGGAGAAGCAGGGAGGCCCCGAGGCCGTGCGCAAGGCTGCGAGCATGACGGAGGAACGGGACCGGAGCCGAGAGACCAGTGAGCTGGGGAGGAGCGATATCCCAGGGCCTGGCTGCACCTGCAGCTCTGCCTGTCCCAGGTGATGCCTGATCCTTGCTCTTCTGTTGCAGTTAAACAAGAGCCAACCCCTCCTGCAACATCCACCAAGCCTGTGCTGTCGGAAGAGGAACTGGAGAAGAAATCCAAGGCGATCATAGAGGAGTATCTGCACATCAATGACATGAAGGTGAGAGAAGGGAGTGGCCAAGCACCCTAACACACCATACATGTTCCCCTGACATGCCATATGTGTCCCCCCCCTCTGTGGTAGCACTGTTGGGCAGGGTTCTGGTGGTGCCTGGATGGGGGAGCCAGAGCTGGCTGTAGGGCAGTACTGACCCCTCTTTTCCCTGCAGGAGGCCCTGCAGTGTGTGCAGGAGCTGGGCAGCCCCTCCTCACTCTACATCTTTGTGCAAAATGGCATCGAGTCCACGCTGGAGAGGAGCACCATCTCCCGCGAGCACATGGGAGCCCTGCTCTGCCAGCTGGTGAAGGCAGGCACGCTCTCCAAGGAGCAGTACTACAAAGGGTGAGGGGCTGGGGCAGCCTGGCTTTGAATTTGGCTGTGCCTTCAGTAGGATTCGACACTGAGACATCCTGAAAGTCCCTCCTAGCCAAGGGTATGGGGACTGCTGGATCCCAATAGCTCCCTCTGCTCTTCAGGCTGCGGGAGATCTTGGAGATCGCGGAGGACATGGAGATTGACATCCCACACATCTGGCTGTACTTGGCTGAGCTCATCACCCCCATCCTGCAAGAGGAAGGCATCCCCATGGAGGAGCTGTTCAGGTGAGGGCTGTGCTCCTCAGCAGGGGTGGCGCGGGGGGCCTCCTGGGGGCAGGTAGCTCACCCAGGTCTCTTGTGCCCCACAGGGAGATCACAAAGCCCCTGGTGCCCATTGGGAAAGCCACCACACTGCTGGTTGAGGTGCTGGGCTTGTTGTGCAAGGGCATGGTAAGTGCATGGGGCTTGTGTGGTTGCTGGCTGCTGTCTCAAGGACTGGCATCCTGCTTGTGGGCCAAGTGGGCATGTGGGGATTGAACCCCCCTGCCACCAGAGAGGCTGGTGAGGGGCATCCCTTTCAGTGTCTGAGTCATGGCCAAACCACAGTATCTTCCTCCCTGGTGATGGAGGGCATGGCGTGCTGATGACAGCTGTCTGTCCTGCAGGGCCAGAAGACAGCAGGAAAGCTGTGGCGGGATGGAGGCCTGAGCTGGAAGGAATTCCTGCCTGAGGACCAGGATGTTAACAAATTTGTCACAGAGCAGGTGGGGTCTTGGTGGCAGCGAGGGGCAGAGGTGGGCTGCGGGCAGACCTTGGGCAGGGTAGGAGGGGTGCTCTGCTGTGCTGCCTTCAACAGCTCTCTGCCTGCTTCCCCAGAAATTGGAGTACACGATGGGGGACAGCTCAGACATGCCAAGCCGAAAGGAGCTGACCTCTGAGGAGCTGTGCAAGCAAATAGACAAACTGCTGAAGGAGAACCCGAACAACCAAAGAATATATGACTGGATTGAGGTGAGGGTGGGGGCACAATGCCTGAGGGTCTGGAGGCTCCCTCCTGGCTCACTCTCCAGCTCACACTCCTTTACCCTCCTGTCTCCAGGCCAACCTGAGTGAGCAGCAGGTCTCGTCCAACACGTTTATCAGGGCCCTGATGACGTCTGTGTGCCACTTGGCCATTGTCTGTGAGTACCAGGGTGAGGTGGGAGCGGTGGGGGTTCCCCTGCCTACAGTGCCCCTCTCACACCCTGTCCATTGCAGTTGAGAACCCGTACCGCGTGGATGCCATGGTCATCCGCAACCAAGCTAAGCTGCTCCAGAAATACCTGCGGGATGAGCAGAAGGAGCTCCAGGCACTCTATGCCCTGCAAGCCTTGGTGGTGAAGTTGGACCAGCCTCCCAGTGAGTATTGTGGGTGTGGGTGGGTTGAGGAGGAGGTGACAAATGTGTCCCCACCCCAGCAGTGTGGCTGGTGCCTGGAGGATAGCAGATTCCCCTTTGTCCCCCCAACCCAGACCTGCTGCGGATGTTCTTTGATGCCCTCTACGATGAGGATGTCATCAAGGAGGAGGCTTTCTACAAGTGGGAGTCCAGCAAGGACCCAGCCGAGCAGCAGGGCAAAGGGGTGGCTCTCAAATCGGTGACAGCCTTTTTCACCTGGCTCCGGGAAGCTGAGGATGAGTCGGACAACAACTGAGCAGCTATGAGGAGGAGGAGAAGGAAGGGGGGAGAGAGAGCGGGGGCACCCTAGGGAGTGACTCCATCCCTTCCCATCCCTGGCCCCCATGGACTTGCTGATGCCAGGGTAGAGGGACCTGCTGTGCCCCTTGCAGCCCCCCTCTCTCTTTTTTTCAGTTCTCCTCTCTCTTCTTCCTCTGCCCTGGTTCTGTTTGTAAGGCCTGTACGAGTTTGTCATGATGATAATAAACAGATGCTGACTGAGGCGGTGGCTGCCAGGGGTCCCCCTGGGGACCCTCCTCGCCCCCCTCCCAGCGCAGGCACACCGGGTCTCTGGGAGTGGGGCAGAGCACCCCTGGATTCATGTCATGGAGAGGGGGGGATGGGATGGGGACATAACTCTCCCCTCTTCTCCCTCCTTCTTTCTCCTCTCCCCTTCTTGATGAAATATAGAGAGATTATATATATATAAACTTATTAAATTTGGTTTGGGGACAGGAGCGTGATTTCTCCCCCTCCCCTGTCCTCTCTCTATTCCTCCATCACTGCCTGGACCCACTCCCCTGTATGGTTTTTAAATTTTAAATATAAATCATTCCCCCCCCAGCTCCTGCTCTGACACCTGGGGAGGGTGCCGGGGAGGAGGGGGGGGTGGCCCCTTCTCTCTGGGCCAGGCTGAGTCCCCTTCATGACCCCAAAAGCCCTCATCCTCCTCCCAAACGTTTAAGGCCACAATTGGGCAAGTGACAGGGCGGCCCCCTCATCCGCGTCCCCTGTATTTATAGAGCGCCGGATGTGACGAGCCGCATGTGTAATTATTAAAACAAGGATTCAATTACTGGTCACGTGAATTTGTAAATAATTTTTTTTTTTTTTTTGCTTTTTTTTTTTTTTTTCTTTATGGAGTATTTAATTGAAGATTTAAAGGCATCTTTTCACCTTAAAACTGGAAATAAAAGAACATTGCTAAATAATGCCCCGTGTGCCGCTGTTGCCGCCCCACCCTCCCATGTCCCTTGTGCCTGGGCTGGTGTGGGGGTGCCAGCCTTGAGCATGGGCAAGGACCAGTCTCCCCTGTCACTGCAAGGCAGGTAGGTACCCCCCACTCCAGGGCTGGAAGGGTGGCAAAGGGGTTGGATGTGCCTGGAGCCAGGCCCCCTGGACTCCTCTTGCTGGCACTACCTGGCACAGGGTCTTTGGAGGTGGAACAGACAGCCCTTCCAGCTGTGGAGCAGATCCCTGATGTCCCCAGTTGTCCCTTTCCCCCAGTCATGAGTGGTGGAACCTGCGTGGTCTCCTCAGGGAGGAGATGGGAGATGTGTGCCAGGTTCCCCCTACACCTTCTGTGGGAGGGCATTTTTCCGTCCTGGCCTTTTCTTGCAGTTGGAGTGGAGATGGGGCACAGCTGGCTCCTGCTGGGGTTCCCCTGTGGGATATCCCTGCTGGGGACAGAGGCTGGTCCCCCTTGGGGCTGGAGGCTGGTCTTTGCTTCCTTGGGCTGCCTCTTGCTGAGTCACCCTGGCCGTGGCCCAGAGGGTACACAGTAATTAACCGGAGGCTGTTCCCCAGATTAGAGGCTGATCTGTCTGAGCTGCAGCCCTGGCATCACTAATGCTGGGAAGCAGTTGGCAGCGAAAGGCCTCGGGATGGAGACTGGGCAGGAACTCCCCATGACTGGGAATGAGTGAGTAAGGAGGGAGAGCGACCCTTTGAGCTGTTTGGGTAACCTGCTTCCCCGGGGAGAGAGAGGGTGGCACGGCAGCAGTGCCCTCCTGTGCCAGGGAACAGGTACCACAGCACTAATTGCCATCAGTAGATTTCAGAATGAACACGGGTTGACCCATCAGCCTGGCCATCAGCGCTGGCCTGGATCTCCGGCAGGGGCCGTTGTGTCAGACGTGATGCTCCAAAGCCTGCACCCACCTGTCCCCATCCCAGCTCCACGGGGGTGGGAGGCTGTGTCAGAGGCTGTGTACTCCCTCCCGCCCCACCAGACCCTCGGGGGCGGGTAGGGGCAGGCAGGTCTGGGGCTGAGGGGCGCCCTGTTTCTGCAGGGTCCCAGCCCTTGTCCCCCCCGGGGGGTGTACCGGGGCCGGGCGGGCGGGGCGGCGCTGTCCGCGGTGCTGGCACGGCGCTCTCCGCGGTGGCCGGCCTTCTTCCCCTCCTCCTCAGCCCCCTCCTCTTCCTCCGTCCATCCTCCTCCTTTCCGCGCCCCCTCCTCTTCCTCCATCCCCCTCTTCCTCTTCCTTCAGCCCCCCTCTTCCTTCATCCTCCCCGGCTGCCTTCATCGCCCCTTCACCTTTCTCCTCATCTCCCCTTCCTCCTCTTCCTCCCGGCTTCCCTCTCCCCCATTCTCCCCTTCCTCCCTCTCCCTCATCCTTCATCCCCTTCCGCCTTCTCTTCCTCACCCTTCCTCCCGCACATTCTCCTCCTTTTCCTCCTCCTCTTCTTCCCGCCTCCCCCTCTCCCTCCTCTTCCTCCCCCAGCAGTGACGTCTCTGGACGTGCTGCTCCCGGCCCGGCGCAGGCACCGCTGGCGGCTCCGGTGCTGCTGGGGGCTCCGGTACCGCGGCCCGGCCCGGCTCGGCAGCGGCTCCGGCGGGGCACGGGCGCTGTCCGGGGCCGCCCATGCGGCCGGGGGGCGATGTGGGCGGCGCGGAGCCGGCGGTAGTGCCCGCACCGGGGCCCCCCCGGGAGCATGGGCTGCATCGGCTCCAAAACCACCATCGGTGGGTGAGCGACACCGGGATGGGACCGGGGACTTGTGGGAGTAGGGGGTCCTAGGGTATGGAGGGTGTTAAGGGAACTTGAGAATGGGGAAGGGGGTGTGCAGGGGCTGCTGGGGGTGGCCGAGGGGCTGCAGGTGATACGATGGGGTGGTGGGGGGCTACGGAGGCTGGGGGATATGGGAAGGTGAAGAGCAGGGAGCTGAGGGGGATTCAGGGAATGGAACGATGGCGCATGGGGATTGGGAGGCTGTGAGGGCTGTAGGGTAGGGAATTCCGGAGGTGGGGGGGTCACAGAATTGGGGTATCTAAGTGTGTTGTGTATACAGAGAGCTTGAGGGCTCTGGAGGACTTTGGTACATAAAGGGTGATGGGGGCTATAGATGGGTGGGGGTTTGGAAGCTGGGGGTGGTGCTCTGGAGCAGCTGGATGACCCAGGGAGTGCAAGGAGATATGGGGGGGTGTGGATGTGTAGAGGCAGGGGCGATTGGAGTGGTTGGAGTGCAGCTCTGGGGGAGCTGGGGGGTGGGGGTGCAAGGGGGCTGGGAAAGGAGTGTGGGACTGGGGTGCTGGTTAGAGCCCTGAGAGGTTATGAGGTAGCTGTGACAGAGTTGTTCAGGGGGCTGTTGGAGGCTGGGGTTTGGTGCAGTGTGTGGGGTGCTGCAGATGTCCTGGGGGTGCTGCAGGGGGGATGGGGGCTGTGATCAGAGGGTGTTCTGGAGGCTGGGTTCGTGGGGGCTAGGACAGTGTAGAGAGTGTTGCAGACATGCCGGAGGGGCCCTGGGGGTGTTGTTGCTAGGATGTCACCACAGGGTGCCCCTGCCCACAGCTGGGAGAGGGGGCGATCCTCTCTGCAATTTCCCAAGGAAGCCAGGGTGTACCCTCAGATGTGGGTGGGAGGCAGCACTTTTGAGCTTCCCTGTATCCCACCTCACAGCTGGTTTACGTCAGCCAGGCCCACCTTGGTGCAGGGGAAATTAAGCTCTTGAGGGATACCCTGTCTTGGCCTATTTGGGACTGGCGTTTCATGTCAACTGCATTGATAGGAGACCCCCAGTGCTCGGGAGTCAGTGCCTGAAGGTGTGGGCACCCATCCAGTTGAGGTGTCAGTGCCAGGAGGGCAAGCTGTTGCAGCAAAAGATGGGTGCAGGTGCTTTTACTGACTCTATCCCTTCTTGCTCCTTTCGCTCCTGACCCAGTGGCAGGAAATTGGAGAGGGGGATTTTGGAGGTAGTGGAGGAGCAGCAGCTCCTGCAAATATGGCCCAGTGCTGTCTCCCTTCACGCACCGAGCACCTGGCACAGTCCAGCCTGGTCCAGCTGCCCCCACCTCTCCCACAGCAGCTGCCAAGCTGGGACAGGCGCCTGGTCCCCAGTGCCAGGCTGGGGATGCGCGTTACCGCTGACACAGGCAGAAGGGTTGCCCGGGCATGAGTCACCAGTGCCGCAGCAACGAGTTGTGTCTGGTCTCAGACTGGACAAGAAGCTGCTACCACGGGGTCAGTAGGTGGGGGACAGAGAGGTCTGCTGGGGAAATGGAGGTGCTGAGGTTGGCCTCGGCTCTTCCTGCAGTGGCCGTGGACACAACGCTGTGTGTGGAGTGGAAGGAGGTGAAGGCACTGTCACCCCTGAGTGTTGCCCGCCCGCTGCCCCGGCTGGTGCGCCAGGCCTCCTTCGACAGCCAGGACTTCCTCCAGGTACCACCGAGCCCAGCCTTGCCCAGCTGAGGTAGCCATGTGCTGGTACCCTGTGGCAGGGCACCCGTCCTGGCCATGGCCCTGCCAGCTCTCAGTGGCTCGGGGCTGCTCTGACGTCAGCCATGAGCCGGGCTGTATCCTGGGAGAAATCAGTCCACGGTGCCTCGTTGCCATGGCAATGCAATTTGTTGCGCGCCTCCAAATCCCACATCACTTCCCCCGTGGCCATGGGCTCAGGGCCTGGCATGGCTGGGATAGCAATGGGGCCATACAACAGGATGTCCTGGCATGGTGTGGGCTGCCAGGGAGTGGGTGCTGGGGAGCCAGGCTGTGGTGGTCTTGCACGTGCACGTGTGCGTGCATAAGCTGGGGAGGGCACACGTGTGTGTGACACCATCTAGCACAGGGCACATACACAAGTGAGCACACACAAGCGTGCAGGTGCACGTGTGTGCACAGTGGAGTTCAGGTGTGAGTGTGCAGGTGTGTGTTTGTGGTCAGCTTGTGTGTTTGAGTGCCTGCCTGTGTGTGTGGGCACGTGTGGTGACCTGAGCAGGCATGTGCAGGTCTGTACACAGCGTCAGCATACTGGCACTGTGGGAATGTGCCCTGCTGTGCCCACCGCTCTGCACACATGTATGCCTGTAATGTGTGTGTGCACCAACACCCCAGGCCGCCCAGGGTAGGCACCAAGCAGGGCCAAGCCCTCTTCTGGAGCGTGGGGCTCCCAGAAGGGGAATGGTGCTAGGGCTGTGACCACACTGCCCACTCTGGCAGGTCAATGTTGAGGACACTGTCGAGATGCTGCCCAAGTCACGGCGCGCGCTGACCATCCAGGAGATTGCTGCCCTGGCCCGCTCCTCGCTGCACGGTAACTGCTCACCCAGGGGCTCATCTGGGAAAGGGGGCTCTCCTGAGGTGAGGAGTCTGGTCCTCTTGTGGGGGGCCTGGGTGTCACCTGTCTGGAGTTTTGAGGGAGCCCAGGGGTTACTGGTGGCACTCAAGATGAGGACATAGGGGTGCCAGGTCCCATGGACTGGAGATAGGGAGTGCTGGGTCCCAGGGTTATAGGCTCTGTGGTGGGGACTTAGGGTGCCCCAGGGCACGCTGACGTCGGGGCACATCCCATAGGCATCTCACAGGTGGTGAAGGAGCACGTGACAAAGCCAACGGCCATGGCACAGGGCCGTGTCGCCCACCTCATTGAGTGGAAGGGCTGGTGTAAGCCAGTGGAGTCACCTTCCGCCCTGGAGAGCGCCTTCAGCTCCTACTGCCACCTGAGCGAGGGCGAGCAGGAGGCACGATTCGCTGCCGGTAGGCACCGCGGGCACGGCTGGAGGGCATGGTCCCCACTGCAGCCCAGGGCAGGGGTGGTGGGGTGGGTTGTCTCCATCCATCCATCCATCCATCCATCCATCCATCCATCCATCCATCCATGCATCCATCCATTGCATGGCACTATGGGCAGAGAGGTGCCAGGGCAGTGGGATTTTGGGAGCACCTCCCTGCGTGTGTTCAATCCGTGCCTGTCCTGTGCCAGGTGTGGCAGAGCAGTTTGCCATCGCTGAGGCCAAGCTGCGAGCCTGGTCCTCAGTGGATGGGGACGACTCCAATGATGAGTCCTACGATGAGGACTTCATGCCCTCCACGGAGAGCACCCAGCCCACCGGTAAGTGCCGTGGGAGTGGGCAAATTGTTCCATTGCTGGTGTGGGTTTCCCAGCACTGTGGGTTAAAGGAATGGGATGCTCACTGCCTGGCCCATTCCCCAGCCTGGCCATTCCCACACAGGGCAGTGCCCCTGCCTGGCACCCTGGCAAACAGTGCCTGAGCCAGGTATGGGGAAGCCCTTAAATGCAACACCTCTGTGGTGCCAGAGAGTGTTTTGCTTTTCCTTTGCTGGTGACCAGTGCTATGCCTGCAGCAATTTGTGGGCAACGCAGGTACTGGACTGCTCCCAACCTGCGAGGCACAGGGCAGGGTGCAGCTGCCATCCCTGGTGCCCTCAGCCCTGGACTGACCCAGACATCCTGGTTTCCCACAGAGCTGACAGGCACGATGCCCGCCAGCGCGCTGCTGCGAGACCTGCTGCAGGGCCACCTGTGCCAACTGGGCGTGCGGCATGGCTCCTGCGAGCCCGAGAGCGACTCCTCGCACACCCTCTCCCCCGAGACTCTCTGCTCCAGCCTCTGCAGCCTGGAGATGGTGTCCCCCTCCGAACTCACTGCCAAACTGCTGGGCTCCCTGGGGGGCGAGGACCTGCTGCTGCCCAAGCTGCCGCCCCCAGCCAGCCAAAGTGCCTTGCGGGGCCTGGCACGGCTCCGGTGCCAGGACTCCCTCTACTCCGTGTCCTACACCGAAGCCTGTCTCTCGCCCACGGAGGACGAGGTGGTGCTGAGCAAGGACTTCCCACTCCGCCGGAAAATCTCTGACGTCGCCTCCTCTGGGGTGGCATCGCTGGAGGAGGAGGAGGCTGAGGAGCCCTGATGCCTCCTGGGGTGCCCTGCCTCTCCTGGTGGGGGTCCAGGTCCCCTGCTGAAGCCCTCTGGCCAGACCCCATGCTGGGTGAGGGACAGGCCCTGCCACTGCTCCCCCTCGCTATCTGGGTGCAGGAGGGGTCCGGGGGCCACTGCAGCCCCCCCAGCCAGTGTGCCCCCACTGTGCCCCGGCCCTGCTTGGCCACATCGTTGCCCTCCTGGATTTTTGCATGAGAGCAGGGAAGGGGCGCAGGGAAGGGCTTGGGGGGTTCTGTCCTCTGCCCTGATGCCCAGATGTGCCCCCAAAAACTGACAAGACTAAATAAGTGGGGCTGGTTGTTCGCATGTTCTCCCCCAACCCACCCTGGGCTCCCCTTTTGGGCACAGTTCCCTCTCCCTCAATGGCATGGCTGAAACTCTCTAATCATCCTGTGGTGCCTCCACCACCCCAAGCCAGGGTGGTGGTGGGGGTTTCGGTGTGGGAAGGGCTTTTCTCCTCTCTCCCTGGCCAACTTTCATTGGACCGAGTTTAAAACTGTGAACTGCTGCCTTGGAGCATGGAGCTGCTGGAGGGCTGCTGTGGGGGTGCCAGGGGTGCTGGGGGGCTGTGGATGTGCTGTGGTGCTGGGACTTTCTATACTTTTGTATGTGCATGGGGCTGACATAGGAAGACTGCAGGACCAGGTGGGTGCAGGCCCCCAGGCTGGGGGCTTTGGGCCACCAGGAGAGCAGCCCCAGTCCAGCCCTGTGGCAAGGGGGTCAGCCCAGCCAGGGGTCCCCTAGTCTGCTGTGTGGTAATGCAGGGTGGAGAGAGGGGGTAGGATGTGGGACCAAAGTCCCTGTCCGCAAGTCACTCACCCCTGGCAGGGAACCAAGTGCCTACATGAAGGGCGACCAGCCCCCCCTGTCCTGGCTGGGGGTGGCACCCCCCCTCGGGGAACCCCCCAAGCCCACGTGAGGGGTTCCAGGCACGTCGTTTGGGGGAGGAATGCCAGTTTTTGCCAACGCTTGCGCACCCCTTCCTGCATGGCACGTGTTCTCGTGGGGCCACTCTCCCCCTGCATGCTACTCCTCACCCAGCCCAGTCACTGTCCCCTGTCCCCATGCCCCGGGATGCACCCTAGCACCTCTGCTCCCCTGCATCCCCCAGCACCCCCACTGACCCCTGCCGGGCACAGCTCCTGTTCTCCCTCCCTGCCATGGGCTGCCCGGTGTGGGGCTGGTCCTCCCTGCCCTGCATCACCGGGGGGCTGCAGGGTCCAGCAGGCCCGACACCATGCTGATGGCTCCCTGCCACCCGCTTCCGCTCGCTCCCGGGGGCAGTGGATGCTCCCCACGGTACTGGGATGGGCCGGGGGGTGCGGGCTGCCTGTGGATGGGTGGGGGGCTTTGCTCTGTGTGTGTGTGCATGTGCACACCTGGGAGCGCATGGGCATGTGCACGCGTGTGCATATCCGTGGGAGCTGCCTGAGCCCCCCGCCCCGCTGCGGCGGTACCCGTGGAGTATCCGTGGGGTGCCTACACCATGGCACCCCTTCCTCCATCCTGCCAGGTCTTGAATAAAGTCAATTGTGCGAGCACTGCGCCGGGTGCCTCTTCTTGCATGTGCGGAGCACCTCCTCCCCAGGGGGCTGGGGGGGTGGCAGGCCAGCGGTGGCAGGGATGCATCCCCTTCTGCGGCCCCACAGGGTGACGGAGGCCTCGTCCCTTATCTCGCATTCCTACAGACAGGGTGCCTAATTATGGGCATCTAGCGGTGGTGGCTGGCGGGCGGGCGGCTGGACCCTCCCCACGGCAGGGCCTTGGGGGCCGCGGGCAGCAGGCACCATGGCATCGCTCAGCTCAGCCTCCACGTACCGCGCCGAGCTCCTCAGCGCCTACGGGCAGGGGCACAGCGAGCCCCGCTTCGAGGGCGACCGGCGGCACGGACCCTCTGGGGCACGGGGACAGGAGGCGTTTGGGTACCCAGGTACCGGGTGTGGAGGGTGGGGGAGCCCTAGGGTGCTACCCTGGGGATGGCCTCCCAGGGGTTATCTAGCTCACCTGTGCCTGGGGCTAGCGTACGACCCTCCCCTCAGCTTGGGAGGGATCAGAAATGAGCCCTGACTGCCCCCTGGGTACCCCATGGCTCTCTGGACTGTCCTCCAGCTTTTACTCCCCAGGTGCTTTTGTACACCTGCTAACTCCAGTGTTCCTGTTGTCCCCAGGACCATCACGCTGTCTCCTCCCCCTCCCCAGACACTTTTGATCCTCCTTTTGTCCCCAGAACCCCCCCAGCTTTTCCTCCCCAATCCAGACCATCCCGGCTGCCCTTATGTCCTCAGCTTCCCTGTCCTCACACCCTTTGATGTCACCTGGTAGGCCCCCACTTCTTGTACAGCCCCAGTAACTCCAGTGTCCTCTTCCCCCCCAGCTCACCTTCCCCAGACTCTCGTGGTCATCCCCAGTGTCTTCACCCTCCTCTGCCTCAGGTTTTCTAGTGCCCCTGGAATCTCCCAGGCCCTCAGGTGCCTCCAGGCCCCCAGTACCCCCCGCAATTCCCCAGCACCTCCAATATCCCCAAACTCCCACTGCCACCTGCTAGCCCCAGCCCTCCCAGTCCCCCAGTGTCACCAGACTCTCCCACACCTTCCAGTCCCCTAGCCCCCTGGGCACTGTGGCCCCATGCCCAGCAGCCCTCCAATGCCCACAGAGTCCCCAGGTGCCATGTACCCCTGCAGCCTGGGCACCTGGGTGCGTGCCCAGGGTGACACCTACCAAGTGGTGGCCGACGTCAGCCAGTTTGAGCCCCCTGACATTGTGGTGACCACGTCCAACTGCCATGTCACCATCCAGGCAGAAAAGGTGAGGAACCCGAGAGGGCAGCATCCCCCTCAGCCATGGCACAGTGTGGGTCCTGTCCCATGACACCCCCTCCTGCGGGTGGTGGGGACGGGATGGTAACTGGGAATAGCCTTTGCTAGCACTGGGGTAAATGGGAGCTGTGCCCCAGTGATGGGATAACAGGTCCTGCTCATTCCTGTCCTGTACTGGAGTAACTGGGAACTGTCCTCACTGAGAATGGGACAACTGGGAACTCCTGCTCCATTGCCTTCTCTGCTGGAGGTGGCAAGTGGGAACAGTCCCTGCTGGCACTGGAGTAGCTGGAATTTACCCCACAAGCCAAGACTTGGGCAGCAGAGGCCTGCTTCCTGCTGGCAATGGGGTAACTGGGAATTGCCCTGGAGTCACTGGGATCTTCCCTACTGAACCCCCTGCTGGAGCCAGGATGACTGGGAGTTGCCCCATTAGAAGCACTGGGGTAACTGGGAATGTGCTGTGGGCCTCTCCATGCCACACCGAGTTCCACTGCACCGGTGCTGCTTCCCCGCAGGTGGCTGCGGATGGCACTGTCTGTGACGCCTTCACGCACAAGTGCCAGCTGCCTGAAGACACGGACCCACTGTCGGTGAGCTGCGCCCTCACCGAGGCTGGCACGCTGGTCATTACTGTCCAGCGCCGTGCCACTGCTGCAGGGCAGCCCCCACAGCTGCTGTACCGCAGTGAGGCCATGCTGTGAGCGGCTCTGGGTGACAAAAGGTTCCTTGCCTGGAGTGATACCAACCCCAGCACTGTGGTGAAGCTCAGCTGGTGCCCACTGGCTGTGCTCCTCTCCACCTTCAGCCCCATAGCACTTCAGCTCTGTTTATAAAGTCCTTTTATTAAATTAATATAAAAATCTCTGTATTTACATGGGAAGAGGTGCATGGCAGAGAGGCAGCAGGACCCTCTCTTCCCAGCCATGAGGTGCTGAGCACAGGAGGCAAAGCCCAGCCATGTTTCTGTGGACGCCCCAAACTGACGCCCCTCTTCGCCCCATGCCACTCCAAGAAGGGACATTGTGGTGCTCATGGAAGGTGTGAGGGCAGTGGCCATTCTGGGGGCACCAGGGGCTCGGGGGTACAGAGGTAGCAAAGTGGGAAGCCCGAAGAGCTGGCAGGTAGCTGGGAAGCAGGAGCTGGCTGGGGGACATTTGGCTCGTCCCCAGCCCAGCGAGGGGGCAGAGGCACTGGACTGACAGTGCCCACTCCCGTGTTGAGCCTGGCATCAGCAGGCTCAGGGTGGGCATCCCCCGGCACCGGCCAGGGAGCCCTTGTGGCTTCTGGGGACACGGTGGGGGTGGATCTCAAGGCTCTCGCTGGCCCCTGGGGGTGTCGTCATCATCATCGCCCCCAGGACCAGCCTCGCGGGGCATGTGGTGGTGCTGGTGGCGATCCCAGAGCTGGCGCAGGGCGGTGGTGTCGGCCTCGGTGGTGCTGGCGGTGCTGTCACGGAAGCTGGCGAGTGGCGGGCGCACCTTCACCCCCTTGCCCGTCAGCGAGCCCTCGATAGCCTTGCGGAGCTGCGGGGACCCCAAACCCATGGGCAAACAGCTCCAGGTGCTGCTCTGTGCCCCTCCAGCCTCCCTGTCCCCTGCTCACCTCCTTGAGGGACACCATGCCCACCAGCCGCCCAATGCTGGTGACGAATGCATGGTCCAGGCCCAGCAGAGAGAAGATGGTGTGGGTCTGCAGGAAGAGGGGGCTGTAATGAGGGTTTTGATCCTTTTGATTGTGGGTGGGGTCCTGGGGTGGGGTGTGGGCGTACCTTGTGCAGCGAGGTATGCTCCACCAGCTGGAATGGTGCAGGGTCGATCTTGGCACTGCTGAAGTCCACCAGCTGGTCCAGCTGCTGTTCTTCCCACTCCAGGATCTGGGGAGGTGCCATTGGACAGGGTAAGGGATATGGCATCCCCACAAGTGTCAGCAAGGGCCCTCCCGTCCTCCTTACCCCCAGTCTTATGGAGAAATCTGGGTTACCCACCCCCTACCTCCCCATGCCCACCCCATGTTCTGGCACCCCTTTGGGATGTCTGGGATTCCTCTGAGCAGAAGGGTCCTGCCTGTCTCTGCCCAACCCCTCACCTCTGCTGGGGTCATCTTGTCACCCAGAATCATCTCCTCCTGCAAGAGAGGTGTGTTGGAGCGGCCACGAGTGCGGCAGGCGGTGCAGCCGCATCGGGCTGCAGGCAGGGCGCAGCAAGGGTGCAGCAAGGGTGCAGGCAACACATGGCCAGGTCAAGTAGCATGATTGGTTGACAGGACATTTGGTCACACCCTGATTGGCCACAGTTGGACAAGCCAAGCTTGTGATTGGCAGAGAGAATGCAAGGTGTGCCATGATTGGCTGAGCAAAGTGGGGTAGATCTTGTGGTTGTGATGGCTGGGAAGATCCATGTCCCAGTTCCTGGGAAAGTTTGGGATGGGGAAGATGCACACAGGATTGGTTGGAGGGAATCGTAACTGTCCAAGAGGGACCGCACAAATATAGACCCAACATGATTGGCCAAGCAGAATCTTGCAAGGCCCCTGATTGGTTCATAGAACTCCTGCCAGGCTCTGATTGGCTGGAAGGAGCTGTACCCAGGCTGCGATTGGCTGCAGCTTACCACAATGGAAATGCGGACGCGTTTGGCCTTGTGACGGGCTGTGCCCTGAGCCTGGCCCGTGGGAGATAGAGCAGTTAAGGGATGGGATGGGATGGGATGGGATGGGATGGGATGGGATGGGATGGGATGGGATGGGATGGGATGGGATGGGATGGGATAGATTAGATGGCATGGCATGGGTAGAAATGGGATGGGATGGGATAGAAAATGATGGAAAGGGATGGGAAGGGACATTCCAGGCAGGGTTCATCAGGCAGGGTTGAACAGGGATGAAAGGGATGTGACAAGAACGGGCAGGGCTGGGAAGGGCCAGGCAGGGCTGGGAAGGGCCAGGAAAGGCCATTCAGGGATGAGAAGGGATGGGCAGGGCCAGGGTCTCACCTCGGTTGGCTCTGTAGAGGCGTTGGCACAGAAGAGGTTCTTGAGGGCAATGCCACTGTGGTCAGTGCTGCCAGCTGTGGGTGGAGAGGGGGTGTCAGTGGCGGGGGCACAGGGGGACCAGGGGGCCGCATGCAGACTCACCTGGGGGGCTGTCGGCTGGGCTGCTGGGCACCCGCTTCAGTGCCGGCTTCAGGGGCTTGCGGAGTGCGGGGCGGGCAGGGGTGCCTGAGGAGGTCTCTGTGCTGATCTGTGGGGGATGGGGTGGTAGGGTGACAGTGGTGGGGGGCACTCTGACCAGGCATCCCTCAAGACGGTTGCACCCCTCACCTGGAAGCGGATGGTGGAATCGGAGAGCCGGTGCCCATCCTCGGACAGCACTTTCTGCCGCAGTGCCAGGAGCCGGCGCTGGGGACTGAGCTGGCTGCTGAGCAGGGCCCCCACCTGCGTCCGCTCAATGGAGCCCAGCAGGATCATGGACTCTGCCAGACACAGCAAGGGACCACACTGGCTCCTGATGTTCCATCTGCCACCCACCCACTATCCTGGCACACTCCATGGCTGCTGTGGATGCAGGCAGAGCCCCTGCCTGTGTCTCACCAGCTGACTCCACCAGTGGCAGGTTCTTCATCTTGGTGCTGTGCAGGACCTGCTGCAGGTCCCGGTACTTGCAGTTGAGGGTGACGTAGCGGATATCCCGCACCATGATGTCCTCCACCCGCACGTTGTATTTCCTGCCCAGGGATAAGAACAGTGGCCTCAGAGTAATGCCACCCCCTCCGCTTGTGCCTGGTGAGGGGTTTGGGGATGGGACAGGGGACACAAACTCACTCGTGGTGGCCCCAGCCCAGCTCAGGGAGGTAGGGAAGCTTCTTGATACGGATGATGCTGTCATAGAGGGAGGGCTGGAGGCTCTGGGCGACAGCATTGGCCAGGATGACAGCAATCATGACAGGCAGGATGTGCGAGATCTGCCCCGTCAGCTCGAAGACGATGACGGCCGTGGACACCGTGTGGGTGACAGCACCCGACAGTGCAGCTGCCCCTGTGGCCACCGCCAGGAGATGGGGGAGGGGTGTCAGGTATTGCCACCAGGGTAGGTCCCTACCTGGGGTTCCCCTCTCTAGGGTGTCCACCACATGTGGGGTCCTTCACCCCCAGTGGTGATATCACTCCCAGTTCCAGGGATCATCACCTCAGTTGTGGGGCAGCATCTCCAAATGATGCCCACCATGGTGTCCCCATTCCAGCTCGGTGCTTACCCACCACGGCGTAGCCCCCCGGCACGATGCGGTAGATGTTGCTGTCCGTGTGGATGCCATCAGGGAACCAAGCTGCCATGCTCTCCCCCACCAGGCGCCCAAAGGCTGCCCCTGCAGGCAAAGAGTGGCTGGGAACGGGCACAGGGCCTCGCACCCCTGCCTCGTGCTGACAGGGAAGGGGACATCTGGAGGCACCCATAGGTGCCCAGTGTGGGCTGAGAGGTGGCTCCCTCCTCCCACTGTGCCCACACAACGTGCAGGGTCTCACCAATGACGAAGACAGGCATGAAGGCTCCACAGGGCACTGGGATGGTAGTGGCCAAGGCTGACATCCAGAACTGTGGGGCAGACACCCATTAGTTGCCTTTCCTGACCCAGCCCTGCCTCCTGCTCGTGCTGTGACCCCCAGCTGGGTGCTGTGGAGCAGCACGTGGGCACCACACCCTGCAATGGGGCATGGGTTCCTCCCAGGGGCACTCTGCCAGCACCTCCCTGGTGGCACCTAGGAGCAAGCAGCCAGAACTTCCCTGGTGGCACACTGGTGGCTCCCAGCCAAGATCTCTTTGATGGCATGCCAGCACCACCCAGCAAACACTTTGGTGGACTCCTGGAGCAGCCACCCAGTGCCTTCTGGTAACAATCTGGCACCTCCCTGATGGCAACCAGAAAATGTTCTCCATAACCTCCTGGTGGTACCTTGGGAATGACAGGGGAAGTAGGCACCCACCTTCATGAGGATGAAGACAACAAGTGTGACAAAGACGTTGGAGCGGGGATGGCGCCAGGCCTCCAGGATGCCCAAGTATTCGAACTCATCACTGATTCCCTGCTTGGCCCATGTCTGGTTGTCAAAGAGTGTCACCAAGGTGTCCTTCTGGGTGAGCTGTTGATGGGCAGGGGTCAGCTGGGGCTTGTGGAGGCCCTGGGGTAGGGACTGGTGTGCCACCCCAATGGCAGGTACCTGGCCAGCCATGAACTGTCCAAAGCCGGGTGGGAAGGTCAGTGTGGAGATGATCAGCGTCACCAGGGCAGGGAAGAGCAGGCGCCTGGCAGGGCAGCACAGGGCAGGGGGTGATTTTGGTGCAGTCCCAGCTCCATCACCCTGCTGCTGGGGACTGCTGGGCACCTACTTCTTCATGAGGAAGCGGTTGATGGTCTTCTGGCGGCGCATGAACTGCACAATCTTGCGGTTAAGGTAGACAAAGAGTGCGCCCCCAAAGCCGCTGGCGATCCTGGGCAGAGCCAAGGGAAGAGGTGTCCTGCTGCCACCACCAGCACCACCAGTGCTGCCACTGCTACCCCTGGGGCCACAGGATGGGTGCTGGGATGGTCGCACTCACCCGATGACGGCAAAGGCAGGCAGCTCCTGCAGGTCGAAGGGGAAGTCGAGGCGGAAGCGGGTTTTGAACAGTGCCGTGATTGTCTCTGGGGGATGGTGGGGGTCAGTAGGGCTGGGCAGGGGACCCCTGTGCCCTCACCCTGCCTGAGGTACCTTCATCCTTGTTCCAGACAGCAAGGACACGGAAGATGAAGGCACTGAAGGTGGCAGCGAAGAAGCCGCGCCAGTAGTTGCGGACGGCAAAGAAGGTGGAGGTGACCTCGATGCTGAACAGGACGCCTGGCATTGGGGGGAAGTGCACAAGGGAGGTGGAGAAACCTAGGCAGGCCCCCGGTGCCTGGCATGCTTCCCACCCCGAGTCCACACTCGTGCACAGCCCATGGAGGTCTGGCTGCCCCATGGACACACTGTGGGGTGGTTCAAGGGCTTCCCTGGCAAAGCACGTGGCCGGTGCCAGCTGGGCACAAGGGACACAGCACAGCGGGCCAAGCATGAATCTGCATGAGCGAGAGGGTAGCACAGGGATGTGGGCAGCGACATGAGGGGTGCCACGGGGATGGAGTGGGGTGCACACAGATGGACAGACAGATAGGTAAGGCAGCAGGCAAAGGGCAAGGAAAGAGTCAGACACATCACCAACCTACGGGCAGGGCTCAGCGGGACTGGAGTGGGGAGCTCCCTGGAGCGCAGGGTGGCAAGGGAGAGGACAAGAGCAGACATTACACATCTGGGAGGATGGAGCCTGCTCCTCCCTTCCTCCTCCCTGCTGAGCAGCACTGCCCTCTCCCATGCCAGCTGTCCTGGGGGTCCTGCTTGCCTCTCCAGATGGACCCTGCTGCCTGGGCGGGAGGTGTAGGGGGTGTGGGGAGGCCCGGGGTGACCCTACCTCCGATGGGGGCGGCGAAGCAGCAGCCAACACCAACAGCGCAGGCAGCTGCCAGCATTTCAATGTTTCTTGCCTCATTCTGTGAGGGAGACAGGAGTGAGTGGGCACTGCCCCCCCAGCCCTAGGCACTGCCAAACCTGCTGGTGGGCAGAGGTTGATCCTCTTGGGGCCAGCCTGCCCCTGCTCACCTCATAGAAGCCCCCAAAGAGGGAGAGGAAGCGGCTGAGCAGGGCTGCACACATGCTGGCAATGTGGACAAACGGACCCTGAGAGAACAACAGGGGACTGAGGACATTGCCCTCAGTGTCACTCCCTGGCCCCCTGCTCACCCTGCCCCAGCACTGCCCTCACCTCCTTGCCCAGGGGCATGCCACTGCCCAGGGCACACGTCAGTCCGATCACCTTGGCCACAAAGGTCTTGAGGGTGAGGTACTCCTTCAGCACAACACCCCTCAGGATTGTCTTCATCTCAGGGATCCCAGAGCCTGATGACATGGGGACAGTCTTGACCAATAGCCATGAAGTGGGACACTGCCCCATGGCTCTGGGGAGTAATCCTTGATGCTCTGCCACACCCCACTGCCACAAGGAGATCCCAGCAACACCTCTTCCCACCTTACAGTTTGCAAGAACAGCCCCATGATTATGTAGGCACAGCTCAACCCATAGCCCCATGGGGACCCCAATCTCATAGCTCCCAGGAGACGCTCTGAAGATCAGGTCTTAGCCCTAGCCTCATAGCCCAGGAGGACATCCACCCCTTAACTCACAGGAGACTCTCTGAAGACCTTCTCTCACAGGCCTTAGGAGATAACCCATAGCTCAGGATGATATCCAAACCACAGTCCCCAGCAGACCCTCTGAAGACCAGCCCAAATCCCTAGAAAGACTCCCAGGACCTCCAGGGAGACACCCAGGCAGCTCCCAGCGCACAACCCCCAGGGACTGGACACCCTGTTTAGGGTGCAGGCAGCCCCTCAATGCCCTACCCACGGCCTGAGGGGCAAGGATCTGGGTGAAGCCAGCTGAGAAGGTGATGAGCACAGTGGGGTAGGTGACCCAGGCCATGTATTGCAGCAGCACGTTGGTGTCCAGGCCCCCGTACATCCACTTCTGAGCTGTGGGAACAGCCAGCCAGATGGGTGGTGGGTGGCAGGGCACATGGCACGTCCCTGGGGCATGGCCACTCTGCCCTGCCATGGACCCAGGAACCCACTGATACCCGCTTACCTTGGAGGCACGTGGCAATGGCGAAATCCATGGCCCAGCTGACCAGTGCCATGACCAGTCCCAGCAGTATGAGGAAGACCCAGTCCTCACCCACCTTGGAGATGAGGAACCGCTGGCACTGCAAGGCGCAGACTGTGGACACAAGGGCGGGTTCAAGGCTGGATGCCCCAGGGATGGGCACACTGAGGTGGCAGAGCCAGACTGGCAGCAACAGAAAGGCTCACAACCAGAAGCATTGACCCAGCACTGCTGGTACTCTCTGGTTCTGGAGCACTGCTATGTGTCCAGCTGTCACAGCCAGCTGACTGCTCAGTGACACACGGCACCACTGGGCATGCACCTCCCACCAGCACAGCCTCCCTGGCATGGCCCCAGGTAGAGGGGCTGGGGCCCCCGGTCCCTGCAGCGTGCCCGGCTATTTCAGGCCATTGTGTCCCTGCTGCCCGGCGGGCAGGTGGCATTGTCCTCGGCGCCGGTGTCCCATGACAGCCACAGAAATTCTACCCGCACCACCGTGGTGGGATGGGCAGCCGTGTCCAGACTGTGCCATCGTGGGGCTGTGCCCACCCGTGACTCTTACCACGACAGGGGGCACAGCGGCCCTGGGTGTACTCCAGCAGCTCGGAGGGGCGGCGGGGCCGGGGCGTGTCCCCCTCCTGCAGCCGCAGCCGGGCTGCCTCATCCTTGGCGAAGGTGCCCAAGTCCTGCGTGTAACGCCCATACATCTGGGGGAGAAGGAGCAGGCAGCGGTGTCAGGGCAGCTGGTACCCCAACCCCTGCACCCAAGTGGGGAAACTGAGTCAGGGGAGCAGTTGGCATACTGGCATGGCCTGCCAGGTGAGGGAACAGGCATGGCATCCCGAGGCAAAGGGGTGGAGGCTCCTGTGGGAGTGCCCGGCTGCCCTTCAGGGCGTGGGAAGAAGCCAGGCAGATAAGGTGAGTGTGGATCGATGGTGAGTGATTGTTTTGCCCACATGCCCAAAGCAGGCAGCTGAAACGTCGGTACCAGTCTCCAGCCCTGCCCAGGTGCCCCAGGCACCGGAATGGGCTGGTGGAGGGAGGGGAAGGGCCTCCAGTGATGGGAGCACGGCCAGCTTGGCCAGGAGACTCTCTGAGGGCTGGTATTGGGGTTGTGCTGGCACTCTGCAGGCACCACACCCTGACTTTGCTAAGAGCAAGGCTGGGATACCCCCTCCAAAAGCAGCCTTGGCTGGTCATATGTGACATGAGTTGGCTGGTCTCAGCTGGCAGCAGGGAGGCAAGAGGACAGTGAGGGACAGGATGTACCCCCAGTTCCAGGAGAGGGGGAGCACAACATCAAGCTCAGGGTGGTCCCTGGGCTGTGAAGAGGGGGTTTAGGGATCAAAGGGGTGTGAGCGGCTCTGTGCACACATAGGGATCACCCCCTTTTCCTCGGGTGCCTCCTGCCTGGCTGTGGCACGTGGCCTGGCCCTGGCAGGAGGTGGCCCTGGCAGTGCCCCTCATGCTGGCCAGGAGGTCTTTGTGCCCGTCCTTCCCACTGAGCCAGGGGCATTTGTCCCGCGCTGGCGGGCACTGCCAAGGACTCGGTTGCTTGGTTTCCGCCTCACTCCCCCCCGCACGACCTGAATGCCAAGCGCCAGAGGTTGGCCCGGCACAAAGGAAGGCTTCAGGACCGTGGGGGCCCTGCCAGGCTCCCACGTCGGGACAACGTGAGCCCCATGCTGATGGCGTGCCCACCCGCCGTGCCGTGCCAGCGCAGCGCGTGGCTGCCCAGCCGGGGCACAGCCGCCCTCCTCCCCGGCACGGCCCGTGCCAGCGCCCGGCAGAGGGGCAGCGCCACGGGTGGGCACCGTGCTCGGCACGTGGGCAGCCCAGCCCCGGCTGCTGGCGGCAGTGCCCACCCTGGATGCCCAGGTACCGTCCACAGCCCCCTGGCCTGCTGGCACATGACAACTCCCCGTGGGGATGGCGTGAAGGTGTGCTTCTCACGGGGCAGCGCTCCTGCCCAGGTCCCTTTGGTAGAGAGCAGAAAGCAGTCAGAGCGGCGCCGGGTGGATTCTCTGCTGTCCAATACCCGGGTTGTGCCCAGCAGCGGGAGGGAGGGTGGGGAAGTAGGCAGGGAGAAGAGGGTGAACTAAGTTCCATTGCTGACCCTGTCCTAGCATGGATTTTCCCCCAAACTCCTGCTCAGCATGGGCTCAGTGGCTCCTTGCCCTGTGGAAAAGAGCTGGGGGGAAAGGCACGACCACCTTGAGGGGCCAAATCCAGCACTGGCTGCCAGACGACGACCCCAGCCCTGCATGGGGTCTTGATTTCAAAGGCTCCCTTCAGAAAAAGCTTGTTTGCTCTGGAAGATGAAATGGGCCGGCACCCCAGGAGTGCTGTCACTCTGCCAAGCACTTGCCTGCCTGGCCCCACTGCTGACCCACGGCCAGCCCAAACCAAGATGGAAGCACCCCCAGGCTGAGTGGCCCCCAAACCAGCTCTGTGTCTACCTCTTGGGGCTGTGCCAGGGGCTGCCACACTACCCCTCCAGGTGTTGGGGCACACGGTGGGGTGTGCAGTCCCAGGGGCTCCAGCTTGGTTGATGGTGGTGGGATTTGCTCCCCCTCTGCCCCACTTTGGAGCCAACCCCACTTGTAACAACAGGGATGCAAGCAAAGGGGCCATGCTACCCTGCTGCCACCTGCCACCCTGTGCCATCCAATGCCACCCCTCTGCCCCATGCCACAGCCCCACAAGTGGGACATGGGACCCCCACGGGTGTCCAGTGTTGAGCAGCCAGAGCTACTGTGCCCACAGCCCTAGCGTGGCTGTGAAGGCCAGCGGTGGGCTCTCTCCTTCCTCCTCCTCCTCCTCCTCTGCTTGGGTTATTTTTCCACAAAGGCCTTTTGAAACACAAACAGCCCCGGGACTCCGGCCTCTGCCGTGAAGCAGCTGAACAATCACAGTGCCGGGCGGGCAGGGAGCGGGCACAGGGGGGGCTGGTGGGGGGCACTCGGGGACACGGGCACGGGCCAAGGCCACTGTGTTGGTCCTGGGCTCGGGCGCTGCGGGCACTGGCTGTGCCACAGCCCCTTGGGCACTGCCAGCCCATGGTGCCTGCAGTGCCTGGGCGATGCTGTGCCTGGGAGGGGAACTGGCGTCTGGTGCTGCCGTGTCCCCGTGCCAGCCTGTCCCACAGCACTGAGCTTGCTTGGCAGTGGTGTCCACCTCCTCATGACCAATACCAGCCAACCTTCCCCCCCAAATTTCCCCTAGGGGAGATATTTAAAGGCAAGGGGTTGTGGGTTCCTCTGGGCTGGCAGCAGGCAGGCAGGGACCAGGGGGTGTGTGTCACGCTGCCCGTCTTAGCCAGGCTCTAATCACCCTGAGCAGCTCTGCAATGAACAAGGGCAGTTTGTCAAGCTTAATCCCCCCCATGGGGCCCGTTGCTCCCTGCCACAAGAGCCTGGCATGTGGGGGGCACTGGGGCTGATGTGCACCCCAGCACCCTTGGCATGCCACGGGTTCCCACAGACACCTCTTCAGCATGGAGACCCCAGGGTGGGATACCTGGGGAGACCTTTAGGTCTGGGGTCCCAAGACCCATGGCATCCCAGGGCTGTTGAAATCTGGGGAGAGTAAGGGCATGGAGCAGGGACACAAAGGGCATGGACCTTTGGGCCTTTTGGTTGGCACAACCCTGCAGCCTGGCTGTGATGGCCTGTCTGTGGGCACAAGCAGGAAGAGCTGTCCCTGGGCTGCCCAGCTCAGACCAGCCCATGCCAGGCTCCAGCTGGATCCTGACCCTCCTGGCAGGTGCTGGCAGGAGCTAGTGGTGGTTTAGATGCACCGGGGAGGGCTGGGCACGCCTCCTGCCCAGCACGTGCCCAGGCAGCTCCCAAAACGCAGGTGTGAGGCTATGGGACAGGAGCCCACACCCAGCCTCACCCGGCATCCCCAGGCACTTCCATGAGCCTCTCTGAGCCCAGAGGCCATGGGGATGGGCACCACGGAGCACTCAGGACGTGGGTGCTATCCTGCCCAAAGAGAAGGAGGGCAAAGTCTGCTGGTGCCGAGCATGGCTGCCCTGTTGCCAGCCCAGCGTGCCTCTCTCCCCTCATGCCTGCCCGCAGGCTCCTCCGCCCCGCGGTGCCCGGCTGGGATGGCCTCTCTGCTCACCCACCGTGACCAGGGCGCCCAGGGGGGCCGTCCGGAGCTGGCAGCAGGGAGAGGCACCGCCACAGCTCACCCCTGTTCCTGCCCCCGACTGCTCCCTGACTCAGCCCTGCCGGGAAGGAGTGCGTGGTCGATAAGGTCGTGGAGATGACGGCGCAGCCGGGGTTCCCATGGCCAGCTGGCGTCCTGCAGCCACCTGACAGCGGCACAGGGGCAGCTTGGGCTGAGCACCGAGAGGCAGCATCAGAAGAAGGGTTTGGGTGCTGGGAAAGGCGAGATGAGGGTACACAGAGCAGCAGTGCCCTGATGCTGCCCCGTGAGCCCATGCTGGGTGGGTAAGGCTCAGCAGGGCCCGCTTCGCGCACAGAAACCGGCTCAGGCTCTCTTGGGCAGCCGTGGGCAAGACAGCTGTGTGGCCACGCAGTCCCCGCTTCCCTGCGCACCTCCCTGGCCCTGCCTGTCCAAATGCCAGGGCAAAGTACCGTCCGCCTTGGGCACCGTCCCAAGCAGAGGCTGGGAAAAAGCACCTTTGCCCGTGATGTTGGAGGGCCGTGGGCAGCGGAGAGCAGCGGAGTGACTGGGGACGCAGCGGGGAAGGAGGACACCCCAGGACAATGGGACACCCTGGTGCCAGTGGGGAGGCCTCTGAGGAAAAGGAGTTGTAAACATGGGACTAAGGTTGCGGGCGGGGGAGATACCTTATCTTGGGGGCAGAGGGCCGGGGACACGCCGTGCGGGGAAGAGAAGTGTGCCCGGCTAGCGCCTCTGGGAGCTCCCACAGGGTGGGCATCCCTTCCCAGTGAGGAGGGGTGTTGCCAGGGGCTGGTGAGGTGTGTGCCGAAGTCCTGCCCTGGGGGTGGGGGCTCAGCTAGGCTCCTCCACAGCTGGAGGTGGGGCTGGGGGCGACATCCCAAACAGGAGACAGCACCCCTAACAGGGCGGAGTTCTGCCGCCCTGAGCAGGGCAGCACCCCCAGACCCCCCCAAATCCCCGGCTGTTCCATCGCACCCCGTCGCGTCCTGTGCCACACCGGTGCCCGGTGCCCGCCCGGTGCCCCCGGTACTCACCAGGGTCTGCTCATACTGCAGCGCTCGCTGCGCCTCGCTCTCGGAGGCCATGGTGCCGCCGCTCCGCTCCGCGCCGTCCCGGTGCCGGTGCCGCTGCCGGTGCCCGCGGCGGCCGCGGCTCCTCCCGGACCGCACGGGGCGGGCCCGGGGCACTGCCCGGGGGAGGGATCGGCCGCGCTCCGCCTCCGCCGGCAGCGCCCGGCACCGGCGGCGCCCGGTACCGGCACCGGCGGCGCTGGGCACCCAGTCCCCGGCTGGGTCAAGGGGAGTCCGGCCGGAAACTCTGTCCTATGGCGGGACCCCGTCCACCGTGGCCTTTGCCCGGGACGGCACCCGTGGGCGACCAGTGGGTGCAGGTGAGGGTAAGAGCTGGCGTGGGTGGCGTGACCCAGGGCCAGCTTCCCCCGGGACACGCTGCTCCCTCTTCCCACAGGTACAAGGGGTTGGCGTGGGGCTGGGCGCTGCTCCCCTGTGGGTTCCCCCTGGTGAGGTGTGGGAGGACCGTGCTGGGACTCTGCAGACGGTCACCTCCAGGCTCATGGCCATGCCTGGCTGGGGGACAGATTGGTGGGGGCAGAGTGCCTGAGGTCTGTCTTGTCATGAAGGGCATGGGGGCACCTGTCAATGCCCAAGGAGGGCAGAGCACATTGGCACTGCAGGGACTTCACCAACGCAAAGCTGTCAGGGAGCTCATCCTTACCGTGATGCTGCTCAGTGTCCCGGGACTGTCAGCTCCCAGGGAGAGAGGTGGGCTCCACTCTTCGTTGCTGAACTTGCTGGGCAGTAGAGGCTCAATCCTCTCCAAAGAGGCACACGGGTAGAGCTTGGCACTGGCAATCCTTGGGCAAGGCACTCCGGCATGGCAGGCTGGCTGCCGGGACCTCAGTCTCACCACCGCCACAGGCTCAGGGGCAACCGAGGCAGCTGGCAGAGCCACGCTCACCCTCCTCCCCAGGGCACAGGATTGCACCTTTGTGGCAAGAACTGGGTGCAGGGAAAGCCAGAGCTGTGGCACTGCTGGGCTGGTGCTGTGGGATCAGGAACGGGCTAGTTCTCACTGCCCAGGTGCCACCCTCTGGTTTGACGTTGGCACCCCCAAGGGTGGGTGACGATGGCTGGGCTGGGGGCTGGGATATGTCCTGTGCCAGTCTGGGAGGGTTTATTGCCCAACATGAACCAGTTTGAGGCAGGGAGGTGACAAAATGGGTTGCTTGCTCATTGTATCTCCAGGCACGGAGGCTCCTTGCTCGTCAGCTCCTGGCACTGCCCCATGGCAGCAGGGATGTTCATCCGGAGGGGAAGCCCTGTGCCAGGATACATGCTCTGCCCACTGCCACCAGTGTGCCTGGCTGTGGGCCACCAGCACACTGCAACGCCAGCACAGGTGATGTGACCCTGCTGGCACAGGTGCCTGCGTGGCTGTGGGTGCATGCCAGGCAGGACACCCAGCTTAGTATGCAGGGCTCTGTCCCAGCCCAGTGTGCCCCAGTGCCATCCTTCTATGGCTCTACCACCACTCCAGTCTAGCCTAGTGCCACCTTGGTTGCAGCCCCAATATTGGCTAACACTGTCCCACTACAGTGTTGTGGCTGTGCCACTGTGCCTTACTGCCATCCCAGTAGAGCCCAGTATTACTTTCCCTACAGCTCTGGCACTGTTCCAATATAGCCCAGCATAGCTCTGACTGTCCCAGTCATCCCAGTGCATACCAGCACAGTACAAATGGCCCCAGAGATCCCTCGGTCCTCCACATTAGGATCAAAGTGCAGGTGGCCACATGGGGTGTCCCATGGGCCCCACGAGGCCCCAGGCCAGTGCAGCTGTACTTGGGGTGACTGGGGTTGTACTGCCGCAGAGTATGCACAGGGCTCTGCCCTGCACAACCATGGGTGGCTGTGCCCAGCCCTGGGCACGTGGCTAGTTATGGGTGCTGCAGGACAAAGGCCTCCATGGGTGGTTGCTGGATTGGGGCCCCAGGCTGGGCTCTTTGTGCCACCATGGAGGTGTGGGGAACAGACTCCTGCTGTCCCTGTGCTAGTGGGCACCATCGCCAAGCACTGTGTTGGCAGCCTCCACTGTGGGCAGAGGTTGGCATCATGGCTCCAGCTGTGGGCACTGTACACTGGTCTTCTCCAGTGCCACCCCCAGCCCATAGGGGTGTCCTCATCCTGGTGTTGGCTTTCACACCCCATATCCCCAGATATACATCCCCAACCCCAGCAATGCCAAGGCCTGCATGTTCCCCATGGGCTGCAGGGACACAGCCCTGTGCCTGTTACTGCCAGGAAGAGACAGGAACCAGGAGGGCAATAGCTCTGGTTTTAATAAATACATCTTGACTCCCATCCACTGGCACCATAAATTATGTGAGAAACCCGGCCGAGACAGGGTGAGTGCAGCAAACAGGAGCCAGAGGGACTTTACACTATGTACACCATGGGCACAATGCCCGCCAGCCAGAGGGGCTTGGAGCGGCAGGGCAGTGGGTGCCCCAACCTCCGTGAGCCCGGCTGCTGCCCACTGGCACGAGTGGGTAGGGCGGTCCTGGCATTGCAGCCGTGCTGAGATGGGGTGCCCAGGCTGGGGGCCTGGCCATGTGCACCCCACTGTGCTCCTCTGTGCCCCCTGCCCAGCACGGGCAGGGGCAATAAGTAGTGGGGCCCCCCCATGCCACCCAGCGTCGCTGCGTGCTTGCCCAGCTCTGGGCAGCAGTCACTGCTCAGTGGCTCCGTGACTCCACCTTGGCATCGTGGACCTTCTCCCGTGCATCTGAGGGGGCATCCAGGGCTGGGGGGGGAAAAGCGGGGCTGAGAGATGGGCACAGTGGGTGCCAGGAGGGTACTTGGGGTGGTTATGCCAGCCTTGGCTCAGCACCAAGGAGACTGGGATGTGCAGGGGCTGCCGCAGAGTGTTTGGGCAGTGGTGCCTATGTGTGAGCACTGCACTTACCACGACACTTGGCACAGCAGGGGTTGTCCCTCGTGGCAGGACTAGCGCAGGCGGATGGGGGGCACTCCTGGCGCTGGCAGTGCGTCTCCCCTGACTAGGGAGCAGAAAGAGAGGCTGAGCAGCAGGGTGGGTGGGCAGCAGCTCCTTGGGGTGCTGTGGGTGTCCAGGGTGCTGCTCTCCCACCCATTCCCAAAGCCCTGGGGACTGGGCAGAGTGGTGCCTTCCCCTCCCCTGGTGCTGGCCCAGGCTGGCATACTCACCACACACCAGCACAGGATACACTTCATTTCTCCAAAGGGGGGCACAGACGGGTGCCAGCTCTCATTGTTGAGGTACCAGCGGCGCCCGAAGCGGCACGCCCGCGGTGCGTCTGCCTGCATGGAGTCAGCCAGCTCCGGGACACTCTTCTCTGGGGCTGCAGGAAATGGGAGGATGGCTGCCTGTGGCAGGGCAGCCTGTGGCATTGCCAATGGGGGCACACAGGTGCTATGCACGGAGAACACAGGGCAGAAGAGGGGTGCAGGTACCTGGGCACTGCTTGCAGCAGTCAGAGGGGCTGGCACGCACGGGGTTGGCACAGGTGAGCCGTGGGCACTGCACCTTCTCACAGTGCACTTCACCTGTGGTACCCTGCAGGGAGGGCACGGGGCTCACGGGAGGCACAGGGCAGTCAGCTCTCCATGCCCTGGTTTGAGCCCAGTGGGAACTGAGAACTGAGAGCACCAATAGGTGCCAGACCAGGCTGGGGGACAAGTCTGGAACCCACACCCACCTTGCAGGTACAAATGGCACATTTGATGAGGCCAAATGGGGGCACGACAGGGTGCCAGCGAGTGCCAGAGCCTCGCCATGTCTTGTCACCATCGAAGTAGCAGCCTGGGAGAGGAAGAAGAGGAAGTCAACAGTCCTTGTGACTCAGCCTTTGCAGAGCTGCCTTCTCAGCCCATGCCCACAAGGACTCACCCTCGCTACTGTCTCGTGCCCGCTCCAGCTTCAGCTCTTCCTGCTCTGTCTTCTTCTCTACAAGGCAGAGGAAGGCCATGAGGGGGTGCACATGATGCCAGCAGCAGTCTCTGAGAGGGATCCCCACCCAGCCCATCCCCCAGGTACCTTCACAGATGGGGCAGCACAGCTCTTCGGGGTGCACCTGGTGGGTACAGTTGAGGGGCTGGCACAAGATGGGGTCGCAGATCACTGTGCGCTTCTGGGGACAGCAGAGATGGAGCTCATTACAGAGGGGCACTACTGATGATTGTTGCCCCTTCAGCACAACCCCCAGCTTGTACCTGGCAGCTGCAGATGGAGCACTTCTTGTCATAGTCAGGTGCCCAGCGGGTGCCATGTGCCCGGTGCTGACCCTCAAAGAAGCAGGAGTTGGGGTCCTTCTTTAGCTGCTCCAGGTCCCTGGTCTTGGTGCTCTCAGAGAGCTCAGCCTGCCCCAGGGACTCCCCTGGTGCCAGGCGGGTCCCTCCTGCATGGCACTGGTTGGGAATGTGCACCTTGAGGGGGCAATGAGCAAGAGGTCACTTCCCATGCCAATGCCTGACTGCCCTCCATGGTCAGGGGTGGTGAAGGAACCACCCATGACCATGAAACACATCAGGCTGTACTGCTGGGACCTTATAACAGAGTGATCCTGTGCCCTTCCACCCTGATCCAGGCAGTGCCACCTGGCTGCAGGCAGCAGTGGAGATGGGTGGGGGTGCCCTGCCCCGACAAGGACCTACCCGTCCCCGCATCTCCCCATTGGGGTGTGCTTTGGTGCTGACTTGCAGGAAAGCAGTGCCTTGGGCCAGGTGCTGCAGCAGGTCGGCATCCAGGTCCTTCACCACCCCCTGAGCCTGTCGTGGCAAGAGGGGCAGCAGGGTGGGGATAAGGTCTGGCCCAGCCCCTGCTGTGTGCTGCGCTGACTGGGTGCCCACCTCACCTCAGTGCTGTAGAAGCCCTTGAGCAGGCGCTTGTGCTGGTGGGGGCGGGTGCCCATCTCCCCCAGCTCGGCCACCCCATGGATGTGGGCACTGACGGTGCCGTCGCTCGGGCGTCCCAGCCCCGCCACCGAGATCTCGTAGTGCAGGTGGCAGTGCTCATCCAGCGAGAGCCAAGCGTGCCCCCCAGCACCACTGTGCACTGGGGGGGACACCAGCTGCCCCGCCAGCGCCACGGGCATCTCTGCACACAGACAGGGACCGTGGGAGGGTGTGGTGGTGTGTGGGAGGGCTGCCCCGCTGCCCCCCGTTACCACCCCACGTGTCCCTGGTACCTGTGTAGCGGGCGAGCAGTCCACTGTAGGGCAGGGAGATGATTTGGCCCCGCAGCTCACCCTCTGCCCAGTCTTTGGTGGCCACGTTGAGGAAGAGCTCATTTTGTAGGAGCATGTGGGCATCGCGGGCGCTGGGGCTCTGCCAGGCACCCCAGGCCTGCCACCAGTGGGAGACCAGGCAGGTTGGGACAGGGACTCACCCAAAGTCCCCATGCCATCACTCCCAGCATTATCTAGTGCTTACCAGCCCATCCTTGTAGCTGGGTGTCATGTCAAACAGGATGTTCCTCTTGCTTTTCCGCCGGGGTTTGGTCTCCAGTGTGATGCCCACCACCTCGCTGGCAGTGCCCACCACCTGCACCTGTGAGTGGGGTGCCAAGGGGCAGTGCCAGGGTGGTAGATATGCCTGGAACCCTTGAGAGGGAAATGGGTGCCCACCACCACTTACCTGGTACTCCAGGGTGCCGTTCTCATGCAGTGCCAGTTTGGCTGAGCCCACTGCCCCAGTCTTGGTTGGCAGCAAAGCATCCGCTCCGCATAGCACGCTTTGGATAGCTTCAGCCCAGGGAGAGAGGCACAAGGGTGGATGAGATTGGCACGGGGATGAGCACAGCAATCCCCCTGCAGCCCAGGCTGCCTGCCCTGTGCTCACTGTCACAGCTGCGGCGGGTGGTGATGGTGCCAGCCAGCTGGCGTGCGTGCTGGCCCTCCGTCTCAGCCACGATGCGGAGCTGCCCCTGCACCAGCCACTGCAGCTCCTGGGCAGACAGATCACTCAGCACCTCTGCAAAGTCAGGGTCCTGGCAGGGGGGTAGAGTGCCATGGATCAGCCCTGCTGCTCTGGGCACCCCGGCTGCCAGGACACATGGGGGAAGAGAACGCTTTACCTCCACAGTGATGTTGGCGTGGACCTCCCGTAGCATCTGGCCCTGGTGCAGGATGCGGACCCTCAGTGGGACCCACAGGGATTCTGGACATGGCAGAGGGGAGTGGACCCACTGGACCAGGGGTCTGCAACCACTGTCAAACCCACACCTCTGTGCCTACCACCTCCAAACCCCAGGCACTTGCCTGCTCCTGTGTGCCCGAAACCTCACCATTCCCTCCAGCATGCCCTAAATCCTTGCAAACCCACATTGCAAACCTATCCTTCTTGCACAATGACCCTCACACCCCATATGCTCTGCAGCACCCCCAGCCCCCCTGCACAGGTGCACACCAGCCCCTCCCCACCATGCACACCCCAAATCACACAACATACAGTGTATGCACACTTCACCCTCTACTCCACCCCACACACAGCCTCTATACCCACCTGAGCCCCACACCCAGCCCAGCCCCCCATCCCGACCCCACAGATGCTGACCCATGCATCCTGAGCTGCAGACATGCCATGCATCCCTTCAGGTCTATGCAGCCCCCTCTGAGCAGTGCCTCCCTTCCCTGCCTGCTCTCACCCCTTGCTCCAGGCTCCAGCAGTCCCCGGGCCATGAGGATGAAGTGCAGGTTGTTCTCGGTGTCACTCAGTGTCAGCATGGCCATGCCCCCAGCACCCAAGTGCGAGGGGTCTGACGAGGTGAGGATGGCACCGAATGTCTCTGTGCAGGGACAGGGGCATGAGGGACATTCTGATGGGCACACACTGGGTGTGCATGCAGGAGCTGGACTTACCTGCAAAGAGTGCCCGGTGCTTGAGGATGTGCCCATGGACCTCTCCGGAGGGCTGTGTCCGTGTGATGAGGGACACACGGAGTTGTTCCCCCCGCAGCAGCTGGATGTTGGCTTTGGACACTGTCCTCCACATTCCGCAGAGCTGTGGGTGATGGAAGGAAAGGCTGGGTGGTGGCTGGAGGGCACGGCACACCCGCAGGGGTCGGAAGGGGCACCGTGGCCCCTGCCCTCCCAGCCCCTCTCACCATGCCATCCTCGGGGGCAGCGCTCTTCTGCACGGGGTGTTCAAACAGCACGTTACCCTCGGGGTCACTGAAACGCACCCGGCTCGGCCGCCCCAGCCTGTGAGCATCCGAGGGGTGAGCAAGGGCTATGTACCTGCCCTTCCCCTCCCCCGGCACCACCCTCACTCAGCATCAGGCACAGGGGTGTGTCAGAAAGGGCACACGGGGGTCCCCGGGGCTTTGGGGTGGGCAGGAGAAGGATGACATTCTCCTGGGGTGTCAAGTGCTAGGCTCTGCCCTCCCATTCCAGGACTAGCCCAACACTGCTGTCCTGCCAAATGCCAGCTTGGCATGGATTCTCTGGGCTCCCCTGCCCTGGAGCGGTGTCTAACTGGCACAAAGCAGGATGAGGGTCTCTGCCGGGAAAGACATCATGGCAGGACCCGCTGGGAGCTGAGTGTTCTGGCTGTAAATAAGGAGCATTTTCGGCTCTGCTTGGCTCCCCCTGTCAGAGCTGGAAATTAGTCACCACTTTACTATGCAAAGGGGCCTGGAAGCAAGGAACAGCAGAAGAAACTGGAGCGGGAAAGAGGGAGGGAGAGGAGAGGCTCTGCTGCTGGCGGGCATCCGGGGAGGGCATGGCAAGGATGGGGAATCCTGGCAGCATTGCCAAGGCACTGCCCACCGGCAGAGCCTGCAGGGTGGCACAGTAGTTCTCCCAGCTGCACCCACGGGAGCCCTGGAACCATTCCCGATTGTTTCCAGTCCAGATCTGGAGGCAAATGGGTGAGGCTGGGCCGACGCTGTGGGTGTGCCGAAATTCTGGCCGCTGACCTAGGCTGGAGCCCAGCACATTGCTGCCCCCCTCCTCCAAATCTCTCACTGTCAGTGCAAGGCTGTGGCACCATGGGGGGATATCAGGAAGGAAACTGAGGCACAAGCACTCTTGCATCCCCCTTCTCCAGAGAGCTGCCTGCTGTGCAGGCTGGACAGGGGACAGGACTCACCTCTCGTAGCTGATGGAGAAGAGCAGGGAAGAGCGCAGCAGGGTGAAGCGAGCCTTGGCCACGGCGCTGGATGTGGGGTGCCACGGCTCTGGGCCACTCGTCAGCAAGGCCACAAACTCTGGGGAAGAGATGCTGCTGATGAGGGGGTGAATGGGGGGTGCCCCACACTGCTGCTGCCTGGGTGGGTGGCTCACCTGTGCGGGCATCGTCGCGAGCCAGGCCCTCAGAGCTGAGGTAGGAGCGGTCGTTGTAGGGCTTGTCCAAGTCATCCTCCTTGTCCTGGAAGTACTCAAAGGTGTCGAAGCGGAGTGCAGGGCTCTTCTCTGAGGGGCCTGGCAAGGTTGGCATGGGGTGGACACAGGAGGAGACCATCACACCAGGCTGCTTGTGCCCAAGAGCTTGGGGTGGGGGTCAATAATAAATCACCCCTTTTGAGGTAATCCAAGATGTGCCCTGTGAATCACTATGGGGATCTTAGCTGGGGCATGCTGTGCACATCAACAGGCAGGGCATTTAGCCCTGTGTGCCTTTCCTGTGCTCCTTTCAGGCTGTTCCCACCAGGGCTTCCCCCTGCCCATCACATCATGGGCACTGATGACTTTCATAATAAATTGACTATCACTTTTCAGGGGGGTGTGCAATGCCCCCTTTTTCCAGGCCTTTGGGGGATCCTGGTGGACTGGTGGGGGTCCCTGCAGAAAAGCACCCACTCTCCTCACCTTTGGGGCAGGTGTGGCAGCAGTGTCCAGGCAGCAGTGTGGCCCGGGGACAGGCAGGCACGGGGCAGTCCTGCTTCATGTTCTTGCAGTTCACTTTCCCCACAGGCTTCCCCCGGTGGTTCCTCTGCTGTGGGGGGCCAAGAAGACCACAGGAGAGCCGTGCCAAGGTGTGCCAGGCCATTTCTAGGTTTGCCAAGTCATGCCCTCCCGGCACAGCCTGGCTTCCCCCATCTTTTTCCATCTGGAGCCCTGGACACCTTGCACAGTCCCCAGATGCCTGTACCGCAGCCAAACCCGGGCCCCCTCCCCAGAGCCCCCGGCCTCCTGACCAGCTGTGAGTGGCCCCGCCAGCCCCAGCCTCGGGGGGCTGCTTGGGGGGAGGGAGGGAGGAAGGGGGCCGGAGGCCATCCCTGAGGAGGGGGAGGAAGAATGAAGCCTGATCCTTTAAATCCCCCCTCTCCTCCCCCCTGCCGCGGGGGAGGACATCCAGGTGTCCGGCTGGCTGCAGGGATCCTGCTTCCCTCTTCCATGGGAAGGAGAGGAGTGTATTGAACATGGGTCGAACTCCTTCCTTGCCAGCCCTCTCCCCAGCAGACCCGGATCCTGGGGGGTCTCCCAGAGAAAGGGGTGTGTGGGGCACTCACCGCCTCGCAGTGACAGATAACGCAGCGCATCACACCGAAGGGCTCCCCCAGGTCCGGGTGCCACGTCTCCTCCAGAGCATAGAAGTGCCCCCCGAAGGCGCAGCCTGCGGAGACCCCACCACCACCCACCGCCGTCCTCGGTCACCGCCGGGCCGCGGGCACCCCCCTGCCGCAGCCCCGGACCGGCCGGCACCGCCCCGCCGCCCGCTGCGCTCCCGGTGCCGGTCCCAGTGCGGGTCCCGGCCAGCCGGGGGGCCCGGGGCGGAACGCGGGGTGCCCGAGGAAGGGGGGTGCAGGCATGCGATGCACGGACGGGGGTGCGGGTGGCAGGGAGGGGGTGCCCGACGCGGGATGCGTGACGGGGGGTGCGGCAGCGGCTTGTACGGGACCGGGGGTGCGCGGAGCGGGGGAAGGAAGGGTGTAGGGCAGGGGGCTCCTACCTGCCGCCCCGCCGGGGGGCAGCGGCTCCGTGTCGGGCCGGATGGGCAGGGCGAGCTTGGGGCGGGCGGCGCGGCCGGGCAGGGGCCGGAGCGGGAGCAGGGCGAGCAGCAACAGCGCAGCGGCGCGCATGGTGCCGGCCGGCCGGGGCGGGCGGACCGGGACCGGAGGCGGCGGCGGCGGCGGGGAGGGGGGGCCGGGCGCTGCCGGGCGCTGCCGCCGCCTCTGCCCGGCTGCCGGCTCCGGCTCCGCTTTATAGGCGGCGGCATGGGCAAGCGGGAGCTGCGAGCCCTGTGCAAACAAAGGCCCCGCTAATGAGGCGCAGGCAGCGGCCGGCCGGGGGGGGGATGCGCCCCCCGCCGCGCTCCGACCCCCCCCACATACCCCCGGGCCCCGGCCCCGCCACCCCCGCTTGGCACGGGACGTCCTGTCCTGTCCCGTCCTGCGGCACCCGGGGCACGCGGCTGCCCCGCCAGGCGGGGGTACCCCCACACTAGGGATGTCCTGGGGATCCCCCCCATTCATTGCTCCCCCTCTCCCCGGGTATGCGGTACCCCCGAGTGCAAAGTACCCCTACTCACGTGCCAGCTCCGGGGCACGGGGAACCTGAGGGACGGAGGTTGCAGCTAGACGATGTTTACGGTCCTTTGCAACCCAGCTCAGTCTATGATATGATTCTGTGATATAACCCTCCCTCAGAGCATCGGGCATCCTCAAGTTTTGGTCATCCTGGGGGCATCCCCTCCCAATTCACAAAGCACCCTCTGGGACATAAGGCACTGTGGAGACACCACCACCACCACCATCCACACCCCTTCCACAGAGCTTGGGGTGTTCCTGGGCACTGGACATCACAGGTATGCCCCATTCACATTCCCCTTTTCAAGGGCATGAGCCCCACGGAAGTCTTCTCATGCAGATAAACCCGGTCGGGAATAAGGCATCTGCAGGGCACACCCATTCAAATGCCAGTCTCCTCAATCTGTGTACGGCATCGGGCATCTCCTGGGCACAGAGCATCCTGGTGTCCCCACATCCACACAGTTCACCTGCAGTCACGAGCTCTTCCAAGACTCATTGCTCCCCACTCCTCAGACACGAGACATTCTGAGGACTACTTCATCCATTCAGTGCACTCCCAGGCCTCTTGGCACCCCAGGACAGAGGGCACTGCAAGGCACTGTCCATCCACTGTTCCCCTGCAGCAAGCCCTTCCTCCATCCTCTCAGCACCCCTGAGCATGGGCTCCCAAAACAGCCAGCTCCCTCCCCAGTCCCACACTGCCCTCTGTGAAGGCACAATCAACCTCCGCCAGCTCGTACCTTCCACATTCCTAAATTTCTCCTGCTGCTGCTCACCCTGGGCAGGGCAAGGCTCCAGAGTAGGACCCTGGGCTCCTGCCCACCAGTGACAAGGGCTGCAGGGGAACAGGAGCCCGGCCCAGGGAGAGAAGGGGCACCTGGAGGGGGGATGCAGTGAGAGCAGCACCCAGCACCAGTCCCATTCTTCACCCACACCTGGGCTGGTAAGGGTGGCAGAGGTTGGCAGCGAGTAGGCACCACGGAAAAGTTTGGGGAAAGCATCATCCATCTGGGGAAACTGAGGCATGAATTTAGGGGAGGGGGAGTCTATGAGAAGTGGGGCAATTTATGTCACCCCTGTCCCTGTTGCCACCCCCGAGGGTGGCAGGGAGAGGCTGAAGGTGGTGGGTGCGTGGCAGGCGGGCGCCCGGCAGGGAGAAGGAGGGAGGGGAGGGGAGGAGGGGGAAGCGCGGGGCTGCCAAAATCAACTCCGGGCGGTGCAAACACCCGGCCAGCTGCGCGGTGTAGCTAGGGAAACACGGCACAGCTGGAGCACAACAGGCCCCTGCCTCCCCAGAAGGCTCCTCCTGGGCCTCCCCGCAGCCCAGCGAGCAGCTGGGGGGGCTGCAGCCCACCGCCCCGTGCCCCAGTGCCAGCGTGGGGCTGCCCATCTCCAGGTTATCTATGGCTGCCCCATCCCATTCCCTGCGCTGGTCTGGCACACGTCTCCACGCAGTGTGACACCTCTTCCGGGCAGGGCAGTGGGACAGGGGGCTTGGCCTTGCCGGGGACCTGCCCGTGGCACGAGCTGGCAGAAGGCAGCAAGGAGTAGCTAGGCTTACCCCGGCGGGACAGCCCCCTGGCATCAACAGGGCTGGGACACTGCCAGGACCTGGGGCATCCCCCGTCCTGACACCCTGCTGCTTTCAAGCACGTCCTGCGAGCAGCGACCATGCCTGGCAGCATGGCACCCCTTGGCCCCGTGCCCTCCCCGCGGTCCCCAGCGGTGTCACTGACCTGTCCCCTCTCCTCTCTCCCGACGTCCTCGCTGGCCGAGGATCCGGCGACGTGGAGGGCAGGGAAGGGTTGGGGTCTGTGTGGCTGTGCCAGCGTCGCTGTGCGGTGCCCGCTGCGGCACAGCAGCGGCTCTGGGGACGGCGGGACGTGAGCGGGGCTGAGCAGGGAGGAGGCGGGCGATGGCTCCCAGCTGTCCCGCCAGTGCCAGGAATCCGGTGCTGGCTCTGTGCACCCAGAGCTCGTCACAGTCTCCTGGCTCGTCTGCGGGACACGGGGAAGAGATGAGGGAAGCTCCCTCCCCTTTCCCGGGGAAAGGAAGGAGAGACGGGGAACCCGCCTGGCTGCAGCCCCTCAGCACCCGGGAATCCGAGGCATGGGGTGCCAGAGTGAGAGGGGCTGCAAGGGCATCCAGCACTGCCAGGCTGGGAGCAGGGTGGTATGCTGGCATGGGGCCTGTTAGGTCAGGGGGGTGCTGGGCATCCCTGCCCAGGAAGGTCCCTCCCTGGGCATCCCTCGTCCACAGCCAGGGTGTGCCCTCATCGGTAGGCAGAAGTGGCTTGACAGTCTTGGGAGTCCCTGTGCTCTTGGAGAGGGGATAGTGCCAGCCAGCGCTGGGAAAAGGTCCCGGTCCCACCAGCTGCTTCCCAGCACTCACACATGTGTTCAAGGAGCAGAGCCCGGCACAAAGGCACCTCTGAGGCTCCAGAGCTGGGCCTGGCACCGGTACATCCCCAACGGGGCTGCCAGCTGTGGGCAGCTGGAGCTGGCTGGAGCTGCACCGCGATGGAGATGGCTGGCCATGGGCAGCCTCAAGCCTGGCACTTTCAATCCTCCACCACCTCTCCCAGGGTGGGAACTGGTTTGTCCCTGGTGGGGAGGTGATTGTCCCATGGGGTGTCTCCTGTCCCATCAAAGTAGAGGTGGGAAGCCCCAGTGATGCCCTACAGAACAGCCTGTAGCTCTACTGGGGCTTTGTGGGCATGTGCCCTGCCCAGTGGTGAGGGCTGCATGGAATATTCCAGAGGATCGTGGTGCCAGGGCTGTGCCATGCCTGGCGTGGGGGCGTCTCAGCAGGCCCTCACCCGAGCTCTGCCCTCCGCAGCTCCCATTGTCTGCCCTCATTAGCTGCTGCCTGCTCGCGGCTTTGAACATGAGCCCGGCTCAGGGCGACAGGAAGGAGCCTCTGTTCCCCAGGGATGGAGTCGTGGTGAAACTGGATGCCCTGGGCCCCCCTTCTCACAGCCTCCCACTGCCTTCTGGGCACCCCAACACACCCTCCAGGCATAAGCCTGAAGATGGGAAGGCATATGGGGCACCCCTCTCTCCAAAAAGAGCCCCCCTTGACTGCCCTGCCCCGTTGCGGGATGCAGAGAGCCGTCAGCCACCCCAAAGCTTTGTGCCGAGCGTGGCTTGTGCCGTGTCTAATCCCCCCGGCCTCACACACACGCGGCGGGGCGGGGGGGGCTGTCGTAATGGGTGGAAATATCTCATAATTCACGTTGGACACAGGGATTACAGCCGTTCCGGCAATATTTGCACAACTGGTAGGCGACTTGCAGGGCTGGGCCATCCCAGATGAAGGCCAGGGGGGTCTGGGGATGGAGGGAGTTTTAGGGGTGCTAGGTACGAAAGGGGGATGCAGTTTGGGGGGGCAATGGAGCGGGGGAAGTTGTCTATTTTCTGTATGTGAACACATGGAATTTATTATGGAGGGTGCATTGCTGACACGGTGGGGGTGGCTGGGACTCTCGCCTTCACCTCATCCTGCTGTGGTGGCCACAGCTCAGGGAGTGGAATGGAAACCCCAAAACAGTCTCATCTGCCATGCCCAGCAGATCCTGGCAGTGTCCCAGAGCAAGATACCTGTTCCCAGTGCCCAGTCAACCCCACAGAGCTCCCTGCTCACAGGAGCACCCAGAGGTGCTGGTGTCCCCCTGACCCCAAATGTCCCCTCCTCAAAAGCTTCGCTGGGTGACCCCATCAGGAGGAAGGCGGGGGGCATGTGGGGGCCTTGTTTGGCATGGGGATTAGCAAGCTCCCAGAAGCGATGGTGGTCTCCCCCCCCCCCACCGGACATGCAGGCAAATATTTGTGCCCAGACTTCGCAGGACAGCGAGAAGGAATTTCATTCTTGCGCCCACCTGCGGCTCGGCTGCCTGGCATTAACCCCTTCTCCTCTCCATGGGATGGAGGCGGAGGGAGGAGGTGCCCTCTCAGCAGGCTCCGTGCGCCCCGTTGGAGTGGGAAGCTTGGCTGAGAAGCGGGATGGTAGAGGAGGCATAGTGGAATCACCCCAGATGCCAGCAGAGGCGCTGGCGTTAGGTGTCCTTGCCCAAGGCAAGGAGAGTTTGCCCATGGACATCCTCTGGGCAGCACCGAGGGCTTTGTGCTGGGGTGCTAGGCAGCATGTGGCTTGCTGAAAATTAGGAAAGGTAAAACCCTGCCATCCTTCATCCCCAAGCTGCTGCACCCCGACCAAGGTGCCCCTTGCAAGTCCGTGTCCCGGCAGCGTGGGTGTTCTCTCCTGGGACGGCTGTCTGGGAGCAGGACAAGGACCAGGTTGTGCGGGGAGTAGGATTTGCCCAGGGATGTTTATTGGAAATTTGCATATGTAGCAAAAACGCCCGGAGGGTCCAGGAGAGACCCTGCTACCGGGGACTGCCCGTGCTCGGGGAGGGGCAGCCCGGGTAGAGGGTCCCCCGCTGCCTGGCACCCGTAGAGCCCCGCTGTGCTCCTTTCCCTGGCCCCGGAGCCAGCTGTGCCCTGAGCAAACGGGGCTGTTTGCTCACGCCGGGATTAGCCGCTCTCTTTGTTCCTTTGACTTTCTCTTTCCTTTATGCCAGACCCTTTTATTGGGGCTTCAAAGGGGGCTGAGACCCCCCCTTTCCCTGCCCCTGGAAGGCCAGGTTTGCTTCCCATGCTAGCATTGACATCCTGCGGGTGCCCACCGAGCACATCTGGGTGGCCTGCGGGGACAGCAGCTGTGCCACCGAAACACAGTCTCCCCCCGCGGCCCGGCGTCTTCCTCCTCTTCCCCCCCTTCCCTGACTTCTGGCACCTCCTGCTGTCTTCAGCACCTTGGCAAAGTGGGTGCGAACGGCTGTCCCTGCAGCGGGATTCCCAGCACTTTGCACCCTGTAAGGAGAGGTGGGAATCTTGGCACCGGGATCCGGCCAGCTGTGCAGCCCTGCGGCCCCCGCCTGGCTTCCTGTCCCCTGCCAGAGCCCGGCCTGCCTGGCCGGAGCTCCCGTGTCCCTCTGGGGTCCCTGTGCCCCACTTACTGCCCCCACACTCTCTCCCTCTACAGCACGCAACATCCCTGGGGTTGGGCTGGTGCCAGAAGCAGGGGCTCTGCCCCACATCCTCCTCTGCCCCCCTGGCACGGGCAGCAAATGCTGCCATTGCCCTTTCCAGCGGAGGAATACCAGGCTGCCCACGGGCACAGGCTCACGCTGCCTGCCAGCTTCTGGCAATGTTGAAAAGGAATATTTTGAAGTAAAGGGACTATTGTGGGCACCTTAGGCTGCCCATGGGGGGACCATTAGACCTCCAGTTTCCACTTGCTCTCCAGTATCCCCTGATGGGTTTGTTTGCCTAATCAAGAAGGAATGCAGGGCACCGCAGCTCTCCAGCCTGGCATCGCCAATGACTTTGCACCCGGGGAGGGACAGGGAATGGACATGGTGGGGGCACGCCAGGGACTAACATGGGGACGGCGGCGGGCCCGAGGCCAGCGCTGGCAGAGGGGCTGACGGGCGTGATTGCAGCTTGTCACGTCCGCAGAAGGGCCACGGCCGTGTGGGGGAAGCCTGGAGGCGTTTGACCCCGGTGCTCACGGGTCCCATTGCTGCCAGCTGTGCCCGGGCGGGCCAGGGCTGCCAGTCTCGTCCCTGGAGTCGTGGCACCCGCTGGACCCCCCATCCAGGCACCCTGCAAGGTGGGCTGCTGTGGGCTGAGCAGGGCACGGGGCAGGTGGAGCGGGGCTGGGGTGTTTACTTTAACTGCTGTCACCCGGCCAGGCGCTGCCGGGAACTGCTGTCCACAGGGACGGGGGTGGGAACGTGCGAGAGTGTGCGAGAGCCGGGGTGTGAGAAGGAAACGCACTCGCTGCAGGGAGATCGGGAGCGAGAGGATGTGTGCTGGGAGGCGGGTGTCCCCCGAAGGGAAGCCCTGGGGGGCTGCTGGGGTGGAGGGTTATCTCAGCGTGGTTATCTGGCACTCGGTGCGTGCCAGGGAAGCGCACATGTGTACACGCAGGTTTGAGGGTGCACGTGGTGGGTGTGTACACGTGTGCAGTACGGGGGGACACACACATACACGTGGGCATGAGGATGTGCACCCCACGCCAAAGTGACCAGTGAGAGCTGACTTTGCCAGGGAATGTCAGAGCCATGCCAGGGCATGGTGCTGAACAGGCCCCTGGTGCTCCTCCTACCCAGAGAGGGGGTATCTGTGGGTGCCTCACCCAGCCCACTCCCAACCAATACCCCTGGTGAAACATGGACTAGCCATGACCCCTGTGATCCATCACCCTCCCCAGCTCATGGGGATCCTGTGAACCACAGCCATCCCGGCAATCTCCAGCTCCTCGAGTCACCTCTGGAGGATGCAGGAGTCAGAGCATGCCTCTGTGGGAGGGTGAACAGGGATGGGGTCTCACTGGGTAAAGGTCACCATGGATGGAGTCCACCTCTGGGAGAGGGTCACAAGGAGTATGGTCCACCTCTGGGAGAGGGTTTTGGTGGCTTTCATACCTGGTTGCCACAGCCAGGAGCAGATGCCACAGCTGTTGCGACAGCTCATTAGGGCCGATGTTCCCAGGGCTGTCCAGTGCAGGGTCACTGAAGCCATCCCTTCTGCAGGTACCCTGCACCTCTGGACAGGCACAGCTGAGGCACTGACCACTGAGGTGCTGGCTGCTGAGTGCTCAGGCCTGGAGGCAGGTGAGCAGCCACGGAGGGCGCCCAGGGACGCCCTTCCCATGCCCTGAGCCAAGGGAGGAAGCGGCCGGAGGCAGGAAGCCTTCCCCCGGGCCCGGGGCCCCTGCTGCGACTTTGCTGGAAGGTCAGCGGCGACACAACAGGAAATCGTGCTGCCTCGGCTGGGCGGCCAGGCCGGAGCCACAGAGCCGCGCCGTGCTGTCCTGGGCCGCTCCCGGCCTCCGGCCCTCCGTCCTGGCTGGGCGGCTCGCGGGGAACCCGCGCCACCACTGCCCTCCATGGAAGGGGGACGGGAGCCAGGGAGCAGCCGCTGGCCCCAGGGTGGAAGATGCAGGGCCGAAGCCCCCAGCTGAGCATGGAGCTGAACAGTGAGTGTGTGGCTAAAAGGGGGGACTGGGTGCGCAGGAAGGGACAGTGGGTGCTGTGGTCCCACAGCCAGAGTGTCCCCTGCACGATGAATCCCACTGATGGGCATCAAACCCCAAGGGTGGCTCTGGGCTGGTGGAATCCAGCCCCTGCCAGCATGTAAGGGCAGCCACGCATCTCTCCATGCCCATCCTAGGAAAACAGGCTGCACTGAGGATTTTTGGGGACAGGTGTAGTGCCAGGGCAGGCAGTGAGGCAGGCAGGAGGATGCAAAGAGGGCAATGGAGAATCTGTCAGGATGGGCAGTTGCTGGGCACAGTGGTGTGCAGCGGCACTGGGGTAGGCAGTGCTGGCAGGGGAGCACTCAGCCAGGGCAGCGGCCAGGAGCAGATGTTCCCTGTGGGACACTGCAGGCTGGGATTCCCCGAAGTGCACATGACGCCTGGAACTGCTCTTGGCAGGGATCCGGAGGGCTGGTCCTGGTCTGCACAGGGAGTACAGCCCTGCTTCCTTGCCTGGAGCGCGGCCGAAAAACCTGTCAGACATGGCTGTGCAGCCCCTTGGCACACACCACCGGCATGGAAACCCCGCCTCTCCCCCGTGAGCACTGGGCACCCCTCGCTGGCTGACAGGAGAGCAGCACCGAGCCCTCCTCAGCCACTCACACCTCCCCCTGCACCCCCACCACGGGGCCATCAAGACCACCAAAGGGCTGGGGAGAGGACTTGCCACTGCAGGCTTGGCTCTGGGCTGGCACTGCCCAGGGAGGCTGGCACAGCGCACAAGGCAACCCCATCTCCTCCAGGACTGCTCCTCCTCACATCCTTCCTCCTGTACGTGAAAGAGGACCGTGCCAGCCCAACACGGCTGGTCTGTGACAACAGGCTTATCCAGAAGTACATCGTGGAGGCCAAGGACATGGAAAAGAGAGTGGTGAGGATACAGTGTCCCACAAAACCCAAGCCCAGGGACATGCACAGTTCCTGGCACCTCACCTTGACATCTCTCCTCACCAGGACCAGTGCCAGGCCCTGCCTGCACTCAGCTGCCCTGCAGTGCTGCCCTTGGTGGACTTCACTTTCCAGCAGTGGAAATCCAAATCGGTGAGAGGGGCCGGGAGGAGGGTGCTGGCATTGGTGTGCTAACAGGACTGGAGAAGGAACCTTGGGTTGGCTCAACCACCAGAAATGCTGAACAAGATGCTTGTAGGCATATCTGGTGGCACAGGGAGGGCAGAGGACCCCATCCAGACCTAAGGTGAGCACAGGAAGCAGTGAGGCCCTGGGGGTCACTATCTGCTCCCTCAGAACGAGACCAAGCGGAGGGAGATCCTGTGTGACCTGGCCCTGCTGGTGGGTGCTGCAGCAGCGGCCCAGGGCCAGGTGAGCGACGAGTGTGGGGCCAGGCAGCTGAGCCAGCTTTACCGACATGCCAACTCCTTCTTCCTGCTCCTGCAGACCTTCAGCTGGGAGGTGAGACCTCCCCACATGAACCAGAGCATCCTGGCACAGGTTCCAGCTGGGCTGGGTTGGATGCAATGGTGTTTGTCACCCCTCTGTCCCACTCTCACCCCTCAGGCAGGACACTGGGAGCCGAGCTGCTCCCCACACTCCCTGGAGCAGACCCACATCACCAGCATTTTCCTCACCTACCGGCAGCTGGTACAGGGCAAGTTGCGCTTCTTCTTCTATGACTTGGCCAAGGTCTTGTGCAAGCAAGGACAGGGGGACAGCAGAGACCCTCCATGCGGGGCCCAGTGAGGCTGCACACAGGGTTCAACCACAAAGCGATGCTGGAGCAATCCTGCAGGACACTAAGCTGTGCTTTGGGTGCCCAGGAAGATGCCCACAGGGAAAGGGTTGGCACCTGTTCCTCAAGTCTTCATGAACCGTGCAGCGCATGGAGGCAAACAGTGACATGTGCCAGCAGGCACAGGCCCTGCTCCTATCCGGGCAGGCACCTCTACTGTGAATGCTTTTCAATTAAAGAGCTATTTTTCTAAAGAGTTGTGTGTATCCTTGTGCCCAGGCTGAGGGAAGAAGCCAGCTCCTCTGAGGCATGCTCCCAGTTCTGCCCAGTGCCCACTGCCACCTGCAGCAGCTGCCAGTACTGCAGGATCCTCTAGCATGGCCCCACACAGTGCCTGAGCTGCCATTTCTCCTCTCTCTACCCACCTACCTCAGGTTTGGACTCCCCATTCCTTTGTGAAGTCGCAGGGTCCCCCTTTTGCCCCTGCACAAGTGTATCCACTCCCTGCCAGCCTCATCTCTCAGCAAGCAGAGCCAGACGCAGAAAACATCCCAGTTTAATAAAAACCAAGGCAGCCTGCCTCAGGATGGCTCCTGAGAGAATGGTCCCCAGTCCCCAGAGGCAGGCAGGCAGCTGTCCCAGTCCCGATGCTTCTGGCCAGAGCCAGGGCTGCTGAGCACAGGTGAAGGTGAGGAGATGCCATCAAGCAAGACCGGAGCACCCAGCATGGTTTTCACTCAGACGTCAGGAACCTCTCTCCTCGCAAACAGAGACGTGGATCCCAGCAGGAGTCAGAAGACACTGGGATGAGGAGGGGAACTGCTTCTGCCTCCCCAGCTCTGAAGAGGCCGAGCAGCATGGATACTGGAGCAGAATGTGGGCTCTCAGGACTCCAGCTGGATGTCTGTGGGGCAGCCCACGGAGGTGTGCTAGAAGGCCAACTTCTTCATCAGCAGGTAAACGCGAGAGTCCACCTCAAACCCGTGCAGGTTGTTTGCGTCTCCCTGCAGCCGCATGAGCAGCCCTCCGTAGGACACATAGGCAGAGCTGAGGTGGGAGGAGAGCCATAGTGAGAGCAGGGAAACCCATGGGAGACCCGTGCCGAGCTCCCAGCGCTCCCCACTCCGGGACACTGCATCCCCCCACTCCCGACAGGCACTCACAGGCGTGTGGCTGCCTCTGTGGAGGTCTCGTCCCCCTCGATCCGGTACACCTTGCCGTACATCACGTACTCAAACTGGTCTGCCCTGCAACAGCACAGCCCCAGGTCAGCAAGGAATCAAACCTGGCTGTTTCCCCAGCCAGGGAAACAGAGTGTCCTCTGGGAGAAGTTACAGAATGAATAGATTGGAAAAGACCTCTCAGATCATTAAGTCCAACCTGTGACTGAGAACCACCTTGTCAACTAGACCACAGTGCTAGTGCCACATCCAGTCTTTCTTTAGACAGTTCCAGGGATAGTGACTCCACCATCCTCCTGGGCAGCCCACTCCAATGTTTAATCACCCCCTCCGTGAAGAAATTCCTCTTAGTGTCCAACCTGAAACACTCAAACTCAGCACTTCACTTTTTCCCTCATCCCTGCCCACGTGGGTGCCAGCTGGGCCCTGTACCTGGACGGCCGGTCATCTGTGGGGTTGTACTCGCCGTCATCCAGCGTGCCGTCCTCATACAAAGTGCTGGCGATGACCAGGCGGAATTTGTCCCCTGTGAGGAGACCAGAGGAGCAGTGAGAAGAGTAGAGCACAACCAGAGCAGCGGCAGACACAGCCAGAACACGGGGTGGTGGCAAAGGGCCACCCTGGCAAGGGATGCTAAACAAGCTCCGTCCCTGCTACCAGTCCTCCAACAGGATTGTGGGGAACATGTGAAAGGTCATGCTGGATCCTGTGTCTCCTTGTTCCCCACATCACGGAGGAAAACAGAGCCACAAGGATGCCACTGCTGGTGTTTTCAGGGGACACAACAAGATATTCATGTATATCCCCCCAGAGGACTTGGCTGGACCCTGGGCAGCTACGTGAGCCCTCTGCAGCACCAGTGTCAGCCCTTCTGTGTTTCATTGAGGGTAATATTCTCTTTTCTGCACATTTAGTGTATTTAGCTGCAAAAGTTAATTTTAGGAGGTCTCCCTTAAAGCTTAAAGCAGCTTCCCCAGACAGCATCTGTGAAAAAAGGGACAGAAGTGAGCCCAAATGCACAAAAGGAGGTGAACCAGAAACCCAGCTCAGCCCCAGTACACTGGGAGTGCCCTGAACCTCCTGTCACCTGGGGACAACACAGGGGCACAAGAAAGTCTGAGGCAGCTTATTCCTTGATCACAGCAATTCTGGGCTCCATCCTTCCTAACCTCGCCCTGTGCTAGGAGCCCGATGGCTTACCGAGGTCCACGGGATAGATCTGGATGTTCACATCCAGGATGAGATCCATCTTGAAGGACTCGCTCTCGCAGTGCAGGCGCGACACTGGGGAGAGCAGCAGAGTCAAGGACCCGGACAGAGAAGACCCCCGAGGGCTGGGTTGGAGCAGGGCCGTCTTCCCATGCTAGGCTGGCAGCGGAGCCGTGTTCGGATGGGTTTGGGATGGATGCCGGAGCCCGGCAGCTGACGGAGGTGTGCACAGGCAGGGAGAGGAACACGGTGGGGGAGGACCGCAAGGCGCGGGTCCCGCGGGGGCGCGGGAGGCGCGGCAGCCGGGCTGGGGAAGCCCTGGGGAAGCGGGGCGCTCCGGGGGCTGCCAACACGCGGAGGGGCCAGCGCCGGCGGGACGGGCGGACGGGGGAGCGGGAGAAGCGGGCCGGGGCCCAACTCACCGCGGTCGAACTTCTTGCCCTCTGGGTCGATGTCCTTCACGTCGAAGATGTCCTCGAACAGGATCCCGGCCATGGCAGCGGCTCCGCTCCCGCTCCCGGCTCCGCTCCCGCCGGGCGCACACCGATGACGCACTCGCACCGCCAAGACGGGGCGGAAGCGGCTTCGCGGTGGGCGGGGCCACGTCCCCGCCAGGACAGGCGGGAGCGCGCACGATCCTCGTGCCCGCGCACCCGCGCGCGCCCGGCAGGGGGCGCTGCGAGGCCGCGGATGGACCCGCGCGCCGCGGCCCCGCCCCCGGCACGGAGCGGGCACGGCAGCGCCCCCTCGCGGCGGGAACGGGGAGTCCCGGGAGGGGTCCGGGGTGATCCGGGAGGGGTGATCCGGGGATGTCCCGGGAGGGGTCCGGGATGTCCCGGGAGGGGTGATCCGGGGAGTCCCGGGAGGGGTGATCCGGGGATGTCCCGGGAGGGGTCCGGGATGATCCGGGAGGGGTGATCCGGGGATGTCCCGGGAGGGGTCCGGGATGTCCCGGGAGGGGTGATCCGGGGAGTCCCGGGAGGGGTCCGGGATGTCCCGCGGGGCTCTTGCAGCCCTCGTCCCACACCCGCCGCATGGGACAGAGGGGCTTCACCCGCGCCCCCCCGATCGCAGCTGGACATCGGTGTGATGAGCTGCGCGGACTCAGCCAGAGATGGGTTTCGGGACTGCAGCCCCTACCGGCTTCTTATTCCTCACCCTTATGGCGGGGAGGGACGTGTGACACCGTCCCCCGTGTCCTGCCGATGAACCGTGAGGGGAGCAGGGGGGTCTGGCACGGCCGGGGGCTGCTCACACATTGGGCGCCACGGGGTGCTCCACGCTTGGCATCTGGTCGGGAGCTGCCGGTGCGGGTTCAAGAGTTCAGCCCTGTCCTCCCCGTTCTCCGAATGCCAGCCTGCCTGAACAAATTCTTCCCTGCCTCAGGAGAGGCCTGGCAGCGGGAACCCTGCACCTCGTTTGGGCAGCGTGTGCCCGCACGGAGCAGAGCGGTGCAGCCGGCAGGTGTCCCAGTGTGATGGGGACTGGGGACGGCGGGTGGCACTGTGCGATGAGTTCGTCACCATCTCCCTAGGGACCACGAGGTCGTGAGCGGGGACATCTACGGGATATTTCCAGGTCGTGGTCCGGGATGGCACCCAGAGTCGAGGTGCCCCAGCATCTGCACCGGGAGGCCTGTCACAAGATGCCTGTGGTCCCCAGAGACACACAGGTGTGACCTCTCCATGGCATGTCCCCTCCGTGACACGGTGCCAGCGCATCCTCACGCATGCCTGAGGCGCAGGCAGCAGAACGGGGCAGTGTGGTGACACGCAGCGGGGACACTGCTGTCAAGGGGGGTGCTGGTGCCAGGGGTCTGGTGGCTCGTCGGGGCAGCGTGGGCGGTTCACGGCGGGGTCACCCCGCGGCGGTGGGGCCTCAGCGGGGACAGTCTTAATGCGCTGGGACGGAACCTCGGCTCCTCCTAATCATCGTCTGGGTGGGTAACGCCCCCAAGCCCCGCAGCCCCCTCCCCATTCTGTCCACCCTGGCTAGGGGAGGGGCAGAAACCTCCTCACTGCCAGAATGTGGTGGCCGTTGATAGGTTCCCCTCTGGCGCAAGGTGACAGGTGTGGACCCTTCCCCAAAGTTTCTGTGCCCTCCTGGCATCCTGCATCCCGCGTGGCCGCTTGTTTGGGGTGCAGGACTGGGCTGGTGCAGGGGACCTGGACAGCGCTGCGTGGGGGACAGCCGGGGCTGTGCAGGTTGCCAGGGGGTGGCAGCAGCACACCAAGCATGGTAGGACAGCCCCAGAGTGTGCCAGAACGGAGGGAGTTCCACAGCCAGGCACACCAGAATGACCAATTGCCCTTTCCAGAATCCTCAGGGTGCTGTCCTGGAGGGACCTGACCTGCCTGGTGGACACCAGCCGGCCGGGGCCAGGGCTTTTTTTCAGGGAGGGGTCCATGTGCCAGCCCCTGCTGTAATCAGGGGTACCCATTGGGATCCTGATGTGATTCAGGCTGGAGGGTCATGGCACGCTGTGCCTCCTGACTGGATGCTCTCACGGCTACTGTGGGATGACACAAAGGACTAATCCCACCTGGCTGTGCCTGTCTGCCCCTGCTGAGAGCTGGCACACTCGGTACAGGCCAGCAGGCAGCTGGGACTGTGCTCACCAGCCGGTGAGGCAGCCCCCAGGGGTGCTGCTGCCCGGCGACCCTGCCAGCCGGCACTGCCGTCTGCCTCCCTGCCCTTGTGGGACAGGGCACACCTGAGCCCCCACCCTGGCCAGGGTCATGGGCACGCAGCCACCTGCAGGGCCAGATGGGGAAGAGGGGGGGTGGATTTCCAGATGCCCCACAGACGCCACAGGATCAGGGTGGCAGCTGCAGACTGGCACAGCCCTGAACCTCCTGGGCACTGGCTGTGTAGCAGCACTATGATGCCAAGAGCCATCCTTGTCCCCAAGCCCCCTCCTTGGCCCCATGCCCATGCAATCCTTGGGGCAGGATTGGCCAGGGGGGATGTTTGCCCTGGCGTAAATCTGACCTGGGTTGGCAGAGGATGGGGCACCCTGCTTTTCCCTGCACTCCATGCCCATCTGCCCTGGCTGTGCCGTGTGCCGGCTGCTTCTCTGACCCCGTGCCATGTGCCATGCCATGCCATGCCATGCTGTGCCCCAGGAGTGTGGGTGGCCAGAGGGACTTGTAGCCAGCTAACGCCAGTGTTGTGCAGCCGGGGCTGAACAGACTGTGCTGGCACAGGTGCTGGTGGGGGCTGGGGGGTCAGCACTGCCTTCGCTGCTGTTGCCCAGGGAGCGCTCCTTTGCCAGCCAGGTGCCTGGCGTCACCTCCTTATCTGGGATTAAACAAACTCTCCTCAGATCCGGTGCCAGGTGCTGCCCCTGTGCCCGTGGGACCAGCCCTTCCCTTTGCCCCTCCATGCCTTCTGCCCTTCTCCCAACCTGGGAAGTCCATGTGCCCCTGGGGTGAAGAACCCCCCAAATTCTAGACCCAGGCTCCCCTTGCTCTGGTCATGCAGTACCCTGGGGTCTCAGTGCAAGGCAGGCAGCAGCTCCAAAGCAGGGCACAGAGTGGGACTATCTCTGGCTCTACCTTGGGGCACCCCCAAACCAAAATGTGACCTACACCTCAGCCAGGGAGGTATGCAAGCCCCCAGCGTGATGAATCCTGGCAGCACCAGTGCCTGTGGTGCCAGACTCCCCAGAGCAGGGGTACAGCCTCCTCCTTCGTTAGCCGCTTGTCTGTTATCTCTTGCCGATAAATTATACAACACAAGTGCCTTTGAAAGGCAGCCAGGCCTCCATCCGGTGGGGCAGCCTTTGGGGGCCCCACATCAGCCATCGTGGGCTGCTGCCAGCTGCTTTTCCTTGGAGGGGGACAGGGACAGGGTTTTGGGCACTGCTCTGGTGATGGGGTGCTGGGGATGGGCTCATGGGCTACAATATGGACCTGAAGGCAAAGCAGGAGAGTGAGTGGCGGGGGTGAGAAACCTGCCTGCACCCCATGCCCACACCTACTTCTTGTAGGTCTGCCTGCACTCCTGCCCGTGGCCTGGCCAGGACTCCTTGCTCTTATGCCCATATCCTGATGCCCAGTTTGGGGTGTGGGGCTGCTGGCCGGTACTTCAGAGGCAGCGGCAATTCCTGTTATCCGCCGGCACAAAGGAGCCGAAAGGCCGCCACCGTTAGGGAAGCAAACAAGGGCAGGGTGAGGCCAGGAAGGTGGGCAACGGCTGGCACCTGCTGGCACCTGCCGAGGTGGTATCCCTGCCCATCCCACTGGGGCAAGGAGAAGGGAGGCACTGTCCCCAGGCCGAGGAACAGGGGTCCCCCGTGCACCCCGATGTGGGGGAGCCAAGGCCATGTGGGCTGCCCAGGGCGGTGCTGCCAGCCCGTGTTGTGCATTCCTCTGCCCCACCAACAGCTCTGCAGGTGCCCCCATGGGGTGCAGCAATGTGGCCTCCGGGTGCCCATCCCTGCACCCTGCTGGGCCAGTCCCCACCTGGGCTGGGGGTCAGGCAGGAAGAGATGAAGCCAAAATTAAGCTGTTAATGAGCCTGTCTGTCACCAGGCCACCAATTACCCTGGCTGGGAATGAGGAGATGATGGAGCATGACTGGGGGAGGGGAGCAGGATGTGGGGGTCTCCAGCATGGAGGCAACTGGGGGGGTGTCACCATCTCTCTGCAACTTCCTCATCACCACCAGGCACATCCTGTGGGGTGGGGGACAGAAGGGACCAAGGGGTGACCAGGCCATAACCATACCAGAAACTCCAAGGCATCTGGGAAGGGATTAAAACTTCCTTTCTCCTCACTGAGGTCCTGAGGAATTCAGCCCCAGCCACTGCCCCTGGCTGGCACAGGGGGTGTCACCAGCGTCATGAGTTGGCTGTCCTCTGCAGTCAGAGCTTGAAGGGGGCTGTGCTCACAGAAAGCAGTCAGTGACTGTACCCTGGGGATACTCACAAACCCTCTGGGCTGCTCCTGGCCCCCAGGAAGAGGTATAGCAAAGAAGGAGGATTATACCATCACCCCCTCCCCCCCCCCCCCCCCCCCCCAGCTTCTCCTTGCTCAAGTTTGCTGCAGAGCATGGCAGAGGCCCCTGTCTCCGTCCCTGTCCCCAGCTGGGATGGGCCAGGGAGGCCGAATTCCTCCGGGCTGATGCTGATGTCAGTTTTTCCGCGGCACCTCTCGGAGCGGGGCCGGGTGCCTGTCCGGGCTGGCAGAGGGACAGGCCATCTCCCCAGCTGTCATCACAGCTGCCTGTCCCCATGATGGCCCTTAGCAGCACCCGGCCCCAGAAGGGACCTAGGGGCTGCTGGAGACTGCTCTGGGAGCCTGCAGGAGTGAGTTCCTGCTCCTTCATGATGGAAGGGGCTCCATGCTGGACACTGGCAGCATCTGGCAGCTGCCCACCATGCCCTCTGCCAGACCCATCGACCTGGAGGGTGGGCTGGGATGAAAGCTGTGGGATTTTGCTGGGATCGGAATTAACTTAACAGCTTTGGAAGACAAACAGATTAGGGAGCTGCAGGGATCGGGGAGAGGATCAGCTAAATTGGAAACAGAGGCAGGCAGCAGCATCCTTCACAAGCTCCACTGCCCTTGCCCAAACCCCCACCCTGCAGCCATAAAGGGTGCCTTTATGGGGTTCTCACAGTCCCCTCCCATGACCAAGCTGATGGTGGGGCTGGTCGGGGCTGGCTCTTTCTTCCAGTCTGGGTCTTGGCCACACATCAGCAGCCTCTGGGCATTGCTGCTTTAGCCTTCCCTTTCCCTGCCTGTCCCCTTCCTGATCTCAGTGCCTCCTCTCCCTGCCCTCCCTTTCCCCAGCACCCCACTGCATCCCAGCCATGTCCCCTCACACCTCTCCTCACATGCCATGAAGCCACAGCTCTGAAATAAGCAGTCCCAAAATAAGCTTCCTCCTTGGACTCCATAAATCTCAGCAAAGCACCGAGTCATGGGGTCAGTCCTGCAGTCCCTTTTGCTGGCAGGGTGCCCTGCCCCATCCCCACGTGGTGTCCCCCTGGCACCCCAGGAGGGTTTGGGGTTGTGTTGCTACCTCGATAGTATCGGGTCCTAAGGGCAGCCCCAGCCACTGGAGATCAGATCAGCAGTAATGAACAACAGCTGGGCATGGGGGCTGGGGACAGAGGAAACAGAGGGGACAATCCTGTCCCCATTTCAGCAGCCAGGCACATCTCTGGGGACACTGGGCAGCATCAGACCAACAAGCTTTGCTGCCCTTTTTAGGGTGACACCCCCATGGCAGGACCCCCAGTGCTATTGATGACCCGAGCCTGGCAGCTCTCAGCTGGGTTTTGATGGTGCAGTGGGGAAAGAGTGCCTGGCCTGGGGGTCCCCAAGGAGGAGGGGACCATGGCAAGGAAGGCTGGGTGCGGGGACAGCCTCCTGCTGCCGTAGCCCCCCCGGCACCCCCGTTCCCCCTCCCGCCCCCGCTTCCTGCGCAGGCGGCCCAGGGAGGCGATGAAAGCAGCCCCAGCAGATGTTTCTGGCTTGTTTTCATCTCATTAACTGTTTCCTCTTTTATTATGGGATAAATTATTAATTGTTCAGTGCAAGGAAGAAAGGAAAGAGAAATCCTGACGGAGAACCCGCAGGCTCTGGGGAGGGTAGCGAGCAGGAGTTGGCACAGCCTCGGGCAAGGGGAAGGCAGGGGGGATTTGGGATCTCTAGGGTGGAGGCAGCCCCTTGCAGTGCCACCAACCCCCAGGTGTCCCTCCTGAAAAAGGGGGGGCAATGTGGGCTGCAGGAGGTGCTCTGGGAATGGGGCAGGGGCTGGCTGCTGGCACCTGGCCTCTGTCAGCAGCAGGGAAAGTAACCCAGACAGACGGGGCAATGGGACAGATTGCCACATGGGACCCAGACATCTGGGCACCAGACTTCAAGCCCTCTGCCCAGAGACCCCCGAACCCTACTCCCAACCCTGCTCTGAGAATTCCTGTGGTCTGAGAATGGACACACTCACTGAACGTCCTGGCCAAGAAATGGAGCTCAGCCTCAGCCCCAGCCCTGTCACCCCTGGCTCCCCCAGCTCCCCAGCCCCTGCCCCCCTGAAATATTCATGGCCTGCAATGACGAGCTAATTTAATTGCCTTGATGAGAAGCTGAATAATTTAAGTTCTTTTCGAGCAGGGTCAGGAGACATCATTAGCAGCTGATTAGGGAGCAGGGAGGGGAAGTGGCTGAGCCCCGACCCTGCTGCTTGGGGATACCAGGTGGGCAATGGGAACCCCAAAGCTTTCCCATCCTGGAACCCCCATGACTGGCTGGTATGTGTTGAGGTCTGAAGTACCAAACCTCTCTGGGGATCCGATGAAACCCCAGCCGTGTGGGGTGGGAAAGTGACCCCAGCCTGGTGTGTTTTGTGGCTTCTGTGGTCCTGGGGTCCTGGTGGGCCCTGAGTCACAGCCTCCCTCCTTTCTGTGGCCTTGACAGTGTTTAAGGTAATTGTGATCTTTAAGTCTCTTACACATCCCCAGGATTGTTGCTTTGGTTCATGGCCAGCAGGAATGGCTGGGATGAAATATGGCTGGGAGAAGGGCCCTGCGCGCTCCGGATTCCTGAGATAAGGGGACAGGCGGGACAGGGACCTTTATTTACATTTTTTCTTGGAAATTTCAGCCTCTCTCTGGTGAGACCCCATCTGGCTGCCATGAAGATAAGAGTGGCTTGTAGGGGGGCTGCTGGGGGCCAGGATGCCTTTCAGGGGGTTTATTACCCACCCCCCCTCCAAGCCTGATTCTCGCCCCAGTCCATGTATCCTGTGTGAGTGGGGGGCACAGAGGAGCACAGAGGTGGGGCTTAGGACTGGCTCCTTTCCCATCAAAATCCACGTTTCTTCCTCTCCACTGGTTTGACAGGGATCTCTGGGGCCTGATCTACCACATCCCTTCACCCCTGAGGTGTCAAGGGGAAGTTTGGCTGGACCCCACCTTGGGGAGGAAGGCAGAGCCCGGGATAAATTCTGTTGTGATGGCCATGCCAGGAAATTTCAGGCCAGAGGCCACAGCAAGGGCTGCAGCCGGCTGCCCGATAACGCCTGGATTTCCTCCCGGCACTGCCCAGCGTCCGGCTGGTGAGGAGGGATGTGGTGTGGGGGTTGCCCAGCAGCAGAACCCTGTACCCTGTCAGGAACAACCCCAGGTGGCCCCTGGCTCTAGGGGACACAGCAGAGGGGTCTGGCAGTCCAGCAGTGCTGGGGGTCCCAGGCTGCATCCCTTGCAGCACTGTGAGCATCACTGCCCCAGGGTGCGATGGGTGAGAGAGGAGTTGCTGTGACCTGCAGGTGCCTCTTGCAGCTGAAGCCCTGAGGGTCCTGTCCCTGCTGCCCACATGGGATCAGCTGGGAAGTCTCCCTGGGAGGTCTGGCATGGTTATGGTGGGGGACAGAGTCAGGACCCACTGCAGCCACCCCAGATGGCAGAACCAGCTGGGTGAGGACACAGGGGCGGCCACAGGCACACCTTTGCACACACACACACACACACACACACACACACACACACACACACACACACACACAGAGGACTACACACGACACTGATGTCCCAGCAAGGACACACACAGGCACCTCCTCCTCTCCCAGACACTCAGACATGCACAGACAGGCTCACAGGTGTGCACAGACCTCCATGCTTGCACACAGCAGCACATGTACACCGATACATGCACACCGACACAGCCAGATGTGCACATCAGCAGATGTGTGGGTGTGCACACAAGGGCACTCATACCCAAATCCACATGCATGTGCTGTACATCCACATCCATGCACACACACAGGTGGTCCCTGTGCACATGCATCCCCCCAAAAACGCAGACACATGAACTCACACACACAGACACAGCTGCCTGCATCTGCCCGCACGTGTTCTGCCAGCCCGGGGTGCCGGCGGGTGCTCCCTGAGCAGCCACTGCCCACCGGCCGCTCTCTGGAGTTTGAGATTGAGGAGGAATTTTAAATGTATTGACCCCTGACCCATCCCTGCCTGTGAGGGGAAGCCAGACCTTGAGCTGCCCCCAGCTGAGTGGGGATGGGGGGCTGCACGGGATGGTGAGCCCTCAAAGCTCATGGAGTGCAAAGGGAGCACCCTGCCTTACTCCCCCTTTTTCTGGACCCCATGTGCCCCCCATTTTGGGGAGCACCAGGAAGGATCACTCCAAAACCTCGCTGCCTGGAGCATTCACAGCCTGGGGATGCCACAGCTGTGTGCCCCACGCCAGGAGGGTGCTGTGGGAGCGGGATGCCCCTGCCATGCCCTCTACAAAGGGTCCCAGGCCCCCTACCCTGCTCCTGCCTGGCTCCCAGCATCTCTGCATCCCGCGGAGGGGTTGCAGTGATGGCAGTGTAATTAAAAATGCAATTAAGCGCTGCCACTTAACAGAAAAGTCATACAGTTTGGGGATAATTATCTGACAATATAACAAGTTGCCCAACATTAATCAGGCGCTGATCTGCTCCGGCAGCTGTGCTCCCAGCTCCGGACGCTGTCTTAATGGCATCCTTCAAGATACAGCAATAAATCAGGCCCTTATGGGGGCCCTGGGGGCGGCACACTGTCCCCTGCCTGCTCCCTGCCTGCATTTGGGAGCTTTTGGGGTGTCAAAGCCACATCCTTCCACCCAGCCCCACAGTACTTTGTTCCTGCCTGAGGGTGCTGAGAGACACCCGGGGCAGTGGGGCAGGTCCCAGGGGATCAACCCTCACTCTAAGTGGAAGGGATGGTGGGGCACCCTTGAAAGGAGACCTCCTGGTGGGGATGGCTGTGCCTGGGGGAGATGTCCCGGGTTGGGGGTTGCACATTCTTCTCTTTCAAGGGGCAGACAGAACTCCCTGCACGTTCTCGGAAGGCAAAGGAACCCCGGATAGTTGGGGGACAAGAAGTGAAAGGGGACACACCAGCTACCAATCCCATCAGTGATGTGGGATTTTAACAAGTATTTATGGCTTGTATTCGTCAGTGTTATGAAGCTTTTGTGCTGTAACAATATTAACTCTGAAGCAGAGGCGGGTCCTACCGCTGCTGAGCCCCAGCGTGGCCCAGGGACCCTCTTCATGCCGGGCCAGACCCACACGTTTCCCCACCCTAGCTGCTCTCCCACTGCTGCTCCTTGTTTTGGATGCTGAGGGGTCCCACGCCACAGGGACTCCCCGGTGCCATATCTCCCTGACCTGGAGATGAGCCCTTTTGTTCCCCTTCCCTAAATTTATTCCCATAGCCAGTGTGCTGGCACAACTCGCATGCTGCATGTTCCTCCCATGCTTCTTTCCCGGAGCCCCGAGCTCTGCCCGTCCATGTCCCCATCTCTGTCCCAGCCTGCCTGTTCCGGAGGGGGAAGCACAACCCTGTACAGCTCTGACTTCTAAGGACCCGAGATAAAAGCAGAGCTCGTCGCCTTTGTTCGAACTCCGGCCGGCGTGGGCTGGGGAGGGGGAACCGCCAGAAAGAAGCCAGCAGCTTAACACACTCACTTCGCCCCTAATTTGCCGGTTCTGCCACAAAATCCCATTACAAAGGGCTTAGCGCTGCGCCCAGGAAGAGGTCACCGCCGGGGGCCCCCGAGGAGATTTTCCAATCACAAAAAGCACGAGAAAAGAGCAACCCCATCTCCCTTGGGCACTCCCCGGCACGGTGAGGGATGGGCATTGTGTCCCGGGGTCCCCTGTCCCTGCCCTTCTCTTCCACCCTGCACCTGGCAGCAGGAGAGAGCAGTTGCAGAGGTGCAGCTGGGTCAATTCACCTTTATGACTCCAAAACCAAATAAAATGCGGATTGGCATTGATCCGCAGGTGTTGAGTGGGGCCATAAAACAGCGGTTCCAGCAAACGGGCACTGCCGGAGAACCAGCTGCACCGGGCTGGGTCCCTGGGGTCTGCTGGGGGATGTGGCTGTGATGGGGTGACCCCTCAACTGGGTATGCAGGGAGGATGGCTGGGAGCTGGGGGGAGCCCGGAGCTGCTCGTGGTATCCCTGTGCCATGGGGTCTGGCTGTGCTGGGCTGCACGGAGCTGCCTGCCAGCCCTGGGCTCCCTGCCCAGCTGGGATGGGGGAATTTGGGGGACCCTGAGGGCACGGGGGTGTGCAAACAGCAGAGTGGGTACACACGGCAGGAGCTGGCCGCAGGTGGGTGGGCAGGTGCGCACCAGAGGGTGCAGCCGTGCATGTGGGAAGCACAAGGACAGAGCAGCTCAGTATGGGGCAGTGGCACACACAACAGCCCGGCACACCGGGACCGGGCATGGCCCCCGGGATGGGGCAGTGGCACACACAACAGCCCGGCACACCGGGACCGGGCATGGCCCCCGGGATGGGGCAGTGCCGGGCCGGGCCACAGCCACACCTTGGCACCGCTGCTGCGGTCTCGGGCACGCTGGTGGAGCAGGGAGCTGCCGGCACTGAAAGGAGCGAGGCGAGAGCCCGGGCGGGATGGAAATGAGCCCTCGGGGGTCCTCACAGCACAAAGGCGCCCGCTGGGGTGGGCCGAGACCTTCCCAGCCCCTCGCCACAATGTTTGCAAATACCAAAGGCCACTTACGGCGGGGCCGCCAGTGGGGAGGGCGAGGGAGGGTATCCCAGCATCCCCCTCTGACTGGGGGCTCCTCGAGCTCCGCAGTGCCCCATGGATACCCCATGGCACCCCAGATGGTGGGGCGAGGTGGGCAGGGGCTGCCCAATGCCTTTGTCGGTGTCTCGGTGCTGGAGCCAGGGGAGCGGGGAGTGCCGGGGAGGAATGTCCCCGCTCAATGCCCACCATGCTGGAGCTGACAGCCCTGAAATCGGGTTGTCACATCCCGTCTGGGCAGCCCTTCACCTCCATTTGTGGGGGCTTGTTCGGCTCTCGCCTCATTCAGCCAACACAAACAGCACTTAACCCTCTGGCTCCCGCCGGCCCCGGGCGGGGACTGCCGGCCCCAAGGCGAGAATCGGGCACCGGGATGTGCCGCTGCCATCCTGCCGCAACATCTGAAGGGATGATGTGAGATACCCCATGGGGCCAGGCTCTTCGGAAGGGGAGTTTAGGGTCCGCAGAACCCCTCAGCAGACAGCCTAAGCCAGGACTTGCTGCCAGCCCCAGGACTGTGGGGCTCACGCCAACCCCTCTGACACCCTACACCCTTCCACCGCTGCCTCCCTCCAGCCCCTACGACCACCCTGAGACCCCTTCCCACCCCCCCGCGGGGACACCCACCCCGCAGCAGCCCTGGCTGCCAATGAAAGCGGGAGCAGGAGCCTTTCCTTTGACACAATTAAGCAGCCCAGGGTCCCAGCGCCTCGGCTCGCCGCAGTGTGTTAAATTAATGTAGCAGAAAAAATCATTATGCGGGGACACAGATGGAAGTGACCAAGCAGAAAATGCGATGTGCAGCGGCAGAGGACCCCTCTTACCCGTGTAAACACCACGGGGAAGAACAGGTTTCCCGGCTCCCAGGCGAGGAGGTGACCGCAGCCTGCCGGGGGTTTTCCCCCCACACTGCCACTGGTGCAAGTCCCGGATGGAGCCAGACATGGGGTCCCATGGGCAGGTGAGGGGGCAGATGGTGGGACCCCCCGAGCAGCAGCTACCCCAGGTTTGGGAGTGCTGGGCAGTGCGTGTGGCCGGGCCTCCGCTCACAATTACCATGTCATTATATGCCGGCACAGCCGTGGCTAACGGAGCAGAAAAGCGGCCCCTGCTCAGCACCCGCGGGGAACGGGGTGAGGGGGGCCCCAGGGAGCACCCATCTACATGTGTACATGTACCCAAACATGTACCCAGCACACGTCCCCAGGGGTGGGGGCTTATTCCCCAATACCACCACCCAGGAGTCCTTTCCCTGTCTTGCCTGCCTTTGTGGCCCCAACATAATGTATCAAAGAGACCTGCACTCACCCTGGGGACCCTCTCAGTTCCCAGGGGAATTGTCCTGAGAGGGACTGTAGAGGAAACAGAGGGGTGCTGAGCACATGGGAAACATAGGGTTAGATGTCACTAAGGCAAACTGTCCTCTCCCTCTCTCATGGGTCCTACCTGCTGCTGGGGCAGGAGCATCCCAGTTTGAATCCACAGGTGTTTTAGTGATCTGAGACTGGCCCTGGATGTGTGGGAGGCTCCCACCACCACGGGGGTCCCTAGACAGCCCAGCTCCCCTCCTGGCTGACATTATACCCTACGGCCTCCTCCGGCCTGGATTATCCCCAGCTGGCCAACTCGTGGCAAACATGGACTAGTTTACACACTTGCCCTTGTTAGCCAGGAGCTCCCAAGTGCCAGCGTTCAGGCACTTCCTGTGCCACCTTCCTCTGGGGCTTGCCATGGTGGGACATGAGGATGGACACGGGGTCAAGGGGGTGGCTGGACGCTGGTGCAGGGTTATCGTACAGGGGTGGTGTGGGATGATAACCAGAGCTCCCTCCTGTCAGCACTCCACAGTGTGAAAGCAGGATGGGGACAGGGACAGTCCCTAAGCCCCTGTCCCCGACCTTGGGGATGCCTTGGGATGGCGGGTGCCTGCTCCCTGCTGTCTCCCTCTCTGGCTTTGTTCCCATTGGGCTGTGTTCCCACCCGCCCAATATTCATGTAGGCCCCTTCCCTCCCCGGGGGGCTGCTAATCCCCCCCGAAACGGGCCAGGGATTGTTGACCGAGCTGCCATATCCCTTGAACAAGCAAGCCTGGGCCCCGCAGCTGCCGCCGGATTAAGAGTCACCCTTTCGCTGCCACAGCCCCCGCGCCAAAGCCCTGCCCCCCCCAGTGTGCTCAGCCCCCCATCCATCAGGGAGGGCAGCCAACAGGACGCCAAGGAGATGCCGATTTGGGGCACTGCTGCAGTCAAAACTGACAGGTTTAGTGTGGCTCTGCCAGCACCCGAAATGCCTGATCTGTTGGGTCTGGCTTGTGCTGGCAGTGCCTGGGGAGTGGGGGCCAGGAGAGTGCCAGCCTGCAGGAAGCAGCCCTGGGAGGGCATTGGTAGCGTGACACTGGCATCGGTGGCTGCCCGGTTGTTCCCATTCCTGCTGCCACCAGTCATGGCAGGGGCACAGCTGTTCACAGCAATGGCACAGGGTGAGGAGCAGCTCTCACGCTCCTGAATTGTGGGTCATTGGAATTACATTAATTAGCGTGTGCTAATGGTATCTAATTAACACCCAGCTGTGCTGATGCAGAGCTTGCTAAACCAGGCACCTGACCCCTGCCCTGGTGCCTCAGTTTACCCACCTGCAGCAGGGTGAGCCTGGCACTTGGTGCTCTGTTGAAGCCAAGAGACATCAAACCAGCAGGGAAATGTTGCAGGGAGAGGGGACCAGCTGCTGGCTTGTTATCTGGGCCAGCCCTGCCAAGTGCCCCATCCGGGGCAGCCTCTGGCTATCTCACTATCTCAAGAGCTCGCTCTGGGTTGGGGTGGACATGTCCGCACACCGAGAGGGTGTTGCTGGATGCCCAAGCCAGGGTGGCTGGGGGGTACCCAGGGATGTCTCAGAGGGTGAATAAATAGAGGTGGGAAGAGCAGAGTACCATGGTTCTGTCTGCTCCTGCTGTCGAGAGGAACGGTGGGGGCTGCCCTTTGTAGGGGAAGTCGGGGACCCATGGGTGCTATTCATACCTGGAGAGATTAAAAACATTTTTTGACTCCACTAACAAGCTCCCAGGGCCCGGCAGAAGCTTTCATCCTGTTTAAGTGCACAGAGAAGATAAAGGGTCCTCAAGGAGCTGGCTGAGATGCTCGCTGTCCTCAGTGTGCATTTTTGGTGGCAAGCACCCTATCCTTCCCTCACAGGGACCCCCTGAGCTCTGCTGCAGCCTCAGCAGTGGTGCTGGGCACCTACTGTCATGGGCTGTAAAGAGGAAAAGCCCTTTACCCATGCTGTGCCTATCCCAGCCTCTCCTAGAGAGGCTCTGCCTCCAGGTGACGTGTGACACGAGCTCAAGGACGAGCCCTCCTTCCAAACAGCTGGTGTAATGGGTGCCATCCCCTGGCAGCTAGGCTTGACCCCCCAAATGCTGCAGGGATATCTGGAGGCTTTGGATCCATGGGACACAGAGAGTTCCCCAACATCAGGATTTAGGGGCATTTTGGGGCCAACCCCATGTGGGCAAAGGGTTGGTGCAGGGGGAAAGGATACTTGAGAAATTGCAAGCTCCGGCACAAGCTGTCCTGCCTTCAATGCAAGCAGTGAGTGTGAAGTTAAGAGATAAAGAGGGAATTAGGAGATAAAGTCTGCGTAATCCCAGTTGCTCTATGCAATTAAAATGAGCTTCACCCCGCTGTAATTGGATGGAAGCTGCCTGCCAGCGTCAGCGCAACCGGGAGCGTTGGGCGAGCAGGCGCGGAGGATTCACCGCACCGAGCACGGAGACTTATCTCTCCGCCAGAAAAACCGAGAGGGCAGCGGCACAGAGAGCGGGAGTTAATGAGATGAAAATGGAAAGCCTGGCACAAAGGATTAGCTCCCGGCCGGCTCTGCTGCTGAAATCCCAAGGTTCCCTCGAAAGGCTTTCCTTGCATCATGGATGCATCCTGCCTTGGCCTGCTTTGCAGAGGAGGCATGTGCTTGGAGCAGGAAAATTTGGCTCCTCTTCAGCACTTTGAGCCCTCCGTTGGAACTGGGCTGTCCCAGCCTCCAGCTCCCCCTGCTCCACTGTATCTGTGCCCTGGTGCCCAGTCTTCCCCCGGAGGGTCCCTGCACACGACGATCCCTAACAGCATTTACAGCTGCTGGTATTAAGCAGAAATAAAAAACCCCCAAGTGCAGATTAAAAGGACACTGATGGAATGCCAGGAGAAGAATTACAGCCCTAATAAACTGCTGCCTTCTGCTGGGGGTGGGTGACAAGGGGGTTTACGAGGCCATTTAAACTTCACTGTCAGAAAGGTGTATTAAGGCTATAAAGGTCTCGTTGCCTCTCCTGTCCCCTGGATGCCAGAGCATGGCTGTGGTCATAAATCCACCTGCTCGCAGCCTGGGGCGAGGGGCCCAAGGCCCCTTGTCCCTGGGAAAAGCCAGGAAGAGCAGTGAGGCCTCCTTGGCCGGGGTCTTGGAGGGTGACGTCAGCCCTGGTGCGAGATAAATGCCGACCGCGGGCCAGCAGGGACAGGATTATCTCGGCACGGAGGCTGGGCCATGCCTCGTCCATCACCCACTGCCCACCCGCCAGGAGCGTGTGAACGGGAGCCCAGAGCCCTGCTGCCAGCGCACCCTGTCCCCTGCCTGCCACCTGGGCCCAAGGGACAACAGGACAGTGGCTGGAACCACAGCAGCGCTGCCATCACGCTCTCAGGGATGGCTCCTGCCTCATACCAGCCCTCAGATGTGCTGTGCCACAGCTCTGTCACCTGGCTCCTTGACCCCATGAGCCCCAGAGCTGAGTGTGTTATGGGATGGTCCCTCCCCATCCCTCTGCCTGGCTGTCCCCCATCCCTGCAGTCCCACGTGTTTGTTTGCACAGGTCTGATGATGCTGGCTCACACCTCGGCACTCCTGCTCCAGTGTTCCTGCCCCAGGCTTGGCTCATTCTCCTGCTCCTCTTCCTGAAAGGCTGGGCTGTGGACAGAAACATCCACCACCTCCATGGAGCTTTTACCTCCCTCCTCTCTATTGGTGCCTCCCGTGGGGTCCTTCTGCAGCATTGTGGGGTGGGGATGGGGTCAGCCACAGGGACAGGAACAGGGACAGGGACAGGAATGGGTATGGTGCTGAAAGGTGCTTTCCAGCAGAAGTCACCTGGCACAGCCTGACTCACTGCCCTGGGGATGGGTCATGGTTTCAGCTTCATCCTCCCGGGGCGCAGTCCTGGTTCCCCGCCTGGGTGACAACAGGGACAGTGGGATGCGGGGAAACTGCACCAGGGAGGTGGCAGAAGCTGAGCCACCCTGTAGGTGGTGACATGAGACACCCTTTTTTCCAGGCACCAGTGTGGGGCTGCGTGGGTGGCAGGGATGTGCTGGGGGTCAGTGGGGCTGGCTGGGAGCACCAGGAGCAAGCAGGACTCAATGCAGGGAGTTAAGGGTGGATGATGGCTGCCTCTCCCCCAGTATGTTCTGCTAGCAGCCACTTGCTCCCTCCTCTGCCCCAGTTTGGAGGCCCTCGGTCCCTGCCGCTTCCCACGCAGGCTCATTTGCGAGTTCAGAGTGAGAAAACCCGTTAATGGCACGAAATTACTTCAGGCTGTGACATGGGGAGTGGGGATCCAAGCCCAAACCCTCTCACACAGCGGGGACTTCTGCTTTTCCTCTTCCCTTTGAACTTCTCCGGCTGTCCCGAGCTGTGGTTCCCCGAGCACGGACCAGGGCAGCAGGGACGGTGGGGCACAGCAGGGTGTGCCAGCCGAACTCCCCAGCCGCAGCTGCACCGACCCCTCCCCAGGCTCAGCCCACCCACCCCGGCTCCAGAGCAGCGCCTGGGCTCATGGCATCGCCCTCGGGTGCCTGGCTCTTGCAACAGGATGGGTCATCGCAGTTTTGGTTTCGCCAGGCCCCTGGGCACGCCACGCTCATGCTTTGAGAGGAAGGCACGGGGACAGGGTGCTGCTAGGGCCTGGCAAGCACCGTGCCGGTGGCTGAAGCCAGCGTGCGGGAGGTGGCCCGGGTCCCCCCTGACTCAGCCTGCCGTGGCAGAGGCAGAGGTGGGGTAGTGATACCGGAGCTAAAAAAAAACCTGGCCGAACGCCGGGGAGAGGAAATTTCTCATTAGCCAGAAATGTGTGGCTGAACCAGTCTGACACCCGGGGCGGCCCCCGGCCCCGGCGGCGATACTGGCCCGGCTCCGAGGGAGATCAAAGCGGGAGAGGGGCAACAAGGGGGCTCAGCAGCCCTTGGGATGTGGTTGTTGGGGGTCTGGGGCAGTGTGAAGGGTCTCCTCGTCTGAAGATGCCATGTTTAGGTGGCAGGAAGGCCTGGGTGGGCAGTGGCAGGGGTAATGTTGCCATGTGGGATACAGGCATCAATACCTGTGATACTCCAGGACTGGGCAGGGGTGTTGGCCAGCAAAACCTGGGTAAGGCAAGCTAGCAGGGACAGGGGCATCTCTGCCTCTCGCTTCCAGCCATGCAGCAGTCCTTTGCTCCCCTCGTGCCCTAAGGAACCAGCGTTTCCAGCCAGCGCAGCACTTGGTGGCAGCGATGCAGCCCCTGGCACCAGCCCCAGCCTTATGAGCGAGGCCACCATTGCTTTCCACCTGACTTCCCCTGAAGATCCAGCCTTTCCCAGACAGCACTGAGTCAAGGCATTGCCCTGGTCTTGTTTAATAACCTAAAGCTGCTTTTTGCTGCCTGGGCCAGTGTTGGGTCAGATTCCGCCCCCCAAACACGGCAGACAGGCGTGGGGTGATCGATGTGGGTGCATTTGCTCGCCGGCTGTGCTGCCAAAGACGATGTCAGCTCCCAGGAATCTGCAAGAGAGCTGCCTCCTGCTCCCCAAGGCAGCCCCCCGGCCCTCAGATCCCCTTTTTCAGGCTGGCTGGCTGGCAGCTTCTGGGGCTCTTGTCCCCTATGGTCCCCCTGTAGGGACACTCAGCCCTATGAGGGGTGAGGCTGCAGCCCCTGCAGAAGTGGGCAGGCAGGACGAGCTGTGGTCATGGCAGATGAGGACAGATGCTACACCATGTGCAAGTCCTCTGCTAGCAACCAAAGGAGACTGGAAGGAAGGAATGGAAAGAAAATGATTAAAACAATTCAGGATATTTTTTTTTTTATAATTAAAAAAAAAGCCCTGGGAAAAAAGCCGTGTAGGGTCCTGGCACGTGAACAGAGTCTGTAAGTAGTCTTAAAAATTACCAATAAATAATCTTAACGGGAAACAGAAGGAGCAGAACTGGGGTGTTAGTGGGTGTTTCATGGCTTCTTGTGAGCATGGGAAAATGTGCTGGGTCCTGTCCCTTGCGCTGTGGGGACAGCCCCTTCCCGGGTCATGGTGTGTCCTTGGCTCCAGCCATGAGGCAATGACCCGCCTGGCCGGCGTCCGGGCCATCCTTGGCTGAGTGGGTTTGGGATGTGGCCCCCAGCACGGCTGTGCTTGGCCATTCCCTTGGGCACAGGGTGGTGGTGGTGGGGACAAGGCATGGTGGAGGTTGTGGAGAAAGCCTGTGCCCTCACTGCCCCGTGCCTCGTGCTGGCCTGCCGGGTCATGGATGCGCTGTGCCAAGCTGTGCCGAACCATGCCGAGCCGTGATCCCTTCCAGCTGTGCCGGCCCCAGGCGGCTGACGGGGCTGCGGGATCCTCTCCCTGCCAAGTTGTTGAGGTGTCAGCCAAGAGTTAGCAGGGAAAACGCCAAGCAGCCGGCGAGCCGGCCAACCCATCCTCAGCCTTCCTCCTCCTTCCCTGCTGCAGATATCCTCCCAGCCTCCCGCTGGAGCCCTGAGCCCCTGGCCACCCCAGCAGGGCTCCCCCTTAACACCCAGTGTGCCTTCATCCCAGCTTTGCCCCTGGGACCCCCCACCGCCGCTCCCAGGGTGTTCCCCCCATCCCGGCCCCTCCACCTGGGGTGCATGTCCCCCTCCTCTGGGTCTGTCTGGAAAGGGACGATCCCCCCTCCCCGAACTTTCCAGCTTCTCTGCAGAGCGGGAACAATCGTAGCCTTTGTCTTCCCTTAATCTCCTGGTTAGGAATTAAAAGGGGGGAAAAAACCCAGCAGCACAAAAGGCTCTTTTGCAGGGGCTGGGAGGGGGGAAGCGCAGGGCGCAGGCACAACACAGGCAGGGGTGCAGGCAGGCCTTGCCTTCCCCCCAGCCCAGCCTGGCCACCGCGCTCCCCAAGGGCCACCCCACGCTGCTCCCATCCCCATGGCCCCAGAATGTTCCCACAGTGGCACCCGAGGGCTGGCGACCCTGGGAGCATCATCTGGTCCACTCAGCCCCTCAAAACGTCCTCATCCATTGGCTGTTCCAGGAGGAAGGGAGCATCTTTTGCGGGGGGGAACTGGACTGGGCTTGCACCCACATGGGGTCAAATGCCTCCTGCTCACTGCCACGGACCCACTTAAACACACACAGTGCCCAAACACACCCTCACCTGCCCAGCATGGGGCTCCCTGCCACCCAGAGCCTCCCAAGAACCACGCAGGCACCACAGACCTCCATAAAATTCCTTAAATAATTTAATTGAAAAAAAGTATTTCCGTTAAAAAATATTTTTACAAACGCACGCTCGCATTGATTTCCCTGGCTGCTGTTTTTCGCTGTTGCTTTTCTTTCAACACGGTACACAGCTTTCCCCCAGATCTGTGTGGAAAGGGAGGAGGCAGGTACAGGATGTGGAGAGCTGCTGGGTGCACCCTTGGGTGCACCCCTGGGGCTGGGGCGAGACCCAGGGCTGGCTGCAGGGATGGTGTGTCCTGCCCCATGGGAGCAGGGTGTGCATAGAGAAGGGTGTGAGAAGGAATTTGTTGTTTAAAATGAGAACTCTTCCTCCTCAAAGCAAAGCCAGGCAAGGATGGAGGGCTGAGATGGGGATGTCTGAGATGCACCAGGGCTGGTGGGACCCCAAACTTTGCAGCAGCAGGGGCTGGGGGGAAAGGGAGGCAGGGGCAGCCCCTGTGCCCCATTGTGCTTCTGCATGGGGGGGCTGTGGGGGCTAGCAAGCCCCAAGCAGGCTCTCATGTGTCTTCAGCCACTTGTTCTTAAAAGCCCCTCAATGCCAGGTTTCTCCTGATCTGGGAGAGGGGTGAGGTCTGCCCAGTGCTGCTGTTTGGGGTCCCACCACAGTAGGGCTGGGGAGCAGCCAAGGTAGGGAGCAAGCCAGGATGGGGAACCCCAGCAAAATGGGGCTGTGGTGTCCCTGTCAGCCAACATCTCAGATACATGTTGCACAGGAGACAGTGGGATGTGGGGAGACCATTCCTGCTGCAAGACCTGCTGCCACCTGCCCTCCTGGACTTGTTTACCCTGTGGAGAAGGACTGGGTTAATGAGAAACCCAAGGACAGGCCTGTTCCAAGGAAAGGGGAAAAACAGTACCTGCCCTGTCAGCCTGGGGAGGAGGAGATCAGGGCCAAGCACTGGGGAGCATAGGGGTGCTCCCCCTCATTTTGGGGAGAGACCATTTGCCCCTCTAGACTGTCAGCAAAGCACCCCAAAAACCACTTAGCAAGGTGTACTGCAGCCGAGGGGGACCTGAGAAACCCAGGACGAGCAACTGGGGTTCCACTTGGTTACTGTGGACAAATCTCCCCTAGACTGAGGGCATGGATTCCCCCAGATCTGCTCTCCCAGGGGGTTACCTGCAGCTGGTCCGTTCACCCTGCTGAGCTCCCCCCTGCTCAAGAGCCATTTTGTAGAGGAGTGAAGCCAATAGTCCGCAAGTGCCAGGGGCTGCTGCAACCCTCCTGCTGAGGGCCAGACTGCCCAGAGGGAGCAGGGGAGGAGCAGAGCCCTATGGAGAAGCCCTGGGGCTGTGGGGACCCTCTGGCATTGGATGAGCAGTGCGCATGGCTGTTTCTGCTTGGCTTTCACATTCCCCGTTTGGTTCCTGCAGTTCCAGCCTGACTTGAGGACGGTATGGGGTAAAAAAAATGCTGAGTATCTCTAGTACATTAGAGTTGCCTGACTGGCTCTGACCTGGGACTCAGAGCCTCCACTCTATGTGCCCCATGGGGAGCGTGCTGGGTCTCCCAGCACCACAAGGTTGGTACAGCATCACTGCCTGGTCCCTGTCAGACAACCTGAAAACATGACAGCAAGAGAAAGGGAGAGCAGAAAGGGGCACACAGCCAGCTTGGGGTCGGCCAGGAGGAGGAGAAGGATGACCCTGGTGGGCAGCGAAGCTGCAGGCAGCCGGGCCCATCCAATGAGAGCGCGATCGAGCAAAGGAAACTCGGGTAAAATTCTTATTGCCTTTATTCTGCCCATTGCCTCCCACAGTCCTGCGGCCAGCACACACCCACGCACGCATGCACACACTCACGCACACTCAGGCACGCTGGGAGTCTCTCCCTCGGCTCGGAGGAACCGGGCTGCAGTGAATCCTCAGGGAAAGGTGAGTGAGTCTTTTGGCAGCAATCACAGCGTGTGTCAGGAGTGGGCAGCCGCGCCGGCGGCACCTGCTCCTTCTGCATAAAAGAGGAGGCTGGGGGAGCCACGGCCCCCGGTGCAGCCCCCGCCCCAGCCCTGCTCTCCGGCCCCTCGGGGGGAGCGTGGCTGCCGTCGGTCCGGGGGCGGAGGGTCCCTGTGCAAACGTGCTGACGGCCTTGCTCTGCAGTCCAGAGCTGGCCAGGAGAACCAAGAAGGTAAGAGATGAGGAGCCGGGCACCTGGTCCCCCTTCCTCCCCTTTCTGCTCCTCTTACCTTTTTTTAATATATCTGGGTTTTTTTTCCTTTTTTTTTTTTTTTTTTTTGCCTAACTCCCTGCATAGTAAATTGGGTTCGGGTTTTGGCGTGCAAAGCCAAGAAAGGGAGCGAAGCCTTCCCTTCGGACACGTTCCAGTGCAGACCCTTGGGCGGAGGGCTTGCCAGGGCTGGAGGAGAGGAGTGATTGTCTGGGGCTGGTGGCCCCAGCCCTGTCGTTGGCTCGGCCTCCCCCGGCTGCTTCTGTGTGGGGAACAGAGTTAGGGAAGGCTTTGGACGTGTCTGATGGACTCAGCGGACGGGTCAACAGTCTGTGGCCTCGGGGAGGTGAGGGAAGTGAGGACTGGGGGAAAAAACAGGGTGAAAAGAAATCCAAGAAGCAGAACAACTCTTCAAACCGACGAGCACCAAGACAGGGTGAGAAGTGGGTTGTGCCATCTCTGTCCCATAATCCATCTTCAATATGAAGATGTGTTGCTGCCTCGCCATTCCAGGACACGGGACGAAAAGCTGGGCTCCCTCTCAGCATGAGTGCCTTCGATCCAGGGAAGGGTGTCCCGTCCCATCCCATCCCAGGCGACCGTCCGAGGCAGAGGAGCGCCATGTGGAGGGGAAAACAGGAAGCTGGGCTGCACCGCAAACTGAACCTTTTTGGCAGGTTCCCTTGGTCCGTTCCAATGCGGAGTCCCCTGTGGTCAAACCTGCACTGGGAGCGTCTGGTTCATCTGCAGCCTCATGTCCTGAATGCTGCTCAGGATCTTCTTCTGGTGCCCTGCTAGCGTCACTCCTATCCTCAGCAGGTCCCTGCAAGGAAAAGATGAAGACTCAGTCCCCAGCCACCAGCAACATCAACATGTAGCCCTGCCCCACTGGGGCAAGGGGCCTATCCATCATTACAGCCCTCTGCCAAGTTCCAGTGCTCCCTCTAACACCAAAGGGGACTGGATGCTGAATCTCAGTCCTTAATTCAGCCCACCACGCACCCAGGTGGGAGGAGATGGTTGTCAGACAGACAAGGGACAGTGTGCAGCAGCCCTAGTCCCAGTCTTCTCCCTCCTCCCTTCCAAGCAGGGACTTACTCCGCAGTCATCTGTGCCACCAGGTCAAAGGAGGCAAACCCAGCATTGACAAAGTTCTCCTTGTACCGTCCCATTTTGATGGCATCCAGCCAGTCTCCCACGGTGGTGAAGGTGGTGTAATCCGGGACAGTGCGGTCCAGGAGCGGTTGGGAGATGCTAAAGGGCAAAAGAGCCACAGTCACAGGGAGCAGGGGATGGAGAATTGTAACTGGAAGGAACAGACATTTCTTATCCCCACCCTCCCACAGCTCTACTCCCAACCACCCCTGGAATTGTGTTCCCTGGAATTGCGGTAAATGCTGGCTGGAAACAAGGATGTCACTGACCCAGACTGGACGCTGGCGATGACCTTCAGGCTGGCAGCATTGCGGATGAGCTTGTCCAGCGTGTTGACGATCTGTGCAAATTTGGGCCTTAGGTTGCGGTCTCGCACCCAGCAGTCCAGCATCAGCTGGTGCAGTGCAGTGGGGCAGTCCATGGGGGGTGGCAGGCGGTAATCCTGCTCCACGGCATTGATCACCTGCGGAAAGACAGGCAGAGGTGTGTTATGAGCCACCTGGGCTCCCACAGGCAGCCTACAGCTCCCAGCTCCCTACCCTCCAGAGAGCACTTACATCCTGGTTGGACATGTCCCAGTAAGGTCGCTCCCCATAGGACATCACTTCCCACATGACGATGCCATAGCTCCACACGTCGCTGGCTGAAGTGAATTTGCGGTAGGCGATGGCCTCAGGAGCTGTCCATCTGATTGGGATCTTGCCCCCCTGCATGGATACACAGCTCCATGATTTAGTGCATACCTGAGGTGTCTCCCCCTACCCCCGGATCAATGATCCCTTGTGAGTGTCCCATACCAGGGAGCTGGTGTAGGTAGGGTCAGCTGGGTCATCCTCCAGAAAGCGAGAGAGCCCGAAGTCAGACACTTTGCACACCAAGTTGCTGTTGACCAGGATGTTGCGGGCAGCCAGATCCCGATGCACATAGTTCATCTCCGAAAGGTACTTCATGCCAGCGGCGATGCCTCGCATCATTCCCACCAGCTGGATGACTGTGAACTGCCCGTCATTCAACTGCCAGAGGAGAGATCAGAGGGGTTTGCAACACCCTGAACAGATTGAGGAAGGATCCCAATGTGCAACCATCACCTTCATCCTCCCCAGGGCCACCCCTCTTCTCCCACTCATGATGTCTGTGAAGAGCTTAACCCTGGGGACACCAGTATGACAATGTAGAGATGGAGAAGGGCTCAGAACTGCTGCCCTCCATGCACTGCAGCCCCCAGCCCAGGGCAGAAAGGGATGGATTCTCACCCGGAGGAAGGAGTCAAGCGCACAGTTCTCCATGAATTCTGTGATGATCATGACAGGACGGCTCTTGGTCACCACCCCCTCCAGGTGGATGATGTTGGGGTGGTCGAACTGGCCCATGATGCTGGCCTCACTCAGGAAGTCCCGCCGCTGCCGCTCCGTGTAGCCCACCTTCAGTGTCTTGATGGCCACGAAGATCTCGCGGCGGCCAGGCAGCTTCAGGCGCCCACGGCACACCTCCCCAAACTCCCCTGTAGTGGGAAGGAGAAAGGTGAGCCACAGGACAGGGTGAGAGGCAGCACCTGCTGTGCCCAGTCCCAGGACTTGCCTGCTCCAATGACCTCCTCAATCTTCACACAGGAGATGTCAATCTCTTTGGCGAATTCCCGGACAGCTTCGTTTGGGTCCTCATAGGTGAAGGGGTCAATGTATACCTTCATCCCAGGGGTAACTGCAAGGGCAGAAGTCATCACCAGGATGGAACACAGCAAGGATGACAAATGTCAAGCTGCTTGGCTGGCTGTCAGCCCACCCCTTGTTAGCAAAGGCTGCCCCTTTGCATGGGACAGGAATTGGGAGAGGGCAGGCAGAGTCCATTTGCTGGGCTCTCACACTCACCATATTGCTGCAGCTTCTCTGTGTACTCAGGGTCGGTGTTGTTGCGCTGCTTCCTGCCCAAAGGAGACGAGAGGAGGTGTTCAGTAACCATCCCTTTCCTGATGGGGCAAAGACATTCACTGCCAACTTCCAAATCCCAGCAAAGACAGCCTATGCCAGAGAGCCTTCCCTCTGGCAGCCTGTGAGCAGAGCCATCCCTCCACCTGAGGTGCAATGGGAGGAGATGGCCTAGTTGTGCTGAGTGCATGGCAGGAGCCTGGGCAGAGCCCAGCTCGTGCCAGGGAAGCAGAGGCATAATCCTCCCACATGACCCATGCTCTGAGACCCAAGTGTGGCTGATCCAGCCCTTCACTCTGTGACTGGAGCTGCCAGAGCTCTGCCCATAGGTAAGGGGGAAAGCTCTGTGGCAGACATGAGCACCCCCCAAACCCAGATTTGAAGCCCTCTGCCCTGAAAAGCCAGTACCTGAAGCAGACGATAGCAATCACCACCACCACGATGATGAACACCAGCCCTGCAGTGGCCGAACCCACGATCAGAGGCAGCTCCTGGAAAGTCTTGCTGGTGGAACCTGATGGAGGGACAGGTAGGAATCAAAGTCAAGCCAGGAAAGGACCACACACAAGGAGGCCTGGGTGATGGAGGCAGCCCAGTGCTGGTACCTACCACCCTCGGCAGTTGTCTGAAACTCCGTGGGGAGGCTGTAGCGGCCGTATCCCGCCACGGTGCGTGCCCGGACCTGCACCATGTACCGAGCATTGGCCTTCAGCCCGTCCAGCCGCACCGAGTTCTTCTGGCTGGTGACTGTGTTGGCGATGCCATCACTCTGGCCTTGCTGTAGGGGAGATGTGGGTGTCACCTTTGTGAAGCCACCCTCCATTTGCTGGCTCCCACATCCCCCAAGCACCAAGTCTGCAGGGACCCCCTATACCATGGTGCAGATGGCCAGCTAGAAGGGCTGGAGGAAGGAGAAGGCTGTTCCTGCTTTACCTTCTCCGAGTACTTGATCTCATAGTCCAGAATGATGCCGTTGGGTCTCTCTGGGGGAGTCCAAGACAGCGTCATGCTGTTCCCGGTGCTGCTGTGCAGGTGCATCGTTGGCACGGCAGACGGAGCTAGGAAGGAAAGGAAGGAATGAGCCACCTGTGCCAGGTTTCCCCCTCCACCACCCCACACAGTGTAGGGGATGCTCTGCCTGTGACCTGCTTGGATAATCATGGTGGAAAGGCATGGAAAAGCTTTGAGACTGGCCTCCCCCAAGTCTCTATAAGGAGGTATGATCTCAACACCAAGGGGAGCCTCAGAAATAACACCGAGGTCATGCTTCACCCCATGCCTAACTGCAAACTGGTCTGGGGAAGGGCCCTACCAGCCCAAACTGGGGCTCCCTCCCCTCCTCCACTTACCAGGAGCTCTGTGCTCCACCCCAGCAGCAAGACCCGTGAAATCAGATCAGAGCGCAGTGGTTGGAGATTACCAGTACGCTGGAGCGGGGCCAGAGTGGGAGGAAGGAGGGAATGGCAGAGCACTTGGCTGCCTGCAAAGGCTTGGGCTGTGCTGAGCCTTCCCAGGCACACAGGAGAGAAATCTCATTTCCTTCCTCCTCCCCTCGCAGCAGGCACAGCATCTCTGGGGTAGGTCTAGGAGATCCAGAGCTCTCTGGAGCATCTGCCAGCCCTAGTCTTCTCCACTTGCATGCATTCTGATCTCATCTCCTCTAGGGACATGCTTTAAACAGAGAGGACAGTTTACCCAGGGGATTAGATGCAGGCCCAGGGAGCCAGTTAGGCGGCACCACAAAGGACTGCAGCCTCCCAGGCTGTCAGAAAGAAATCTCTGCTCCGCTCCACTCTGAGGAGGAGATACAGCCCCTGCTCCCTGGAGGCTGCACTGACCTGCCTGGTTGGTGGTGATGTTGACAGAGGCAAAATGGGGAGGGTAGGGACTCTTGTTGGAGATGCCGTTCACAGCCTGAATCTCGAAGGTGTACTGGGTGTGGGCCATCAGGTTGCTGATGTAGATGCGTCGCTCAGTGAGGCCGAGCTGGCGCGGCACGAACTCCACGTTGTCGTCGCAGCGGGTGCACAGGCGCCGCTCCACGCTGCACTTCTTGCAGATGACGTTGTAGAGCAGGTCATCCCGCCCGCCCGTGTCCTGCGGCTCGCTCCACTCCAGCACCAGCGACGTCTCGTTCACATTGGAGATGACATTGCGGGGGGCTGAGGGGACACCTGCAGGGAAGTGTGAGGGGCAGGGGTGGTGTCTTCATGTCCAACTCACCCCTGGCATGGGCAAGGCACATACCCCCATCCCAGACAGAGACCCCCATCACCTCCACAGCTTCCCTTGCCTCCCCTCCTTGCCCAGAGCAGGACTCACTGGTGCAGGCGCTGTCTGGGGGGTCCGTGTCTGCCCGGAAAAAGCCGTTTCGACAAGTGCAGACCATTGCTGCTCCAGAGGTGGTCCGGCTATTGGGAGGGCAGGGAGAGCAGGGACCTTCCCCCTGCTTAGACTTGAAGGTTCCTGGGCCGCATGCTGGAGGAAAGAAAAACAGACCTGAGTTATAAAGTGAAAGTGAACCCAAAAAACATTCACTGCTCCCACCACAGCTGGGCAGACTCTTCCTCGCTGCCCTGCCAAATCTTTGATCAGCAGCTTGAAGACCTCAGGCCTCCTATGGGCCTTTCCACCACCATCAGCCATGCCCAGGGACGCATGGCTGGGAAGGGTGAGAAGAGTGGGCTGCTGGAAGCGCCACATGGCTTAGGCACAGCTCTGCCAGGAAATGCTGTGCTCCAGCAGCAGGCCTGAGGTAATTGGAGGTGGGATGAGTTGGTCACCACCAGCAGTATGAGGGGACGGGGGGGTCCATCCAGGAGCTCCATTCCTCAGTTCTGTTTCTTCACTGCCCTTTTGAAGGGTATTACCATGCTTCCTTCCATGGAGAATGGCCATGCTCATTTCCAGGCTTGGCAACCTTCAGAGTGCCAGGTCCATCCTCTGGGGAAGTAAGGCTGGGAAGGCAAGAATTCCTCAGTCCTGTCTGCAGCAGCCCCTGCGAGAGGCCTCCACTGCCCAAAATCAGCCACTCAGCCCCAAACCTTCCGCCTCAGGCTCTTGAGCCACTTCTCAGTCCCGGGGCGGTGGCACCTCATGAGATTGACTCAAGTGGAGCGCTGAGCAAGATGAAAACATTCCTGCAGGTCCTTGGCTGAAGAGCTGCTTCAGCATCACTGCCACCTCCCTCCTCCACTTCCGATCAGGGTCCTCCAAGGAGCCACAAGTCCTGGGATACAGCCCGATTGGCACCACAAGGTGTTTATTTGTAATGAGGGGCACGTGAAAGGATTAACAGCACATGAGCCAAGGAGCAGAGTGTCCTTGGGAACCTGACCCACACCTCAAAATAGCCCGATTTATCACGTTGTTGCCCAAGGAAGCAGATTCTGTGCTTTGTGTTTGCAGCTGGATGAGGTGAGAGACCCACTGGCGCCAGCTCTGCTTTGGCATCACCCTGTTTGCCACAGCTGGGGCAGCATCAGCACCGATGGCCCCAAAGGAAGGCACATCCTCCTCACTCCACCACGTCAGGGAAGCTCCAAGGGCACGTAACCCTCCCACACCTGTCACACATCACAGTGAAAACAGGGGGATGTTTCCTGGTGCTTCACCAGGCTGTGGCAAGTGGAAGTTTCCTGCTATGAGGCATCTCCCGACACCCTCTGTGGAAGTTTTCCGGCTGGTTGCAGCCCCACACGGGGCGTGGAGTGCTGTGAGTCACATGCTGCCAGGCCGGCCCCACAGGGACCTGCACGCAGCTCCAGGTGCTGTCTTGGGTCCCTGGTTTGTCCAGGCACCAGGAACCTCAAGGAAGAAACCCTGCTCCAGTACAGTGCTGCTGGCCAGGGGAATGTGAGAGCAGCCCCTCGCAGAGACAACTGCCTGCTCTCCAGCCCCTCTGCCTGGACGGGTGTCAGGAGCTGCTTCCTGCTCCCAGGGTGCGAGCCTTCCGGCAATGAGACTCTTCTTGGTCAAAACAGGACTGACTACATGGCTCAACTGACTCCAGCTCCTTGACCTGAGTTCACCCAGCCTCTGGGCCTTCCCATTGGAAAGCAAAGCTTTGCCCATCCCGACTGTGCAGGCTGGAAGGCAAAGGAGTGCACAGATCTACTCCTTGGCAAGCAATGGGGAGCCAGCAGGTCCAGGGCTTTTGTCTTCCCAGCCTGGGACAATCGGGCCACCAGAAAATGTGTCTTTATGTGGACAGCAGAGGCCCAGAGGTTGCAGAGCAGCCTTGGCATAGGCAGACCCACCCCGGCTGGAGTCCCGGGCGGTTCAAACTGGGTGGATGCAGATTCACACATAAGGAACCAGATTGTTGAGGAATGAGAGATGACTGAAACCTCTTGGACAGGAATGCTCTGGGCTCAGAAAGCTGCCAAACATGCTTTGGTTATGGAGAGGAGCCCAGATCCATCAGGGACAAAACCCCCTGAACAGGCTTGTTGGGGGGAGAGTGAAGCCGGAGCAAGCAGAGCTTGTGTGAAGCTGACAGCCCAAGCATGGCATGGCAGCCGAGGACAGCCAGGTGCTTGCAAAGGCTGCGGGAGGGATGAGGGCACTTGGTCTCCCACACACGAGGTGCCAGCTGGTGCCGAGTGGGTTATGGGCACAGAGGTGATCGTGGCCTCCCAGACACAGGAGGAAGAGACAGGCAGAGCTGTCCTTCAGCTGCTGCCTGCCATCCCTAAGTAGTGCCCAGTGCAGGCACAAGGGATGAAGGCCTTTTCCTTGCATCCTCATGCCACCCTGGCAGGAGGGGGATGAGCCATGAACCAGCTCTGTTAAGAAGGGGAAGAGCAGCAGAGGGACCGAGGCCCAGATGCACTCCAGTGTTTAAGTTTCCAACTCTGCTTAATAAATCAGAGCATAAAGACCTCGGTGGCAGCGTGACAGCTCTCAGCCGCCACATTTGAAGGCTGTAACCGAGCTGAAAGCTGATCCCAGGTCCCTGGTGGATAAGCCGCTGTGTCATCTCTTCTCTGCAAGAAACTGCCTGTACAACAACCACTGTCTTGGCCGGCACGCTGCGGAACGAGCCTGGGAGCTCTGGAGTGGGAACGTGACTCCATCCAGCCGGAGCTGGGAAGCCAGGCTCCCTTCTCCCTGCTGAGAGCTTTGCATAAGCACTTTTCCTGCTGAAGTGTCCTCAAATAAAATAACAACTCTGAACCTCTGCACACAGATCACATCTCCTGGTGTTGTGTTGCGGTCACTTCTGGGGAGAACATGACAGTCAGTGACAGCCACAGGATAACAGGTCAGGGAACCGAAGCGGAGCTCCCTGGTCTGAAGAGGAGCTGATGGGAGGGAGAGGCAGTCTGGCCTGACAGCAGGGATCAGCCACAGAGGGGATTTGTGTGGGGTGTGGGAGGGAGTAGGATAGTAACAGAGCCCTGCTGTAAAGCTGCCCCTGCACCCTCTACGGGGCATGGCACACCCGGCATGGCACACCCGGCCATCCAGCTGCTTCTGGCAGCCCCTCCAGGATTTTCATCAGCTGCCGACCTCCAGGGCCTGATCCTGTCTCAAAGAGCTGCAGCACAGAGCTGGGGGAAGAGGAGGGTACTATTCCCAAATACAATCCCCACCCTGGTGAATAAAGTTCAAGGAAGGGAGCTGAAAAAAACACTGAAATAAAACCCTTCTGGCAGCAGCAGAGAGCAATGACTCATCCCGTAGGCAGCCTCCATTATTGCATGGGATGCAGGCAAGCAGCAATGAACCACGCATACATCCCCAAAACTTTGGGGTCCCCTCCCTTGGGGAAGGCAGGGATAGCTGTGACACATCGGGAAAAAACAGCCCCAAACTACCATGTTTCATGTTTTGACTGTTTTCCATTCACACTACAATATTCCAGCATCCTTCCAGCTATTTCTCTCCCTGTAGGACTGAAGCAGGATGCCTCGCCTGAACTTAGATAAATTAAACTGATCATATCCCCTTGCCCATCAACCCTGTAATTTCTTTAGAGGCAGCAGTCAGGTTTGTTCAGGACGATCTGTGCTTTATGAACCTGCACAGCTCGCTCCCTTCTCGCTGTCGTAAGTGGCTACAGACGGAGCAGAGCTGTGGAAGCAACAGCCTGGCTACAGCTGAGGCGGTAACTCTGTTTTTAAGTCTCTCTTAAAAGGCAGTTATTTAAAAAAAAAGTAAAATAATCACCCTTTGGGTGAAAATATTTCACACTAGCGCAGTCCAGGAGTGAACGGGGTAAATCTGAAGGGAGAGAAGGGAAAGAGCCCTTGGGGGTTTGAAGTGGCATCCAAGGAAAAGGCAGGAAAACAATTTTTTTCCTTTTTTTTTTTAAGAAAAGAAAAAAAAAATTCAATAAGCAAAGCTGCCTCTTGAGCCACAGCGGGTCACAGGCAGGACGGCAGGGGCAGATTTCCTCGACTGTGTTACAAGTAACCCATTGTGGAGCTGCCTGGCTGTAAACCGGCAGCTCTCCCTGCCTTCCCTGCTGCTGCCTTTGATCTGGAATCCCGGGCAATTAATCCCAGGCAGTTTCACTTCCTGGGTTTCATGCAGCAAGCCCATGTTGCAATGCAAAGCTGCAAACAGTTGGCAAGTGCAATGCTTGCTTGGCAATTTTTTTTTTTATTTAATTCAGGGTGATGTTTTCATTAGTCACTGATTGCAAGGGAATTTTATTTTTGCAAAAGTTCTGATTTTGGCCCCAGACTGACCTGCACTCACCTACTGATTGTGCCCAAATGTTCAGTGCCTGGTGCCACAAGAAAAGAAACATCAAGAAGACTGAGAAATGGGTCTCAGGAAGGTGTGGTGTCATGCTGGACACTATCATCTCCAGTGCTAGCTCCTATGGTTTGGGTGTCCATGGACTGTGCCACATTGACTCAGTTTCCCTCCCAAGCGGGCTGCAGGCTCTGGGGGCACTGTGGTCCTCCTCCAGGACTCCCCCATGAGCAGAGGGGACATGCAAGGAGGGGGCTCACTGCCCACCCCGGCACAAAGCCTTTCTGTCTTTGTGTGAAGCCAACAACACAAGGGGTACAAATCCCAACAATCCGTCATGGAGCACATGCCCAGGAGCATTTTTGGGGAGCCCCTTGACACCAAATCCCCTGAACAGTTTGGGTGCCTCCTAACCAAAAGGAGAAGGGATGGGGCTGGGGGAAAGGCTAAACCCCAGGGGCTGCAGGGCTTGGGGTGTGAATGCAGTGTACCCCAGCCCATGGAGGCATGTGGGAGCCTTTGCCCCCCTCCCTGGCCATTAGCTCCTCCTTGTCCTCCAAGAGCTTCCTCTGCAGCTCTGCGTGGTAGGGAGTGTGTGGGAAGCGGCACAACCCCCAGAAGGGCCATGTGCTAATTAAATAAAGATAATGAGGCTGAGAATGAGATGCCAAATCAATGCTGTGGCAACTCAGGAGTAGAGCGCCAGGTACCAGCCTGGCGTATCGCCTTACAAAGCATGCCAAAGAAACTGTCTTCAGTCAGGCAGGATGAGCCCTCTGCTCCCGAGGGACCGGGATACAAGCTGCATTGTAACAGGTCTGAATGCAAGCTCTAATCTTGGCTCTGGATGGAGATAAAGAGGAGGAGGAGGAGGAGGAGGTCTTCAAAGGCCACTGAAAGTCTGGGAAAAGGGGGAGATTTACAACAGGGCTTATCCCATCTAAGCAGTAACTGGGTATTGTTATTTATTAAAATGCCATCTGGCATTCTGGAGCGCTGCTCGCCCACACAGTGAAGCCCCTGTGAGCTCCCTGGGGCGGGAGTGATGAAACCCCGGCTTTGGGGGCTGCATCCACACTGCTGCCCATGACATGGGCTCAGAGACTTCTTGGTGGTGCTGGACTGTGGAAATGGGGTAAGCGAACATCCAGCCAAGAGGAGCAAAGGAGCTACAGCTCCAGCTTCTCCCAGCCCTTCTTCAGCTGTTTCCACTTAAAACACACGATCATATGGCGGAAAATCTGATCCTACAAGCGTAGCGCAACTTTCCCAGAGAAACGTGAGGACACCGCCGCTTCTGCCTAGCAAGAAGGCAGGCTGCCGGATGGAGACGTGCCCATGGCCCAGCGTGGCTTCCCTGCCTGCTGCAGCAGAAGCCGGGGCTTGGTGGGAAATCAAAGGCGCTGGGAAAACCGCCACATGGGGGTCTGTCCAGCTCGGGGATGTGGAGATGGGACCTTGCCCCAGGCTCCTGAGCCTAATCTGAGGAACTCTGTCCTGCCTTGGGATGCCTCCTCTCAGCAAAGTCCTGGTACTGGCTGGTAACTGTGTCACCTTGTGTCCAAACCCCACTCTGCTGGGAAAGAGCCAACATCATGCATGGTCTAAGATCTCCCAGTCCAAGCAAGAAGGAAAGCACCTCTGCAGGAGCATGGACCTCAGTGCAGTTTGAAGTGCGGATGGATGCCTGGCACTGGTGTCCATCTGCTCAAGAGGAGCCAGACTGGCTGCTCACAAGACTGATGCAGGGGGCTGTGGCACTGATGAGCTGTGCTGGCACTGATGGTGCTGGACGCTCTGGAACTTGGCAGAGCTGCGGCCCTGTGGAGACTGACCTCTCCCTAACTAGGCACAGCAGCATGGCTGTCAGCTGCTCCCAAAGCCAATGGGGCGGCCAGCCTGACCCGAGCCCCGCGTCACAGGCCATCCCAAATCATATGGCCCCTGCCAAGAGCAAAGGGCCGGCGCCAAGCATCCCGTCATCGGCGAGCACAAGGCATCCAGTGCTGGGGGCCCAGCCAGCATCCCACTCCCTGTACAATGCCTGCAGCCAAGGGGAACGGCAACCTTTCTGCCCTAAACCCCAGACACCCCAGGGCAGGGTCCTGCTTGCCAGAGACAGCTCCCAAGAAAAAAATCACCCCAAGGGAGTGCAACATTCATCCAGACAGATTTTTCCTTATCAACACACCCGAACTGGGGTTAAACAGCAACACCAAAGCTATCGTGGGAGAACATGGCAGCTGCAGGACCCACGCAGAGCTATCCTGCTGCTAGGGTGGCTCTCCATCCCCAGCATCTCCATTTGCACGATATGTTTCCTTCCCTTCCAGCAAGAACAAGGAGTTTCAGATCCCCTGCCTTTGTGCTGGTCCCTACCATCCCTGCTGCAAGCTTCAAGCACTGGGGAACATGCATCAGCAGGGGGAACATGCATCAGCATGGCTTCTCCCACAGTGGAGCCCTGCTCACCACCAGGGCTTCCGAGTGCCTCCGCACAAGCAGCGTGAAATCACACTTGCCAAGAACAATCCCTCGCCCCAGCCATGAGCACTGCAGGAGGGAGAGAGGGAAGATGCTGGATACGGCAGCAGTGATGAGAGAACTTGGTAATTCTCAAGGGCTTAAATGTGCTGGATCCCTGCTGACGACCATGCCTTGAGCTGCAGCTCTGTTCAAAGAGATGCATCCTACAGAGGGTAGCACTGGTGGTTGCTCACCAGTGTGTCCCAGCAGACACTGCATGAGTCCAGACCACAAAGGTTTTAAGGTTTCGGAGTCAAACTGTAGACCAGACCTCTGAGATATCACCCTCCTCACTCATCAGGGAAAAGCCTCCAAAACCAGACTGAGCTCAACACAAAACCACCTCCTTCACATCAACGTATCCATGGGGGCAAAAGCCATGGTCGCTCTGCCATGCACATACCTTGGCACTGGGTATCCTTCATGGTGGGCTCATATCCAGCAGCACACGTACACGCTCCCACAGGTACCATCCACTCGCCATCACCGTTGCAGTACAGCTTTAGGGGCACAGACACCTCCACCGCATTGGGGATGCAGGTGCCTGGTGCGATGACCAGGGAAGTGGGCTCAGCCCCCGTTAAAGTCTCCGGGAAGACAGCAAAGCCAGCAATGGTGTTGGAGCATTTCTTGTAGAAAGCCCGGACAGAGATGAGGGACATGCAGGCTCCCAGGTCTTGGAAGGCAAGGTAAAAACCATTCTTGGAGAGAGGGCCAAAGCTGCGCACCTTGGTGTTCACGCGGCCAGACTCCAGCTTGGAGAAGCTCTCATCTGGGGCAATTGTATCCACTTTGATATAGGGGTTCTCCATCCAGAAAGGGCTGTTTGCAGAGGCAGAATCCGTATCTGACTCATAATAGAAGAGGTTGAAGGTCTCTTTGCAGGAGCCAGGGATGTTGGGGATGCTGTTGCAGTCCCGCACAGTGAACTTCAGCTCCACATAGACACGCTGGACATCTTGGCGCTGGATGAATTTGGTACGAAGCCAGTTGTTCTGGTTGGCCTCCCGTACGTTGCAGACCTGGTACGTGCGGATAGGGTTCATGGCCTCATCATAACCACTGACTTCTTCCCACTGTGATTGAGAGGGAAAGGGTTAGATCCCCAGCCAGGGACATCATCGCCATGGACACATTGTGAATGGCACAGGGGTGGGGGGAACAGGCACCAGTCAACAGGGAAGAGCAGCAGCTGCACCTCCACCCGTCACAACCCTCCTGGTCATCAAGGTGACTAAGAGCAACCCAGGCCAGGGACCATGGCACTCCCACTCCACCGGCATGGAGTAAGAGGAGATGGTTTCAGGAGGCAAGGATATGTACAGAAGGGAAGGAGGAAGATGCAGCCAGCTTCACAAAGGCATTGGTGAGCAACCATGATTCCCATGGGGCCAGGGCCAACTCTGCCCTTTGGAGGTTAGGACCAGGGCTGGTTCAAAACTTACCCCTGTCTCCGGATGAGTTGTCCATGACAACTCAGAGGTCACCCACTTCGTGTCCATCAGGGTCTCTGGAGAGAAAGGAAGGAGAGAAAGAAGTAATTGGAGATGAAGGCCAAGATTAGAGGGGAAAAAAACCAGGAGGAGTGGGGGAGAGGAGAGCTGAGCTTGACATTTCTGTGGAAAACAGCAACTTGGGGGGTGAGACATGGTGGGAGGAGGGGGGAGCGGCGCAGACAGACTCCAGATTTCTCTTCTCCTGTCAAGAGAACAGGAAGAGCGAGGCGTCCCTGGAGAGCTGTGCTGGAGCAGGCAAGCAGCAAGACGAAGAGCTGGCCAGGTGGCAAGGGGGAGATGGGGACAGGATGCCATCCCCAGCCACTAGCACAGCCAAACGTGCCCCCCAGGCAGTGCAGGGGGTGCCAAAGGAGGAAGCCCCTGTCCGCACACTCCCCCTCTGCTTTGGCAGGGCGCGTATTTACTGTGGCTGGGGTTGAAAGGGCCTGTTCCCATGACAGGGTGGTGCGGGCCAGGCAGGTTTATCCAGAGGAGGAGGGACTGGCAGGCTGCTCTCCCAGAGACGCCCCACATCACTCATTTTACAAGAGGGGAGAAGAATTTGACCGTCTGGCCAACATTCCTGGAGCAGACTACAAGACAAACCACCCCGGCAGCATTCCCCAAACAGCCCCAGCCCCAGCCTTGGGGGAGCGAGACGCTTGTCTGGGAAGAGCTGCAATTGCAGGCAGCTGTCGCTAATCCCAGGCAGAGCCGCGTGGCTCCGCGAGAGCACCACGCATGAAAACCAGGAGTGAAACACAAGGATGAGAGCACATCAACATGCTCAGGGGCCAATGGCCCCTCTGTGAGCTGCTGGCCCTGTGAGCCCTGCTCCAGGGATGGCCCTTAGGCTGTTTGGAGGGGAACAGGCACCCCGGCATCCTCTGGATCTTGTTCTGCCTAGGTGGGGTTTGGAAGAAAAGGGGTGCAGATGCCTGGAGACCCTGGTGTGCTCAGGGGAACACGCATCAGCAGGGGGGCTTTGCTGCCTGCACTGAGCAGGACCCAGGACCAGCACCAAAACACCTCCCTGATGAGGACCTCTCCCTCCCCAGCTGCAAGTATGGCCCCATCCCAAACCTTATGCAGCTCCCCAAGGACATCCATCTGTCCACTTCTCAGCCCACCCAGGCTCAAGTCTAAGGGCAGGGAGCCATGGCTCTCCTAGTCCCAGCAGTGGGCTGGGAACTGCTCACTCTCGCCAGCTGGGGCACAAGGATGTGCCAGGGCAGCTGAGTTGTACCAGCACCATGGCTCAGCACCACAGCAAGAGGCAGTTTCAGCTTCTTTCCTTCCACCCCAGGAAAACCCCAGGCTGACCCAACCAGGGAGGAAGTGTGGAGGAGGAAGGAAGCATTCACGCATCGCAGGGTTTCGGATGAAGCCTGACTGGAGGTAAACACCTTCTTCCCGCGTCCCACCCTGGGGAGACCCGCCAGCAGCTCCCAGGCCAGCACCCACAGGCAGGCTGGGAGCACAGGCTGTGGGTGCCACTGCGGCACAGATAAACAAGCACATTTGAGGACACGTGGGCTCTCTGACCTGCCTCGTGGCTCGCCAGGTTCCCAGCTGGGCCAGCACGCCAGCTTCTTGCCCAAGCTGTTTGCCTAAAGCAAACACACAGTCCCACTGTGGGCTGGTGGCACTAGCAGTGGACATGGCACTGACATGGAGGAAAACCTCCCATGGTGCCAGCTCCCCATCAGAAGAGATGCAGAGGGGCAGCATCTACAACAGACACCAGTGCAGAGATGGTCACTGGTTATTTGTTGTTTCTCAAGAACACAAACTAGGGGCATCTGGCAAAAACAGAGGGAGAGAAGGAAGAAGTCCTCTGTCACACAGGTAATGCAGGAGGGGTGGGACACAGGATGGGCATTGTGCACCTATAAGGCAGCCTCTGCTTGGTCCCATGGCAGTACCTGCCCCGGGAACACTGCAAGTCGCTCTTTCCCTTCCCATTTCCCACACCATCACTTACTGAACCCCAGCGGGATCCCAAGCGTGGCTCTGCACAACCACAAGACCAGTCACTGGAGATGCTGCTGTGCTTCCAGACCCCTGCATGGGGTGGCTGCCAGGGTGGGTGGGCAGTGCCAGATGACAGGGGAGCAGGTTCCAGAAGGGGGCTGCCCACACCTCTGTGAGGGACAGGCCCTGCACTGGCTGCCCTAATAAGGGCACAGCGGTGCTGTGAGGGCCCAGACACGCGGTGCTGGCGGTGAGCAGAGCCAAGCGTGTGCTCAGCGCTCACAGTGCGGGGCTGCCAACTCCCGGTGCAGATACTCTGTGCAGGTCCAGCCAGTGCAGGGCCCTGCTGCCAGCATGGCCAGCTGGGGGTGTTTCTGCAGGAGGAGCGGGGAAGGGATGCCCTGTGTTCTCAGGGCTGGGGCTGCTGATGGATGAGCGGCTGTGGCGGTGAGTCAGGCTGGGGAGATGGGGATCTGGGTGGCAGGGTGTGCCCGCAAATAGAGCGACACAAGGATGCTGTGGCAAGCCACAGCATAGCTTGGACTGACCAGACTACAGTAGGTGTTTGCTTCCCAAACCTGTCCAGGGTATGCGGGAGCACTCCTGCACAGCAGCAGGCCCCATGCAGGAAGCCCTTGCCATGGCAGTTGTCCCCTCCGGCAGCGTCCTTCTCCTCGAGTGCTGGCCGTGGGCAGAACCTCAGCCTGGACAGGAGGCTTGCTGCCTGCATCCTAATTTGGCAGCATCTGCCATCTGACCAGCAGAGGAGAAAAAAAACTGACAGAGCCAAGCTGGCTGTTGGCGTGGGAGCCACGTAAACCACACAGAGAGAGTGGGGAGGGGAAATAATAAAAAAAAAAAAAAAAAATCACCAAGCAACTCAGCTAAAGGAAACAGGCTGAGCACAGAGGGCAGAGGGGGTTTCCTGCAGCCACGGGAGTGATCCATGTGAGGTCAGTGGAGCCTCCCAGACCCTTGCAGCCTTCCATTGTGAAGGTCGTGGGTGGAAGGTTCTGTGGCCTTCTATGCTGTGTGGTCTAGGTGCTGGTGACACACATGCTGAGCTGAGTTGCAGAAACAGCTCTCAGCCCTTAAATGTGCCACAGAGCTCTCACAGGGGCCTGGCCCTGAACCTGGTCTTCTCTCCCAAAACCACTGGGGCACACTGGCCCTCCATGAAAGGGCATGTGAAAGTGTCCTGGGCTGGGGAGCCCAAGCACTGGGCTTCAGTGGTTCAGGATCAAGCAGCCACTCTCTCCCTCTGGCCCATGGTGCCAGAGGCGGGTTGAGAGGTGTCACTGGTGATTTCCCAGCGCGGTTCAGGTTTACAGGTGCTGTGGAGGGACGTGAACAGCGTCAGGGCTGGCTGAACAGTGAGTCAAAGCCACTTCAATCCCGCACACCACAGCAAGAGCCTGGTCCCATTAGTCAACGGGAAATTGGCTCCCAATTTCGCCAGCTTGGGGAAGTCACCCTAAGGCTTGCTTTATCACTGTCTGCAGCTCTGGGAGTTGTCCTCTCCTTACCTTCAGCTGGGCAAAAGCAAGGGATTGAGCAGGAGCCTCGCTATGCTCAGCAAGTGCAGCTGGCCAGGGTTGACTCCACACAGAAGCAGGAGTTCCATGGCAGAGTGGGACCTCAGAACAGGGAAGATTCTTACTCCTTGGACAGGGCTGTGAACATCATTCTGGCTGTCTCCTCCCTTCCCTGCATTTCTCCTCCCAAGCACACCCTGAGCTTCAAAGACAAGCATTCCCCTACCAGCAGCCCTCCCATCACCTCCAGAGTCCCCAGCAGTTCACTAGGTGTTTGAAGCCCTGGCAAGGACCCATCTGGAGCCGGGGACCTCTTTCTCCCGGTGCTGAGGCTCAGGAATGCAGCATGCATGGTCTGAGGCCAGTGAAAACGTTTGAACTCCCCCCTTAAGAGGCCCAGAGAGCCCGTCTCGCGCTGTTGAGCGGCAGACGCGCGCGGCAGTGATGGCTGAGCCAGAAAAGGGGGGGAAATATCAAAATTCTTTCAAGATGAAGCCACTGGGGAAGACTCAGTCGTCTCCACCAATAAGCTCCACTTTGAACACTCTGTCCTTTGAATACACGGACTGATGGCTTTTATCAGGATACACTGGCAATATAGGATGCCAACTTTTTTCCCCGATGAGAAGGCAGCTCATGCAAGTCCAGAGCATCCTGGAAGAAGGCAAGGGAGAAAAGTTAGTAAAGACACCCACACAGCCTCACTGCAAACAGAGGAACCTGTTCTGCAACGTGCCCATGCTCTCCATAAGCTATGCACACCATGGCACCATGTCTGCAGGAGCTCAGCATGGGGCAAGTGGCCCAGACCAAATTTATGTGGCCACTTGCCCCACACTGAGCTCCTGCAGACACCATCAATGGCCATTTGCTCCAGGACATGGCTTGGCTTCCACTATGGTGGCTGCTAACAGTGGTGCTAGATGCCTCTTCCTCTCACTGCCATGCTTTTTTCTTCTGGAAGGAAAGCTACCTTGTTTAGAGATGCACTTCTAATTTTGGAGACTGCCTGCTAGTCAAAAAGCCACCAAAAGGGGCATCTCTGCATATTTTAATTTTTTTCTCAGTTTTGAAGATAATTACACCAGGAGTGAGTGGCCTTGCGTGCTCCCCATTCAAGTACCTATCGGTACAATTAATCCCAGCACTGTTCTGAGCAGCGGCACAAAGGGCCTTTGGTGTAAGGTCCTTTATCTGGGAACAAAGAGCTGCCTGTGGGAGAGAACCTGAGGTTGCACTTTTCCCGCTGACAAGCGTTCTGTACACAAAAGCTGAGCTACAGGAGCGCCCTGTGAGCGCGTCAGGTCTGGGAGACCCCGCAACACGTTTTCTTGAAGTGTGCAGCTCACCCAGATCCTTCCTCCTCCAGGAGGATTCTTCCTCTTCTGGCCCCAGCTAAACCCTGTAGCCATCCTCCTCCCAGGCAGGGGATGTCCCTGCTTCAAGGCTAGGGAACTCCACATGCTGCCTGCATTTAGGAAGCTCTCCCATCCCGCTCAGCCCATGTGCTCTGTGGATGGAGCACACCACAGACAGCAGCTTTGGAGCACAGGAGATGGCGTGCTGGGAGGTTTTGGCACTTGGCAGTCCCTTGTGCTGGAGCTGCACTGCAGGGAGGAGAGGCTCTTGCTGATGCAGTCAAGAGCCAGGAGAGCAGGGAGGCTGCAGCCAGCGTGGGAGGCATCAGGCAGAGCACCAGCAGGCACCCTCAGTGGTCAGGGGCTACCCAAGGTGGAGGTGGCAGGCATGGGGCTTGGGAGCCTGGGGAAGGTTCAGGCAGGCGCTGTCTGCTAGTTCTTTCTGCAGAGATGGGGCTCACAGCACTGCCAGCATGCTGCACAACTCACATGCCCTCATCCTCCCTCATGAATCCCATCTCTTCCAGGGACCCCCTGCACACCCGGCTACCCCAGTGCCTGGTGCAAGGCCAGGGGCCTGTGCTGGTCCCACCCTTGCTCTCCCTGACTGTCAGGCCGGGCAGGCCAGGCCGTGCGGTTCAGCCCAAGGGAAGGGCTGGAGCACTCCCTATCACCGCCCACGCTGGGAACCTTATGACGAGCAGGGTGCCTGCTGCTCCCCAGCGCCAAGGGGGGAGACGTGAGGCTGCCATGGGAGCTGGCCCCCACCTCATCCCTCTCCAGGGAGCCACAGGGGCTCCAACCGCTCATGACCACCGACGTCCTGGCCACTTGTCCCAGGTCCGAGGCAAGCCAGCAACTTGTCAATGAACTGGGAACAAAGGGAAGAGAGGAGGGGAAGAAAGAAAAAAAAAAAAAGGGGCCTGTATCACAGCTGTGGCCCTTCATGCCAAGGGCGTTTGGCCCATCATCAAAGGGGATCGGATTTGCTGAGGCAAATGATGACACATCCACTTCAAGCGGGGCAGGTTCTGCCTGCTGCTGGAGGCGAGCCACCGGAGTGAAGAAGTACTGTGGGCACTTAATAATAGACTCATTATTTCTGCATTATGGCAGGGCCCAGAGGCCCCAACTGAGATTAAGGCCCCTCTGCGCACACAGGGTGCATGCACACACCAAGCCAGGCAGTCTCTGCACAGAGAACCCAGCCAGTGGTGGGCAGCACTGCCAGACCTGGCATCATTCACCACTGCCAGTTCCAGCCTTGCCAGCATCATGGTAAGCTCACAGCAGGGCCCAAAACTCCAATTCCAATGATGCTCCAAGGATGCATCCTTCATTTCCCAATCCCACACCTACACTGGAGTATTAACCTCAAGCCAGGAGACGGTCCCATGGCTCTGAGCCACTAGCCTACTGCATCTCTCTCACAGCCTTCCTCATCTGATCCCAATGTCCTGCACCTTCTGCATTGGCCAGATCCAGATCCCAGATGACTGGGAGCTGCGGAGGGGGACAGGAATGCTCCTTCCATCCAGCCCTGCCCTGTCGCTCACCCACCATCCGCTAACTGGCTGAAGAGGGTTTTCCGGCCACGTGCTCCTCACCAGGAGCTGTTTCCTGACGGCTGCGAGACAGACTGAAGCATGTGAGAGAGGACAGGTGCCAGCTCTGCAAAAGGCAGATCAAGTGGCAGCGGCTGGGATGCAGGGAGGGATGGGTGCTCCTTCTCGCCTGGTCACGCACTGGATCAAGGCAGGAAGGGCATATTTCTGCCATTTTATGAGCAGGGCCATGCCAAGCTGGGCTTTAGCACTCACCAGCATCACACTCTGTGCACTCCCTTCTACAGCACAGAACTTGGAGCCTAGGACTTTAGGAGGACAGCAGCTTCTGCCCTCCAGCTGCGCGCCACGGACACGTGCAGCCTGCTG